>NC_045566.1:32102761-32406295 GCF_009819795.1 Aythya fuligula | reverse complement strand
TGTTAAGGGAAAGTGTAAGAGTAACGGATAGAATAAGGGTAAGTGTAACGGTTAAGTGTTAGGGTAATGGTTAGGGTTAATTTTAGGATTAGGGTGAGAAAAATGTAAGGTTAAGTACTAGCTTAAGGTTAAGGGTAAGGTTAAGGTTAAGAGTAAGTGTAAGGTTTAGGTTAAGGGTTAGGGTTAATGTAAGGTTCAGGGAAAGGTTTGGGGTAAGGTTTAGGGTTAGGTTCAGCTTAAGGGTAAGGGTTGGGGTAAGGTTAAGGGTATGGATAAGGATAAGTGTAAGGGATAGGGTAAGGGTAAGGGTTAGCATAAGGGTAAGATTAATGGTAAGGTTTATGTTAAGGGTAAGCGTAAGGGTAACGGATAGAGTAAGGGTAAGGGTAACGGTAAGGTTAAGGGTACAAATATGTGTTAGGGTATGGGTTATGGTATGGGTAAGAGTTAGGGTAATGTAAGGGTAAGGGTGAGTGTAAGGGTATGGGTCAGGGTAAGGGTTAGAGTAAGGGTTAGGGTTAGGGTAAGGGTAAGTGTTAGAATAATGGTTAGGGTTAATTTTAGGGTTAGGGTGAGGGAAACGTAAGGGTAAGTATTGGGTTAAGGTAAGGGTAAGTGTAAGGTTTAGATTTAGGCTAATGGTAAATGTAGCAGAAAGGGTAAGGTTTACGATAAGGGTAAGTGTTAGGGTAAGGGTAAGGTTTAGGGTAACATAAAGGGTAAGGATTACGGTAAGGGTAAGGGTACGGGTAGAATTTGTTAGAATATTGCTTATGGTAAGGGTAAGGTTTAGGGTAAGAGTAAGTGTAAGTGTATGTGTAAGGGTACGGGTCATTGTAAGGGTTAGAGTAAGGGCTTAGGGTAAGGGTAGGTGTTAGGGTAATGGTTACGGTTAATTTTAGGGTTAGGGTGAGGGAAACGGAAGGGTAAGTATTAGGTTAAGGTTAAGGGTAAGGTTAAGGTTAAGAGTAAGTGTAAGTTTTAGGGTAAGGGTAAGGGTTAATGTAAGGGTCAGGGTAAGGGTTAAGGTAAGGTTTAGGGTTAGAGTTAGGTTTAGGTTAAGTTTTAGGGTAAGGGTAAGTTATATGTATAAGGATAAGTGTAAGGATAAGTGTTAGGGTAAGTGTAAGGATAAGGATAAGTGTACAAGTCAGGGTAAGGTTTAGAGTTAGGATTAGGGTTTGGGTTAGGGTAAGGGTAAGTGTTAGGGTAATGGTTAGGGTTAATTTTAGGTGTAGGGTGACGGATAAGAAAGGGTAAGTAGTAGGTTAAGGTTAAGCGTAAGGTTAAGGTTAAGAGTAAGTGTAAGTTTTAGGGTACGGGTTAGGGTTAATGTAAGGGTCAGGGTAAGTGTTTGGGTAAGATTTAGGGTTAGGGTAAGAGTAAGTATATGGGTAATAGGTAAGGGTAAGTGTTAGGGTTAGGGTAAGTGTAAGGTTTAGATTTAGGCTAAGGGTAAGTGTAGCAGAAAGGGTAAGGGTTACGGTAAGTGTAAGTGTAAGGATAAGGTTAAGGTTTAGGCTTACGTTAAGGGTAAGGGTAATGCTTTGGTAAGGGTAAGAGTAAGGGTAAAGGTAAGGGTTACGGTAAGGGTACTGGTAGAAGTATGTGTTAGAGTACGGCTTATGGTAAGGGTACAAGTAGCTCTCCCCCAGAGACAGGACCCAAAGGTGTACAACCAGTTCCCAACACCCCTGAGACACAGGCCCCAACCCCCCCCCTGTGATAAATTAGTGGGGGGTTTGTTCATTGTCTTTGAGGAATTTGGAGAAACTGCTGAAGAGATAAGGTTGTACAAATTAACGGCCTTGGTAAAGGGGAGGATTAAAGCAAGCAGATAACAGGAGGGAGTATTGGATACACATCCTTGAGTGAAACCAGACATCCTGTCTGCCGCTTCATTACCCCCACCTGAATACGAGCACAACGTGTGAACACCAGCAGAGGAACAACGACCCCCCCTCTCAACAATAAACTGCGCAGCCTCAGCCAGTTCAATAGGTCTCGATAAGCTGGAACTCGACTGCTATAAAATAGCTACCCTGGAAAGGGAAGGTGTGTGCTGTTGCGGAGCGGAGACTCCCCAGCCGCCCAGCGCTGTTTTGCTTGTGTCTGCTTACTTGATTAATAAAATAATTACAATAGACCTGTAAATTGTGTGGTCTAATTTATAACAATTTGGTGCCGTGACTCGGATGAAGGCAATGATTGATCAGGAATCCCTCTAGGGGAGGCGCCCCGCCGATTTCGGCGGCCCCAGAAACGGAAACTCCTGCTCGAGCCCTTCATCGACGAACCCAAAATCAGACACAAGCAAATAAAACCGGTAAACCCCAGGCAACCTTTGTGCACAAAGACCGAACTAAGACCCACGGGGTGGGTAAGTATAGGCCGGTGTTCAGTTCGGTTGGGGTTGGGTATCCCGGAGCACGACATTTGAGACGTCCAAGTGCGGACGAAGCGAGTGCGGACCCCTCGGTAGTGCGGTTCCCACCTCCCGCGAGGGACTGGGCCACGAAAAGGGGGAAGCGTTGTGTGTGTGTGTGTGAAGGTGCTCCGGAAGATGGGACAGAAGAAAAGTAAGCCTTCTGGCCCCATGAGGGAGGGATCCAATGCTGTAGGGATACCCTCTGTTCCTTCTGATAGTCCGTTAGGACAAATGATTAAGAATTGGGATGATTCCCCTTCTAGGCGGGGAAAGAGTAAAGTTAAAATGATTTATTATTGTATAGAAGTGTGGGGCAACAAGCCCATCAAAGGGGACAGCGTTTTCTGGCCCCCGTTCGGCTCCTTTGAGGATTGGGTATGCCAAGCCCTCAATATTTATGTTAACTCTAAGGAGCCCTTTAGTTTGGAAGAAAGTGAATATGCGCACCTCTGGATAAATTCAGATACGAGGACGCATCTATATCCTCTAAAAGAAAAAGGAGGGCGGGATAAAAAGAGAAAGGACTTAGAAGTCCCGACATCGCCCCCGCCCTATATTCCACTGCCCGCACCAACGGCTCCTGTCCTTAATGGACTCCCCGAATTAGCAAATTCAGGAGAAACGGAATCGGATCATGAAACACAGGGGCCGGTAACCAGAAGCAGGGCAAGAAATCAGAAATCTGCTTTAAGGGAGGGATTATATCCCCTACGAGAAATAGCGATGGGGGGACCCCAGCCAGGAATGGGATACGTGGCTGTTCCCATTAATTCAGGGGATGTGAGGGATTTTAAAAAGGAGATGGGAAGTTTACTAGAAGACCCATTGGGAGTGGCGGAACGAGTAGACCAATTCTTAGGCCCAAATATATATACCTGGGAAGAGTTACAATCCATCCTGGGAATCCTCTTTACATCAGAGGAAAGAAGAATGATTAGGCGTACTGGGATGCAAATTTGGGATCAGCAACACCAGCAGGGGCCGGCTGCAGACATAAAGTGGCCAATGCAGCAGCCTAATTGGAATAATCAAGACCCCATACACAGGGGACATATGCAAGATTTAAGAACAATCATAATTCAGGGGATACGAGAATCTGTCCCCAGAGGACAGAACATAAACAAAGCTCTTAACGAACAACAGAAAAAGGATGAAACCCCAACGGAATGGTTAGAAAGATTACGAAAGAATTTGCAACTATATAGTGGCTTAGACCCTGGAACCCCGATAGGGGAGGCATTACTTAAAGCCCAATTTGTGGCAAAATCATGGGTAGATATTAGGAAGAAATTGGAAAAAATAGAGGATTGGCAAGATCGAGGTCTGGACGAATTGTTAAGGGAGGCACAGAAGGTGTATGTTAGAAGGGAAGAAGAGAAGGAGAAAAATCAAGTACGTATGGTGGTGGCAGCAGTGCGAGAAGGAAAAAGGGGGGCTGAACCGAATCGAAGGTTCGACCAGATGCATGGGAGACCTAGGGCGGAGGAAAGAGGTAGCAAAGAACGAAAAAATGTGACCTGTTTTTATTGCAACAAGAAAGGTCACATGAAGAAAGAATGCAGGCAAAGAAAAGAGGATGAGAGGATGTTTAAGAGCGAATAGGGGTGTCAGGGGCTCTATTTGCTGGGGATCCGAAACAAGACCGAGCCCTTGATAAAATTAAAAGTGGGTCCCCAGCGCGAGGAGGTAGAATTCCTCATAGATACAGGGGCTGAAAGATCAACAGTCCAAACCTTGCCCACTGGATGCAAGGCCTCCACTGAAAAAGTCCAGGTAATCGGAGCAAAGGGGGAGCCCTTTGGGGTCCCTGTTATAAAAGAAGTAATAATAGAATCAGATTCTAAAGTGAGTAAGGGGACTCTGCTCCTAGTACCGGAAGCTGAGTATAATTTGTTAGGCAGAGATTTAATAATAGAATTAGGAATAGGATTAGAAGTGATAGGAAAGAAATTAGAAATAAAATTATGCCCACTCCGAGTAGAAGATGAAGCAAACATCGATCCTAGAGTCTGGTACACGTCAGAAAGTGTAGGAAAATTGAAAATAAGGCCTTTCGAAGTGACCATAAACAATCCAGAAGTACCAGTCAGGATAAAACAATACCCTCTTTCGGAGGAAGGTAGGAGAGGGTTAAAACCCGAGATTCAAAGATTGCTGCAGCAGGGGCTGTTGGAGCCTTGCATGTCTCCTTTTAACACTCCTATCTTACCCATAAAAAAGAAAGACGGCAAGTACAGATTGGTACATGACCTGAGGGAAATTAATAAGAGAACTGTTACTAGGTTCCCCGTGGTAGCAAATCCACACACTCTGTTAAGCCAACTGCACCCAGACGACCGATGGTATAGTGTAATCGATCTAAAAGACGCATTTTGGGCATGCCCCCTGGACGAAAAATCTAGGGATTATTTTGCCTTTGAATGGGAGGACCCAGACACCTATAGAAAACAGCAGTTAAGGTGGACGGTCCTGCCCCAGGGGTTTACAGAATCCCCAAACTTGTTTGGGCAAGCACTGGAGCAAATTTTGCAAGAGTACAACAGAGTACCGGGCACAACCCTGATCCAATACGTAGATGATTTACTAATAGCTGGAAAAGATGAAGACATTGTAAGACAAGCTAGCGTTAGCCTATTGAATTTTTTGGGGTCGCAGGGATTAAAGGTGTCCAGGTCAAAACTACAGTTTGTAGAAAAAGAGGTAAAATATTTGGGTCATTTGCTAAATAAAGGAACTAAAAGGCTGGATCCTGAAAGGGTTAAAGGGATCCTAGGAATAAAGGCCCCAACTACCAAAAGGCAAGTGCGGCAACTGTTAGGGTTAACTGGATATTGTAGACAATGGATAGAAGATTACAGTGGAAAGGTTAAATTTCTATATAACAAATTGAATAGGGATGGATTACTAAAATGGACAGAAGAAGACGAGGAGCAATTAGAGAAATTAAAAGAAGAACTGATGCATCCACCAGTTTTAAACTGTCCAGAATTAAAAAAACCATTTTTCTTGTTCGTAAATAGCACAGAGGGGACTGCCTATGGAGTACTGGCTCAAGAATGGGCAGACAGTAAAAAACCAGTAGCCTATTTATCTAAGCTATTAGACCCTGTTAGTAGAGGTTGGCCCAGCTGCTTGCAAGTAGTGGTAGCAGCTGCCCTACTAGTGGAAGAAGCACAAAAGATTACATTAGGGGGAGAAATAAAGGTTATATCCCCTCACAATATACGTGGGGTGCTGCAACAAAAAGCTGAAAAATGGATAACGGATGCAAGGTTACTAAAATATGAAGGGATCCTAATATCATCACCCAGATTAACATTAGAAACGACTGCAGCACAAAACCCCGCTCAGTTTCTTTATGGTGAACCAAATGAGCAGCCTGAACATAATTGTCTTAGAAACATAGAAGAACAAGTGAGATTGAGGCCTGATCTGGAAGATGTAGAATTGCCTTTAGGGGAAAAGATATTTGTGGACGGATCCTCAAGGGTAGTCGAGGGTAAAAGAAGATCAGGTTACGCATTGGTTAACGGAAAAACATTTGAGGTAATAGAATCAGGCCCTCTGAGCCCAAGCTGGTCAGCGCAGGCTTGCGAGTTATATGCCATGTTAAGAGCTCTGAAATTATTAAAGAACAAAAGCGGAACAATATATACAGACTCTAAATATGCTTATGGAGTAATACACACCTTCGGGAAAATATGGGAAGAGAGAGGACTTATAAATTCACAAGGAAAAGGACTAATTCATCAGGAGTTGATTCTCCAAGTTTTACAAGCCATCAGGGAGCCTAAGGAGATTGCGGTGGTGCATGTAAAAGGACACCAGCGAGGGCTGAATCCCCAAATCAGAGGCAATAACTTAGCTGACCAGGAAGCAAAAAGAGCAGCCCTCATGTGCATATATGAAGTGACTAAGAGAGCAGACTGCCCGAGTTGTGGCAAGGGGAAGGATTTAAAGAAATTTCCATGCTATGATTGCTGGAAAGACTGGGGAGTAGAAGGGATTGAATGTAATTGTTCGGAGGAGGAGAGTCCGCCTTATAGAAACTGTTACAAGCATGGCCCAGCTAAATTTTTATGGTCTGGTGGGCACGTCCCCCTCCCCTTGTTTTGTTTTACTACTGTAGAAAAGGAAAAAATGACAAAAATGGGGATTCGAGAAAATGAAAAAGGAAAATGGGTACTACCTGATGGACGAGAAGTGTTACCAAAATCAGTAGCTATGAGGGTGCTACGGAGATTTCATGAACAAATGCATTGGGGTGCTCAGGCGTTAGTAGATCAATTCGCCACTAATTATATGTGTATAGGGATATATAACATAGCCAAAGGAATTGTTAATGGGTGTATGACTTGTCGGAGGGTAAATGCTAAAAATATGAGAAAAAGGGTTCCGGGAGGACGAGAATTAGCCCACCGACCCTTTGCAAGAATTCAATTGGATTTTACCGAACTTCCCAAAACAGGAAGATACAAATATTTGCTGGTAATTATAGACCATCTTACAAATTTTGTTGAAGCATTTCCCACGACAAGGGCTACAGCACAAACTGTAGTGAAAATATTGTTAGAAAACATAATTCCCCGATATGGGATTGTAGAAGCAATAGATTCTGATAGGGGACCGCACTTTGTGTCAAAAGTATCCCGTGACACAATGAAAGCTTTAGGAATCAAATGGGAATATCATACTCCCTGGCATCCTCAGAGCTCGGGAAAAGTAGAACGGATGAACGGTGAAATTAAAAAGCAACTTACTAAATTAATGTTAGAAACAAAAACCTCTTGGATAAAGTGCTTGCCACTAGCTTTGCTAAGTATACGCGTAAAACCCAGGACTGATCTGGGAATCTCCCCTTTTGAAATGCTGTATGGTATGCCTTATGATCTCGAGATACCCCTTGATCATCCCCACCTACAAGATGATCAATTAAAACCTTACCTCACACAATTGATAAATAGACGCAGGGAATTACAGAAAAAGGGTTTAATTGCGCAACGTCCCCCTTTGGACATAGCAATTCACAAGATACAGCCCGGAGATAAGGTCCTGATAAAAACTTGGAAAGAAGTTACATTAACACCACAATGGGAAGGCCCCTATGTTGTTTTGCTTACTACAGAAACGGCTATTCGAACTGCGGAGAAAGGATGGACACATGCCAGCCGTGTTAAAGGACCCATCTGTGATGAGAAGTGGGAGATCGCTCCAGGGAACAAAGACCTGAAGCTCACATTGCGACGAACCCGATAGGTACCGTGGGTTAAGGTAAAGGCTCTCCCCTGAAGAACACTACTGCTGCCGAGAAGAACTAAAACCCTCGTAGTTGGCTGCAACCCAACTGACGAGTGAGGCAGAGGAGTGAATAAGTGGGGAAAGAAAATGAGCCTCAGCCATTCCTATTGGTATTTGGGGGTTCTCGCAGTGATTTCATCCTGCATAGCGACTCAACACCACCCTCACCAACCTTTTAAATGGACTTTAAGTCGATTCGAAGATCAACAGGTTATTGCAACCCAGATAACATCAGGGGGGCCAAGTTTTACTTCTACACTGTGTCAGCTGGTCCCGAGGCCTCGATGCTGGGAATATATGGGATTTTATATGTGCCCAAGTTCGAATCCTGGAAAGGGGTACTGCAACTCCCCTAATCAATATTACTGCAGCTATTGGGGCTGTGAGACTATAGCCCCTAGTTGGATACCGGGATATGGTAGAGATAAATACCTAAGGGTCCAATGGGGTCCATATGGGTGCATTCCACCGCAAGGGTGGGGAGGACGTGGAAACTGTAAATATCTCTTTTTAAATGTTACCCAACCCACGGATAGAGGGTGGAACATGGGAAGAGTGTGGGGAATAAGGTATACGGAACCTGGAACTGACAGGGGAGGACTCATATTAATAAAGAAGGAAAAACCCGAGATATCCAAGGTAGTAGGGCCTAATAAAGAGTTATTAGGGGAAGGTTTGGTTGCCCAGACTGTAAAGATACCTGGGACTGCACAACCTACTACAGTGTTTTCTAATAAGACGACAAAGTTATCCTTTCCCACACTGCTTCCTAGCATTGTAAAAAGGAAAGGGGTTGTACCCGAGAGTAGTATGTGGAAAGTTATAAATGCTAGTTTCCAGGTACTAAATCAAACTAATCCTGAGATAACTGAAGGATGCTGGCTATGTGTAAGTGTTAAGCCCCCATATTATGAAGCTATAGGAGATATGGGGAGGCCTGAATATTCAAATGAGTCAAATCCTTCCAAGTGCAGTTGGGGTCAGGAAATCGGGATAACTCTGACTCAAGTTACGGGAAAAGGTAGATGTATCGGCACAGTTCCAAGAGATAAAAATGATCTATGCCATGCCACTGAAAAAATGGACCAAACACACAAATGGTTAATTCCTGCAAATAATACTAGGTGGGTATGTTCATTGTTGGGAGTCACTCCTTGCCTATCTTTAAAATTGTTTAGCATATCTCATGATTTTTGTGTACAGGTGGTCATTATACCAAGGATTCTATACCACACTGAAGAGTATATGTATACCTATCACACAGTGGCTGAATACCATCTGGTAAAGAGGGAGCCTATTACAGCTGTCACCACTTTAATGGCCCTTGGGGCTGCAGGTGCAGGAACTGGAATTGCTTCCCTGATAAAACAAAGCCAGGAATTTACTTCTCTACGCATTGCCGTAGATGAGGATCTGGCCCGTATAGAGCAATCAATAACAGCTCTGGAAAAATCGGTTAGGTCATTATCCGAAGTGGTACTCCAAAACCGTAGAGGGTTGGATTTGATTTTCTTACAACAAGGAGGACTGTGTGCAGCCCTACGTGAAGAATGTTGTGTATATGCAGATCATACTGGGGTGGTAAGAGATACAATGACTAAATTGAGGGAAGGATTAGAAAAACGCAAAAAGGAAAATGAAGCTCGTCAGAATTGGTATGAATCCTGGTTTAATTACTCACCTTGGCTTACTACCCTGCTATCAACCATAGCGGGGCCCTTGTTGTTATTAATATTAGCACTGACTTTTGGACCATGTATATTCAATCGAGTAATCGCAATTGTGAAAAGCCGATTAGAGGCAGCTCATCTTATGCTCGTGCGTGCTGAGTATGAATTTCTTGAGCAGGAGAAGGAAGACACAGAAACTTTAATGCTCAGCAAGCAAATATTGCAAAAATTCAATGAACAAAATATGTTAGAAAAAGAAAAAGGAGGGATTGTGATAAATTAGTGGGGGGTTTGTTCATTGTCTTTGAGGAATTTGGAGAAACTGCTGAAGAGATAAGGTTGTACAAATTAACGGCCTTGGTAAAGGGGAGGATTAAAGCAAGCAGATAACAGGAGGGAGTATTGGATACACATCCTTGAGTGAAACCAGACATCCTGTCTGCCGCTTCATTACCCCCACCTGAATACGAGCACAACGTGTGAACACCAGCAGAGGAACAACGACCCCCCCTCTCAACAATAAACTGCGCAGCCTCAGCCAGTTCAATAGGTCTCGATAAGCTGGAACTCGACTGCTATAAAATAGCTACCCTGGAAAGGGAAGGTGTGTGCTGTTGCGGAGCGGAGACTCCCCAGCCGCCCAGCGCTGTTTTGCTTGTGTCTGCTTACTTGATTAATAAAATAATTACAATAGACCTGTAAATTGTGTGGTCTAATTTATAACACCCCCCAGACACAGGGACCGAAATTCTACAAGCAGCTCCCAACCCCTGCCAGGCAGGTCCCCTACTCTATACAAGCAGCTCCCAATCCTCCCCCCCCCACTGCCCACGAGGGAGGCCCCCAAGCCCCCCACAAACACAGGCCCCTACAGTGTACAGGCAGCTCCCAGCCACCCCCAGATGCAGGCCCCAAAGTTGTACAAACAGCTCCCAGCCACCCTGCAGAAACAGATTCCTACATTGTACAAGCAGTTCCCAGCCCGCTAGACACAGGCCCTGACCCCCCACAGATGCAGGCCCCAAAGGTGTACAAGCAGCTCCCACCCCTCCCCCAGACGCAGGTCCCAAGCCCCCCCCCCCAAACACAAGCCCCTACAACCAGCACCCAACCCCCTACCCCCGATGCCAGGCCCAAAGGTGTAGAAGCAGCTCCAAACCTCCTCCCTCAAACCAGGCTCCAACAGTGTACAAGCAGCTCCCAACCAACCCTCCCCTTCCCCCCCCCCCCGACACAGGCTCCAAAGGAATACAAAGAGCTCCCACCCCTCCCCCAGATGCAGGTCTCAACCCCCCCCCGCCCCCAGAAGCAGGCCCCAAAGGTGTAGAGTCAGCTCCCAACCCCCTCAATGCTGGCCCCAAGGGTCTACAAGCAGCTCCCCCCTTGCCCCCAGATACCGGCCCCCAGACACAGACCCCAAAAGCCTAATCACAGGCCCTGAACTCTAGAGGCAGGCTCCAAAACCCAGGACAAAGCCCCAGTGGTTCGAGACAGGGCCCAAATCCCAGACACAGGCCCCAAACGCTAAACATATGCCAAAAAAAGTATTAGTGCTGGTGCCAAATGTTACAGACAGGCCCAAAAGCCCGAGATGCTCAAGGCTGAGACGTAACTTGGCTTTCTGAATTACTGGAAAGCAGCTTTCATTCTCAGATAATTGTGTGCAGGCTGATTAAGGAGGTATTGGGGAGGCAAGGACAATCCCCAGACAAGGACTGTATATCTCGAAACAAGACACTGGAACTCATGATAAGGAAGCGGCAGGCGGACAGAGAAACGAATGTAAGGACTATAACTCTCGAAACTGGACATTGGAATTCATTATAAAGATACAACAAACGGGAGAATTGGCAACAACCAGCTCTTGCAATTAAGAAACATGCCAATTCAGCAGATTCCTGACCAAAGGTGAAAAGTACACTGTGAGGAAGACTCGGGGTCTTCCTCCCAAAGACCCCTGCCCACGTCCCAAAGACCCCTGCCCACAATTCTTGGAAGGCTCTGCGCAGGCGCAAGGTGCCAAAAGGCTAATTAGCATGAGAAGCGAGGGAAGGCGGGGATAGGTAATGCATATGTATAGGTGCTTGTAGAATATTGATAGATTGATTGTATAAATTCAAGACTGCTTTCTGCTTTGGGTATGCACGATAGGTGGAGAGATCCCCCGTGCATCCAGCGCTGCAATAAAGAATATACCACTTAAAGGAATTTCGGCTTCGATCTTTGAATCAATTTGGCGACCCAGATGGGACAACCTCTCTGCCGGACTGCAGGACCTGCTGGGAACAGGACTCCCTAGGGTACCCCCGGGATTTCCCGGAGGGACTCCTCGACTCACCGGATCACTGCGGAGGCAGACAAGGACCCCATCATTGTAAGTGAGTATATTCTTTATTCTGGTTTGGTTTTCTGGTAGACCGGTCATCTGGAACTGTCTGTAAGTCAGAAGGTGATCTTCTGCGAGGCAGTGTTTGGTATATACTTTGTGGTTAGCACCATAAGTACATGTTTGGGGACCTTAAGGAAGGAGCTCGCTTTAAGGTCCATCTGGAATTGTGTTGTCTATTTCGGTTTTCTGACTCATGGAGTATGGTATTTAACTCTGGTTATTGTTACTGCGATTTTGGCTATTTTCCTGGTGGTAATAGTAGGTTCGTGGCATTGTTATAAGAAAGATATCGTTACGGTGTTACACAGTTCGGTTTTCTGACTTATCGCATGTGGAATTTGACTCTGACTATTGTTACTGTGATTTTGGCAATATTGCTGGTAATAGTAGTTTTGTGACATCGCTACTGAAAGATATTGCGTGCCCGTATTTTTGTGAGTGATACGTTTTGTGATACGCTTTTGTAAGTAACATGTGTATTCTGAAAGTGTAAACTGGAAACTGGGGGGGCAAACAAGCAGTGAAATTTTAAAGAAAAGTGTGTTAGGATGTGTTTTAAGTCACTGGAAGGATATTGGAGGATCTGCCGGTGGAAGTGTGAACAGGAAAACATTGATAAAATATCGTAATCAGTGGTGGCCGCTTTATAAGCTGGAATGTGGAGAAAAGTGGCCCCTAAATGGAACTTTAAACTATAATATTTTGCTACAGTTAATGTTGTTTTTTGAGAAGCAGAACAGGATGAAATGTTGTATACTGATGTTTCAGCATCTTGGTGGGAAAAGGTAGGGAATTAAGTTGGCCCCTGACTGAACCTTTGATGTTGGCATTAGAGAAGTACAGGCTGGAGAAAGATAAAGGAAGTGTTAAAAGGGTTGTTGAAAGTGTTAAAGGTGTTTGAAGTTGAATGAGCAGGGAAAGAGGATGTAGGAATGTTAATAGTTCTGCCTCTGCCCGAGGCAGAGATCTTAAAATCATGGGTGTTAGCCCTTTAGGGCAAAGGGACCATGATCGGTCCGAGAGAGTTGTCACAGAAACAGAAAAGAGGTCAACTCTTAAAACAACCTGAGTTCATGTGCGAGCTCAGATTGCTGATGGGACCGTTCAGGGAACTGTGGACAATTGCATTCCCCTGACCGACCCCCACTAAGACCCGAATCATCCTGAAAATTATGAACGGTTAAGTAAATACTAAAACCTGGATGAATTGGGAATTGAGAATATGCTTCCAACAAGGTCTAAAAGAAAGCCCTATGGAATTTTTGGACCAACTCTGAAATGTAATGAAATAAATAAATAAATAAATAAATAAATAAATAAAACAAAACGGTTTGGACCTGGCTTTGGAGGACAAATTGACTAGCCTTTTCCTAGGGTAATCAACCCCTGATTTCAACAGGAATAACGGGGACCTGGGGAATCTACCCTAGCGGATCCTCCACTGGTTATAATGAAGCTAGGGGAGGAATGGAAGTGAAATTTCTTATTGCTATGGGGCAACGTATTCAGTTCTAAATCAAGCATTAATGCCTTCACAGAATTATTATGTTAGGGTAAAAGGTGTGTCGTGGTTTAACCCGGCCGGCAGCTAAACACCACGCAGCTGTTCGCTCCCCCTCCCCCTCCCTCTCTGGGACGGGGGAGAGAAATGGAAAGTGAAGCCTGTGAGTTGAGATAAAGACAGTTTAATAAGACAAAATAATAATAATAATAATAATAATAATAATAATAATAATAATAATAATAATAATAATAATAATAATACAATGATGATAATAGTACCACTACTAATAATGTGTACAAACAAGTGATGCACAATGCAATTGCTCACCACCCGCTGACCGATGCCCAGCCTAACCCCGAGCAGTCCGGCCCCCTCCCCCTGGCTAGCCACCCCTATGTATTGTTTAGCCTGACGTCAGATGCTATGGAATACCCCTTTGGCTAGTTTGGGTCACCTGTCCTGGGTCTGTCCCCTCCCAGCTCTTACTGCACCCCCAGCCTGCCTGTTGGCAGGACAGAGCAAGAAGCTGAGATGTCCTTGGCTTGGTATAAGCATTGCTCTGCAACAATTAAAACATCGGGGTGTTATCAGCACTCTTCTCATCCTAAGCCAAAACATAGCATTCTCCCAGCTACTAGGAAGAAAATTAACTCTGTTCTAACTGAAACCAGGACAAGGTGTAACCGAAAAGGCTTATTTTTGTGAACCTTTGAAGTACAAGTTAGGGAAACAATGGGGCATACACAGATTTTTATCTATGCCTAGCTCCTCATGGGCACTCTTAGGTAGAGATTTATTAGAGCAAGTAGGAGCAGAAATTGTCTTTGAAAAAGGGAAAATGGAATTAAGAACAGGAGAAGAACAACTAATAAATGTGTTAAGCTTGGCACTAATACAAACTGACCCTAAAAGTGAAATACCTTTAGAGATCACAGATCAAGTATGTCCAGGAGTTTGGGCTACCGAAGTCCCTGGAAGAGCTAAAAATGTGACCTTAATAATTATTAAATTAAAGCCAGGAGAGAAACCCGTTAAGGTTAAGTAATATCCTTTGAGGATAGAAGATAGGAAAGGAATTAAAGAGATAATTGATCAATTTTTACAGTATGGATTATTGATTGAATGCGAATCAGAATACAATGCACCCATATTGCCAATTAAAAAGGCAGATGAAAAAGCTATAGGCTAGTTCAGGATTTGAGGGCCATAAATAAAATCACTGAGGATATACATCCAGTAGTGGCAAACCCTTATACTTTGCTGACTAAATTAAAGAATAGTCAAGTCTGGTTTACCGTACTGGATTTAAAAGATGCCTTCTTCTGCCTAGGCTTAGCCACAGAAAGCCAAAACCTATTCGCCTTTGAATGGGAAAATCCCGATTCAGGCAGAAAGACGCAGCTTACGTGGACATTACTACCTCAAGGATTCAAGAATAGCCCCACTATTTTTGGAAACCAATTAGCAAGGGAACTCGAAACATGGATACCTCCGGACACTGAAGGTGCTTTGTTACAATATGTATGTAGATGATCTCTTAATAGCTACCGAGACTAAAGGGAGTTGTATTCAATGGACTATAAGTCGTCTTAATTTTCTGGGTTTAAATGGATATCAAGTCTCTTGACAGAAAGTCCAGCTGGCTCAACAAAGTGTGACCTATCTGGGATTTGACATTTCGGAAGGACAACGAGAACTAGGAACTGAACATAAGGAAGTCATTTGCCGGACTCCAGAACCTCAAATGGTAAAGGAGCTACAAAGCTTTTTAGGAATGACAGGTTGGTGTCGCCTTTGGATTTATAATTATGGACTATTGGTAAAGCCTCTATGTGAATTGATAAAGATTAACCAGTCAAAGTTAGTCTGGACTGGAGAAGCACAAAAAGTCTTTAAACAACTTAAACAAGAATTGATGATTTTGAAATATCAAGCAATATTGGTAGAACAGGACGACGTGGAAATTGTGATAATTCATATTGTGAATCTAGCCTCTTTTCTTAGTGATGCTCCGGCACAAGCTGTGATTCACGATTGTTTAGAAACTCTAGAGACTGTGTATTCCAGCCGACCAGACCTTAAGGAGGAGCCCATGGAAGATGCGGAAGAAACTTGGTTCACGGATGGGAGCAGTTTTGTTACGCAAAGACAACGTAAAGCTGGATATGCTATAACAACTACTCAGCAGGTAATCGAGTCTAAGCCTTTACCCCCTGGAACATCAGCTCAAAAGGCGGAGATAGTTGCTCTCACGAGAGCATTGGAACTGGCAGCGGGAAAAAGGGTAAATATTTGGACAGATTCTAAATATACATTCGGCGTGGTACATGCTCATGGAGCAATTTGGAAAGAACATGGATTGCTGACCGCTCAGTGAAAACACAAAGTATGCTGAAGAAATTTTAAAATTGTTAGAGGCTGTAAAACAACCAGAAAAGGTAGCTATCATGCATTGTCAGGGACACCAAAAGGGGAACACCGATTTTGAAATTGGAAAATCGATTGGCAGAGGCTAAGCAGGCAGCTGAAATAACTGAGGTGAAGGCATTGTCTTTGATACCAGACGGTAAAATCCAAACTATATCCAAATTATACAAAAGAAGACTTAAAATTAATTGAAGATTTGAAAGGTAAAATGAAACCAGATGGATGAGTATATTTAAAAGATAACCACATAGTAATACCCTCTAGTTTGACATGGCCCATAGTTCTTACAGAACACAATAAAACGCATTGGGGAGCTGGCACACTGCATAAGAGCCTGAGTCAGACATTAGTGGGACGATATGATAAAACAAGTAACTCAACAATGTAGCATTTGCTTACACAATAACCCCAATACCAAGGATAGAATAAAATTTGGAATAATCGGTAAAGGAAATTATTCGGGGCAACAGTGGCAAATTGATTTTTCAGAACTCCCTAGAAAAGGGGGGTATCATTATTTACTGGTTCTGACTGACACGTTTTCAGGAAGGCCTGAAGCCTTTCCCTGTCGAACAAACAAAGCAAGAGAAGTGGTTAAAGTCTTGTTAAATGAAATAATACCATGCTTTGGGATTCTAGTAGCAATGTCTTCTGATAGAGTTTCACATTTTTGTGCACAAGTGGTAGAACAGATAAGTAAGATTCTAAAGATAGATTGGCAACTGCATACTCCTTATAGACCACAGGCAAGTGGACAGGTAGAAAAAATGAACCATTTAATTAAACAATAAATAGCTAAAATTGGATAAGAAGCTAATTTGTCATGGCCTCAATCCCTCCCTTTAGCATTACTTGGAATTAGAGTTAAACCTAGAATAAAAGGAAATTTGAGTCCCTTCAAAATCTTATATGGAAGGCCATAGCAATTTCTATTTAGTGGAGAGGACCTAACGCAGTTAGGATCAGAATATTTATATGCTTATATAACTGAACTTCAGAAACAATTAAATAAAGTACATACATTTGTTTTAGGGACCAGGGCTAGAGGGTTGGATCAACCAATCCACCCCTTTAAGCTCGGGGATTATATATATATAAAGACTTTTTCAGGACAACCCGTGCAGGAAAAATGGAAGGAAAGTGGATGGGACCATACCAAGTATTACTGACAACACACACCGCCATTAAGATTAAGAAGCAAGCAGCTTGGATCCACAATTCAAGGGTGAAGAAGGCCCCGGCGAGGATATGGACCACCACTCCAATTGGACCAACAAAATTACGGTTTTCCAGATCCTAATGATTGCAGGGGTGCGGTTCTCGGATTTGGGGTGGGCAACTTGGGATGAGAACTTACACCTGACCTTAATACAAACAATTTCTCAAGTAACTAATAAGACGAACTGTTGGGTATGCACCCATCTGCCACAGCATGGGAATAAGGGTGTATCGTTAATTGGGATTCCCTTGCCTGCAAACTTATCTTGGACTAATTTGTGGGAAAACACATCTTGGGGTCGAAAATATTAAGCAGTTTTGGAACTAGAAGTGAGTAGCTTCATGCCGTTAGAATCCTATTATGTATGTGTACAAAGGTGTAACCCGCCTAAGGGTATAGGAAAACAGCATTGTATAAATACGGATACTACTTATGTGGGAAATCAGACATCTTGTAATTGAACAATTGATATTAGTACGACTAGCGGCTGGGCAAATTCAACCAGCTGGACGGTTCCAGAAGGAAAAGGGTGGTATTGGCTATGCAATGATACAGCCCGTAAGGTCTTGCCTGAGAATTGGAAGGGAACTTGCACTCTTGGAGCGGTAGTCCCCAATATGACAGTACATGATGTAGTGCCTCGAGGTTACTTGAGAAATCATATCCGGAGAATCAGATGAAAAATTAACAATCCATTGGTAGAGAGACACACCCCTTTTCATAGTTTTGTGCGATGGTTTATCCCATGGTTAGGAGTGAGTGAATTGGAAAAGGCAATAGTTAATATTTCTGCAATTATAGAGAAGTTAGAAAACAAAATTCTGGATGCTATAAAGGCTCAACAAGAAGAGATATCTAGTTTATCACAGGTAGTATTACAAAATCGGATGGCCCTAGACTTGTTACTGGCCACTCAAGGGGGAGTCTGTACAGTAATAAACACAAGTTGTTGTATGTATGTAGATCAGAGTGGAAGGATCTCTACCGACCTGGAAGAAATATGGAAGCAGACCAGGATCCTACATGAGATCAGTAAAGATGATCTTTCATGGAGTTTTAGTGAACTATGGAATAAGTTAACCTCCTGGTTGCCCAATTTCCAATGGTTGAAACAAGTATTCATTGCTCTAATCGTATTAGTAGTGTTAGGAATATTTGTGTGCATGTTGTTTAGATGCCTGCTTTGTTGTGTTACTGTAAATAATGAAAGTATCTGATGCAAAAGAATTTGCATGGGAAAAGAAAAGGGGGGATTGATTAAGGAGGTATTGGGGAGGCAAGGACAATCCCCAGACAAGGACTGTATATCTCGAAACAAGACACTGGAACTCATGATAAGGAAGCGGCAGGCGGACAGAGAAACGAATGTAAGGACTATAACTCTCGAAACTGGACATTGGAATTCATTATAAAGATACAACAAACGGGAGAATTGGCAACAACCAGCTCTTGCAATTAAGAAACATGCCAATTCAGCAGATTCCTGACCAAAGGTGAAAAGTACACTGTGAGGAAGACTCGGGGTCTTCCTCCCAAAGACCCCTGCCCACGTCCCAAAGACCCCTGCCCACAATTCTTGGAAGGCTCTGCGCAGGCGCAAGGTGCCAAAAGGCTAATTAGCATGAGAAGCGAGGGAAGGCGGGGATAGGTAATGCATATGTATAGGTGCTTGTAGAATATTGATAGATTGATTGTATAAATTCAAGACTGCTTTCTGCTTTGGGTATGCACGATAGGTGGAGAGATCCCCCGTGCATCCAGCGCTGCAATAAAGAATATACCACTTAAAGGAATTTCGGCTTCGATCTTTGAATCAATTTGGCGACCCAGATGGGACAACCTCTCTGCCGGACTGCAGGACCTGCTGGGAACAGGACTCCCTAGGGTACCCCCGGGATTTCCCGGAGGGACTCCTCGACTCACCGGATCACTGCGGAGGCAGACAAGGACCCCATCATTGTAAGTGAGTATATTCTTTATTCTGGTTTGGTTTTCTGGTAGACCGGTCATCTGGAACTGTCTGTAAGTCAGAAGGTGATCTTCTGCGAGGCAGTGTTTGGTATATACTTTGTGGTTAGCACCATAAGTACATGTTTGGGGACCTTAAGGAAGGAGCTCGCTTTAAGGTCCATCTGGAATTGTGTTGTCTATTTCGGTTTTCTGACTCATGGAGTATGGTATTTAACTCTGGTTATTGTTACTGCGATTTTGGCTATTTTCCTGGTGGTAATAGTAGGTTCGTGGCATTGTTATAAGAAAGATATCGTTACGGTGTTACACAGTTCGGTTTTCTGACTTATCGCATGTGGAATTTGACTCTGACTATTGTTACTGTGATTTTGGCAATATTGCTGGTAATAGTAGTTTTGTGACATCGCTACTGAAAGATATTGCGTGCCCGTATTTTTGTGAGTGATACGTTTTGTGATACGCTTTTGTAAGTAACATGTGTATTCTGAAAGTGTAAACTGGAAACTGGGGGGGCAAACAAGCAGTGAAATTTTAAAGAAAAGTGTGTTAGGATGTGTTTTAAGTCACTGGAAGGATATTGGAGGATCTGCCGGTGGAAGTGTGAACAGGAAAACATTGATAAAATATCGTAATCAGTGGTGGCCGCTTTATAAGCTGGAATGTGGAGAAAAGTGGCCCCTAAATGGAACTTTAAACTATAATATTTTGCTACAGTTAATGTTGTTTTTTGAGAAGCAGAACAGGATGAAATGTTGTATACTGATGTTTCAGCATCTTGGTGGGAAAAGGTAGGGAATTAAGTTGGCCCCTGACTGAACCTTTGATGTTGGCATTAGAGAAGTACAGGCTGGAGAAAGATAAAGGAAGTGTTAAAAGGGTTGTTGAAAGTGTTAAAGGTGTTTGAAGTTGAATGAGCAGGGAAAGAGGATGTAGGAATGTTAATAGTTCTGCCTCTGCCCGAGGCAGAGATCTTAAAATCATGGGTGTTAGCCCTTTAGGGCAAAGGGACCATGATCGGTCCGAGAGAGTTGTCACAGAAACAGAAAAGCAGTCAACTCTTAAAACAACCTGAGTTCATGTGCGAGCTCAGATTGCTGATGGGACCGTTCAGGGAACTGTGGACAATTGCATTCCCCTGACCGACCCCCACTAAGACCCGAATCATCCTGAAAATTATGAACGGTTAAGTAAATACTAAAACCTGGATGAATTGGGAATTGAGAATATGCTTCCAACAAGGTCTAAAAGAAAGCCCTATGGAATTTTTGGACCAACTCTGAAATGTAATGAAAATAAATAAATAAATAAATAAATAAATAAATAAATAAAACAAAACGGTTTGGACCTGGCTTTGGAGGACAAATTGACTAGCCTTTTCCTAGGGTAATCAACCCCTGATTTCAACAGGAATAACGGGGACCTGGGGAATCTACCCTAGCGGATCCTCCACTGGTTATAATGAAGCTAGGGGAGGAATGGAAGTGAAATTTCTTATTGCTATGGGGCAACGTATTCAGTTCTAAATCAAGCATTAATGCCTTCACAGAATTATTATGTTAGGGTAAAAGGTGTGTCGTGGTTTAACCCGGCCGGCAGCTAAACACCACGCAGCTGTTCGCTCCCCCTCCCCCTCCCTCTCTGGGACGGGGGAGAGAAATGGAAAGTGAAGCCTGTGAGTTGAGATAAAGACAGTTTAATAAGACAAAATAATAATAATAATAATAATAATAATAATAATAATAATAATAATAATAATAATAATAATAATAATAATAATAATAATAATAATAATAATAATACAATGATGATAATAGTACCACTACTAATAATGTGTACAAACAAGTGTGCACAATGCAATTGCTCACCACCCGCTGACCGATGCCCAGCCTAACCCCGAGCAGTCCGGCCCCCTCCCCCTGGCTAGCCACCCCTATGTATTGTTTAGCCTGACGTCAGATGCTATGGAATACCCCTTTGGCTAGTTTGGGTCACCTGTCCTGGGTCTGTCCCCTCCCAGCTCTTACTGCACCCCCAGCCTGCCTGTTGGCAGGACAGAGCAAGAAGCTGAGATGTCCTTGGCTTGGTATAAGCATTGCTCTGCAACAATTGAAACATCGGGGTGTTATCAGCACTCTTCTCATCCTAAGCCAAAACATAGCATTCTCCCAGCTACTAGGAAGAAAATTAACTCTGTTCTAACTGAAACCAGGACAAGGTGTAACCGAAAAGGCTTATTTTTGTGAACCTTTGAAGTACAAGTTAGGGAAACAATGGGGCATACACAGATTTTTATCTATGCCTAGCTCCTCATGGGCACTCTTAGGTAGAGATTTATTAGAGCAAGTAGGAGCAGAAATTGTCTTTGAAAAAGGGAAAATGGAATTAAGAACAGGAGAAGAACAACTAATAAATGTGTTAAGCTTGGCACTAATACAAACTGAGCCTAAAGTGAAATACCTTTAGAGATCACAGATCAAGTATGTCCAGGAGTTTGGGCTACCGAAGTCCCTGGAAGAGCTAAAAATGTGACCTTAATAATTATTAAATTAAAGCCAGGAGAGAAACCCGTTAAGGTTAAGTAATATCCTTTGAGGATAGAAGATAGGAAAGGAATTAAAGAGATAATTGATCAATTTTTACAGTATGGATTATTGATTGAATGCGAATCAGAATACAATGCACCCATATTGCCAATTAAAAAGGCAGATGAAAAAGCTATAGGCTAGTTCAGGATTTGAGGGCCATAAATAAAATCACTGAGGATATACATCCAGTAGTGGCAAACCCTTATACTTTGCTGACTAAATTAAAGAATAGTCAAGTCTGGTTTACCGTACTGGATTTAAAAGATGCCTTCTTCTGCCTAGGCTTAGCCACAGAAAGCCAAAACCTATTCGCCTTTGAATGGGAAAATCCCGATTCAGGCAGAAAGACGCAGCTTACGTGGACATTACTACCTCAAGGATTCAAGAATAGCCCCACTATTTTTGGAAACCAATTAGCAAGGGAACTCGAAACATGGATACCTCCGGACACTGAAGGTGCTTTGTTACAATATGTAGATGATCTCTTAATAGCTACCGAGACTAAAGGGAGTTGGATTCAATGGACTATAAGTCGTCTTAATTTTCTGGGTTTAAATGGATATCAAGTCTCTTGACAGAAAGTCCAGCTGGCTCAACAAAGTGTGACCTATCTGGGATTTGACATTTCGGAAGGACAACGAGAACTAGGAACTGAACATAAGGAAGTCATTTGCCGGACTCCAGAACCTCAAATGGTAAAGGAGCTACAAACCTTTTTAGGAATGACAGGTTGGTGTCGCCTTTGGATTTATAATTATGGACTATTGGTAAAGCCTCTATGTGAATTGATAAAGATTAACCAGTCAAAGTTAGTCTGGACTGGAGAAGCACAAAAAGTCTTTAAACAACTTAAACAAGAATTGATGATTTTGAAATATCAAGCAATATTGGTAGAACAGGACGACGTGGAAATTGTGATAATTCATATTGTGAATCTAGCCTCTTTTCTTAGTGATGCTCCGGCACAAGCTGTGATTCACGATTGTTTAGAAACTATAGAGACTGTGTATTCCAGCCGACCAGACCTTAAGGAGGAGCCCATGGAAGATGCGGAAGAAACTTGGTTCACGGATGGGAGCAGTTTTGTTACGCAAAGACAACGTAAAGCTGGATATGCTATAACAACTACTCAGCAGGTAATCGAGTCTAAGCCTTTACCCGCTGGAACATCAGCTCAAAAGGCGGAGATAGTTGCTCTCACGAGAGCATTGGAACTGGCAGCGGGAAAAAGGGTAAATATTTGGACAGATTCTAAATATACATTCGGCGTGATACATGCTCATGGAGCAATTTGGAAAGAACATGGATTGCTGACCGCTCAGTGAAAACACAAAGTATGCTGAAGAAATTTTAAAATTGTTAGAGGCTGTAAAACAACCAGAAAAGGTAGCTATCATGCATTGTCAGGGACACCAAAAGGGGAACAGCGATTTTGAAATTGGAAAATCGATTGGCAGAGGCTAAGCAGGCAGCTGAAATAACTGAGGTGAAGGCATTGTCCTTGATACCAGACGGTAAAATCCAAACTATATCCAAATTATACAAAAGAAGACTTAAAATTAATTGAAGATTTGAAAGGTAAAATGAAACCAGATGGATGAGTATATTTAAAAGATAACCACATAGTAATATCCCTCTAGTTTGACATGGCCCATAGTTCTTACAGAACACAATAAAACGCACTGGGGAGCTGGCACACTGCATAAGAGCCTGAGTCAGACATTAGTGGGACGATATGATAAAACAAGTAACTCAACAATGTAGCATTTGCTTACACAATAACCCCAATACCAAGAATAGAATAAAATTTGGAATAATCGGTAAAGGAAATTATTCGGGGCAACAGTGGCAAATTGATTTTTCAGAACTCCCTAGAAAAGGGGGGTATCATTATTTACTGGTTCTGACTGACACGTTTTCAGGAAGGCCTGAAGCCTTTCCCTGTCGAACAAACAAAGCAAGAGAAGTGGTTAAAGTCTTGTTAAATGAAATAATACCATGCTTTGGGATTCTAGTAGCAATGTCTTCTGATAGAGTTTCACATTTTAGTGCACAAGTGGTAGAACAGATAAGTAAGATTCTAAAGATAGATTGGCAACTGCATACTCCTTATAGACCACAGGCAAGTGGACAGGTAGAAAAAATGAACCATTTAATTAAACAATAAATGGCTAAAATTGGATAAGAAGCTAATTTGTCATGGCCTCAATCCCTCCCTTTAGCATTACTTGGAATTAGAGTTAAACCTAGAATAAAAGGAAATTTGAGTCCCTTCAAAATCTTATATGGAAGGCCATAGCAATTTCTATTTAGTGGAGAGGACCTAACGCAGTTAGGATCAGAATATTTATATGCTTATATAACTGAACTTCAGAAACAATTAAATAAAGTACATACATTTGTTTTAGGGACCAGGGCTAGAGGGTTGGATCAACCAATCCACCCCTTTAAGCTCGGGGATTATATATATATAAAGACTTTTTCAGGACAAGCCGTGCAGGAAAAATGGAAGGAAAGTGGATGGGACCATACCAAGTATTACTGACAACACACATCGCCATTAAGATTAAGAAGCAAGCAGCTTGGATCCACAATTCAAGGGTGAAGAAGGCCCCGGCGAGGATATGGACCACCACTCCAATTGGACCAACAAAATTACGGTTTTCCAGATCCTAATGATTGCAGGGGTGCGGTTCTCGGATTTGGGGTGGGCAACTTGGGATGAGAACTTACACCTGACCTTAATACAAACAATTTCTCAAGTAACTAATAAGACGAACTGTTGGGTATGCACCCATCTGCCACAGCATGGGAATAAGGGTGTATCGTTAATTGGGATTCCCTTGCCTGCAAACTTATCTTGGACTAATTTGTGGGAAAACACGTCTTGGGGTCGAAAATATTAAGCAGTTTTGGAAGTAGAAGTGAGTAGCTTCATGCCGTTAGAATCCTATTATGTATGTGTACAAAGGTGTAACCCGCCTAAGGGTATAGGAAAACAGCATTGTATAAATACGGATACTACTTATGTGGGAAATCAGACATCTTGTAATTGAACAATTGATATTAGTACGACTAGCGGCTGGGCAAATTCAACCAGCTGGACGGTTCCAGAAGGAAAAGGGTGGTATTGGCTATGCAATGATACAGCCCGTAAGGTCTTGCCTGAGAATTGGAAGGGAACTTGCACTCTTGGAGCGGTAGTCCCCAATATGACAGTACATGATGTAGTGCCTCGAGGTTACTTGAGAAATCATATCCGGAGAATCAGATGAAAAATTAACAATCCATTGGTAGAGAGACACACCCCTTTTCATAGTTTTGTGCGATGGTTTATCCCATGGTTAGGAGTGAGTGAATTGGAAAAGGCAATAGTTAATATTTCTGCAATTATAGAGAAGTTAGAAAACAAAATTCTGGATGCTATAAAGGCTCAACAAGAAGAGATATCTAGTTTATCACAGGTAGTATTACAAAATCGGATGGCCCTAGACTGGTTACTGGCCACTCAAGGGGGAGTCTGTACAGTAATAAACACAAGTTGTTGTATGTATGTAGATCAGAGTGGAAGGATCTCTACCGATGTGGAAGAAAGATGGAAGCAGACAAGGATCCTACATGAGATCAGTAAAGATGATCTTTCATGGAGTTTTAGTGAACTATGGAATAAGTTAACCTCCTGGTTGCCCGATTTCCAATGGTTGAAACAAGTATTCATTGCTCTAATCGTATTAGTAGTGTTAGGAATATTTGTGTGCATGTTGTTTAGATGCCTGCTTTGTTGTGTTACTGTAAATAATGAAAGTATCTGATGCAAAAGAATTTGCATGGGAAAAGAAAAGGGGGGATTGATTAAGGAGGTACTGGGGAGGCAAGGACAATCCCCAGACAAGGACTGTATATCTCGAAACAAGACACTGGAACTCATGATAAGGAAGCGGCAGGCGGACAGAGAAACGAATGTAAGGACTATAACTCTCGAAACTGGACATTGGAATTCATTATAAAGGTACAACAAACGGGAGAATTAGCAACAACCAGCTCCTGCAGTTAAGAAACATGCCAATTCAGCAGATTCCTGACCAAAGGTGAAAAGTACACTGTGAGGAAGACTCGGGGTCTTACTCACAAAGACGAGTAATTGCTAGGGTAAGTGTAAGCGTAAGTGTACATGTAAGTGTTGTTGTATGGCTTATGGTAAGGGTAAGGTCAAGGGTAAGGTTTATGTTAAGGGTAAGCATAAGGGTAACGGATAGAGTAAGGGTAAGGGTAAGGTTAAGGGTAACGGTAAGGTTAAGGATACAAATATGTGTTAGGGTATGGGTTATGGTATGGGTAAGAATTAGGGTAAGTGTAAGGGTAAGGGTAAATGTAAGGGTAAAGGTCAGGGTAAGGGTTAGAGTAAGGGTTGTTAGTGTTAGGGTTAGGTTAAGTGTTAGGGTAATGGTTAGGGTTAGTTTTAGGGTTAAAGTCAGGAAAACGCATGTGTAAGTATTAGGTTAATGTTAAGGGTAAGGTTAAGGTTAAGAGTAAGTGTAAGGTTTAGGGTAAGGGTTAGGGTTAATGTAAGGGTCAGGGTAAGGGTTGGGGTAAGGTTTAGGGTAAGGTTTAGGTTAAGGATAAGTGTTAGGGTAAGGGTAAGATTAATGGTAACCGTAAGTGTAAGGGTAAGGGTTAGGGTAAGGGGAAGAGTAAGGGGAAGGGGAAGTCTAAGGGTCCGGGTCAGGGTAAAAGTTAGAGTAAGGGTTAGGGTTAGGGTTCGGTAAGGATAAGTGTTAGGGTAATGGTTACGGTTAATTTTAGGGTTATGGTGAGGGAAACGTAAGGGTATGTATTAGTTTAAGGGTAAGGTTAAAGTTAAGATTAAGTGTAAGGTTTAGTTAAGGGTTAGGGTTAGAGTAAGGGTTAGGGTTAGGGTTAGGGTAAGGGTTAGGGATAATGTAAGGGTCAGGGTAAGGGTTGGGGTAAGGTTTAGGTTAAGGGTAAAAGTAAGTATAATGGTAAGGGTAAGAGTGAAGGTTAGGGTAATGGTTAGATTTAGGTAAGGGTGAGGGTTAGGGTAAGGTTTAGAATTAGGCAAAGGGTAAGTGTAGCAGAAAGGGTAAGGTTTAGGATAAGGGTAAGTGTTAGGATAAGGGTAAGGTTTAGGGTTAGCTTAATAGTAAGGTTAAGGGTAATTGTACGAGTAATTGCTAGGGTAAGTGCAAGCGTAAGTGTACATGTAAGTGTTGTTGTATGGCTTATGGTAAGGGTAAGGTCAAGGGTAAGGTTTATGTTAAGGGTAAGTGTAAGGGTAACGGATAGAGTAAGGGTAAGGGTAAGCTTAAGGGTAACGGTAAGGTTAAGGGTACAAATATGTGTTAGGGTACGGGTTATGGTATGGGTAAGAATTAGGGTAAGTATAAGGGTAAGGGTAAGTGTAAGAGTACAGGTCAGGGTAAGTGTTAGAGTAAGGGTTAGGGTTAGGGTAAGGTTAAGTGTTAGGGTAATGGTTAGGGTTAGTTTTAGGGTTAAAGTCAGGAAAACGTATGCGTAAGTATTAGGTTAATGTTAAGGGTAAGGTTAAGGTTAAGAGTAAGTGTAAGGTTTAGGGTAAGGGTTAGGTTAAGGATAAGTGTTAGGGTAAGGGTAAGGTTAATGGTAACCGTAAGTATAAAGGTAAGGGTTACGGTAAGGGTAAGAATAAGGGTATGGGTAATGGTAAGGGTGAGGGTTAGGCTAAGGGTAAGTGTAAGGTTTAGATTTAGGCTAAGGGTAAGTGTAGCAGAAAGGGTAAGGTTTACGGTAAGGGTAAGTGTTAGGGTAAGGGTAAGGTTTAGGGTTAGGTTAAGGGTATGGGATCGGGTAAGGGTAAGGGTAAGGGTTACAGTAAGGGTAAGGGTTACAGTAAGGGTAAGGGTTACGGTAATGTAAGGGTACGGGTAGAAGTATGTGTTAGAGTATGGGTTATGTTAAGGGTAAGGGTTAGAGTAAGGGTTAGGGTAAGTGTAATGGTTAGGGTTAATTTTAGGGTTAGTGTGAGGGAAAAGTAAGGGTAAGTATTAGGTTAAGGTTAAGGGTAAGGTTAAGGTTAAGTGTAAGTTTTAGGGTAAGGGTTAATGTAAGGGTCAGGGTAAGGGTTCAGGTAAGGTTTAGGGTTAGGGTTAGGTTAAGGTTAAGTGTTAGGGTAAGCATAAGTTGTATGGATAAGGATAAGTGGAAGGGATAGGGTAAGGGTAAGTGTTAGGGTAAGGGTAAGGTTAATGGTAACCGTAAGTGTAAGGGGAAGGGGAAGGGGAAGTCTAAGGGTACGGGTCAGGGTAAAAGTTAGAGTAAGGGTTAGGGTTAGGGTTCGGTAAGGATAAGTGTTAGGGTAATGGTTACGGTTAATTTTAGGGTTATGGTGAGGGAAACGTAAGGGTATGTATTAGTTTAAGGGTAAGGTTAAAGTTAAGATTAAGTGTAAGGTTTAGGTTAAGGGTTAGGGTTAGGGTAAGGGTTAGGGTTAAGGGTAAAAGTAAGTATAATGGTAAGGGTAAGAGTGAAGGTTAGGTTAATGGTTAGATTTAGGTAAGGGTTAGGATAAGGGTAAGTGTAAGGTTTAGATTTAGGCTTAGGGTAAGTGTAGCAGAAAGGGTAAGCTTTACAGTAAGGTTTAAGGTTTAGGCTTAGGTTAAGGGTAAGGGTAAGGGTACGGGTCAGGGTAAGGGTTAGAGTAAGGGTTTGAGTAAGGGTAAGGGTAAGGGTTAGGATAAGTGTAAGTGTGCAAGCAAGGATTAGGGCAAGAGTAAGTGTAAGGGTAATAGAAAGGGTTAGGGTAAGTTTAAGGGTAAGGGAAAGTGTTAGGATATGTTTTAGGGGAAGCAGAAGGGTAAGGGTTAGGTTAAGTGTAAGGGGAAGGGGAAGGTAAGGGGAAGGGTTGGAGTAAGGTATAGGGTAAGGGTAAGGTTATGGTTAAAGGAAAGAGTAAGGGTAAGGAAAAAGTAAAGGTAAGGATTTGGGTAATGGTAAGGGTGAGAAGGGTTAGGGTAAGGGTTACGGTAAGGGTTAGGTAACGCAGTGTACAACCTGGGACGTCACACGCAGAGCTGCCTCTGGCAAGGTGAGTGAGGAACAGATGTAGCAGTTGTTGTGTTGTAGGTCTCACTGTTCCTCTAAGCATCCCCTCTTTGTCTTTTAGAGGTGTTGTAGCTGTTTGAAGAGGGTAGATTGAAGCATCTGCCTCGGGGGCTGGTAAGCGGCAGAGGTAAGGGAGCAGATGAGAGTAACTTACCTAGTTGTGCTGTGTCTTTGGATGCTGCATCGGCCTATGCGTTTCTTTTTCTTTCACAGGTGTCTCGCACAGGCTCAAAGGAGCAAACTGCACTCTGAAGAGCTGTGTAAGAAGAGGGGCTGGTCATGAGCTGGGTTGGAGCAGAACGACCAAGTAGCACAAGGTGACTATGAAAGGTGTCCGTCTTGCTTTGCAGGTGCCGTGGCAGGCTCTCCACAGAAGTGGATAAGGATATGAGATAAGGCCAGAGAGCGACAAGGAGCGGCACGTGCAGGGATGGTTTTGAAGCGCTGCGGTGGCTTACTCTTCTGTTCATCAGGTGCCACAGGCAAGGTGGGTTGTAACATCAGTCGTTATATTTGCATGAAAGCAGTTCACTTGAACGCCACAGTGCATCTGAGTAGGGTGTTCTAGCAGAACAAGCTTGTCTGGCACAGCGGTGCCTGATGGCAGTGTGTTTCCTCAGGTGAAGAGGTGCCTGAAGCCCCATCCTATCTAGCCTGCACACAATTATCTGAGAATGAAAGCTGCTTTCCAGTAATTCAGAAAGCCAAGTTACGTCTCAGCCTTGAGCATCTCGGGCTTTTGGGCCTGTCTGTAACATTTGGCACCAGCACTAATACTTTTTTTGGCATATGTTTAGCGTTTGGGGCCTGTGTCTGGGATTTGGGCCCTGTCTCGAACCACTGGGGCTTTGTCCTGGGTTTTGGAGCCTGCCTCTAGAGTTCAGGGCCTGTGATTAGGCTTTTGGGGTCTGTGTCTGGGGGCCGGTATCTGGGGGCAAGGGGGGAGCTGCTTGTAGACCCTTGGGGCCAGCATTGAGGGGGTTGGGAGCTGACTCTACACCTTTGGGGCCTGCTTCTGGGGGCGGGGGGGGTTGAGACCAGCATCTGGGGGAGGGGTGGGAGCTCTTTGTATTCCTTTGGAGCCTGTGTCGGGGGGGTGGGGGAGGGACGGGAGGGTTGGTTGGGTGCTGCTTGTACACTGTTGGAGCCTGGGTTGAGGGAGGAGGTTTGGAGCTGCTTCTACACCTTTGGGCCTGGCATCGGAGGTAGGGGGTTGGGTGCTGGTTGTAGGGGCCTGTGTTTGGGGGGGGGGCTTGGGACCTGCGTCTGGGGGAGGGGTGGGAGCTGCTTGTACACCTTTGGGGCCTGCATGTGTGGGGGGTCAGGGCCTGTGTCTAGCGGGCTGGGAACTGCTTGTACAATGTAGGAATCTGTTTCTGCAGGGTGGCTGGGAGCTGTTTGTACAACTTCGGGGCCAGCATCTGGGGGTGGCTGGGAGCTGCCTGTACACTGTAGAGGCCTGTGTTTAGGGGGGCTTGGAGGCCTCCCTCGGGGGGGGGGGGGAAGGTTGGGAGCTGCTTGTATAGGGCCTGCCTGGCAGGGGTTGGGAGCTGCTTGTAGAATTTGGGTCCCTGTGTCTGGGGGGGGGGTTGGGGCCTGTGTCTCAGGGGTGTTGGGAACTGGTTGTACACCTTTGGGTCCTGTCTCTGGGGGGAGCTACTTGTACACTTTTGGGGTCTGTATTTGAGGGGGGTTGGGAGCTGCTTGTGCACTTTTGGACCTATGTTTAGGGGGGTTGGGAGTTGCTCATGCATTCTAGGTGCCTCCCTTTTGAGAAGGGTTGGGGCCTGCATCTGTGGGTGGTTGGGAGCTGCTTGTACACTATAGGGGCCATGGTCTTGGAGGGGGGTCTGGGCTGTTTATACACCTTTGTGGCCTGTGTTTGGGGGGGGGGGGTGGGCCTGTGCCTGGGGAAGTTGGGAGGTGTTTGTTCACTCTAGGAGCCTCCATTTGGGGGTCTTTGGGGCCTCCCTTTGAGGGGGAGGGAGTTGGGAGTTGGTTGTACACCTCCGCATCCCATGTCTTGGGGGGGTGGGGGGAGTGGGACCGGTCTCTGAAGGGGCGGGTTGTGAGCTGCTTGTACACCTGTGTCGGGGGGAGGGTAGGGGGGTTGGCGGGGGTCGGGCCCGGGTCTTGGGCCAGTGTCTGGGTGGAGTCCAGTTCTTGGGAGGGGGTGGTGGGGTAGGAGCTGCTTGTGGGCAGTTGGGGTCTGCATCTGGGTGTGGTTGGTGCCTGCTTCTGTTGGCAGTTTGGGGCCTGCTTGTAGACTTGTGCAGCCTGGGTTTGGGGGCTTTTCTGTAACGTTTGGGGTCTGCATTTTTGCTTTGGGATGCATCTTGAGCTTTTGAGGCCTAGCAGTAGCATTTGGGGCCTGCATCTGGGGCTTTTCTGTAGCATTTTGGTTGCGTATTTGTGATTTGGGGCCTGTATCCAGGGTTTTGCCTTTTTTGTAGTTTCCATCTTTGTGTGTGTGTGTTTCGTTGTTGGTTGTCTGGGGTTAGGGGCAGTTTGGGGTTTGGATTAAGGTCAGTGTCATTAGCGTTAGGGGGTTGATAATAAGGGTTAGGGTTGTGGTTAGAGTTGTTAGGTTTAAGGGGAATAAGGACTTCAGGGTAAGGGGATCAAGGTTGTGGGAATAAAAATGTTGTTTTTGCGCAGTTACATCCTGTAGAGGGAAGGAAGGTGGTATTGAGATATGCTTGCAGTGATAAGACAGCTTAACAGTGTGAAATGAGTTCATCTGATTCGTGTCAATATGGAACAATGCTAGGGCCGCATGATATGATGAAAAGTCTGAGAAAACCAGAGTGGTTAATATATATAGTTCTTGTATCTTGCAAAGGAATGGTCCAGCAATTCGGGTCAATAGGGGATAAGAGAACAAAGGGGTTTCAGAATAACTGCTAACTATTACAACTGTTGCATGGGACACTATGCAAGTGTCTGCCATCCAGCCAAGATGGACAAAGGAGAAGGACAAGAGAAAAGCCTGGGAGGAAGACTACGAGCCTTCAGTACGAGCGGCCCCCAGAGGGACCACCGGAGACTGATAACGCCTGCACCAGTGGGAGGGTTTGGATTCTGGGAACTAATTAGAATAACCCTGCCTTTTGTAGAAGTAGTAATGAATATGTATTAGCCTAGCAGCATAAAAACCAGCCGCCTGATGTAACTTGTGTGCGTCTTGGTGGAGCAGAGACTCCTGGCGCACCCAGCGCTGCTTGCTTACCTCTATTCATTTAATAAATTGTAAATTTCAATTGCAATCCTATTTGGGACCCAGTCATTTATTACAAGTGGGCGCTCGTCCGGGAGGGCTTTGGTTCCTGATTTCTGGTTTGATCTAGGAGAGGCACCCCCACCATTTGGTGGCTGCTCTTTGAGTCAGGTCGGAACTAATGGCATCTTGAACCTGAATAAAGGTAAGCAAAGTTTCTGATTCTTTTTTTCAGCTCCCTTGCCAGCTGCAGCACTATATTTTGCCCGTAATTGTGTGTGTGAAGATCCGAACGAAGATGACGGAGTCGTAAGCATTTAAAGCGTATACCGTTCGGTTGGGTGGGGTTCGGTTGCCTGTGTGTGTAAGAGTGTGACTGAGATGGAACTTAGTTCCGAAGCGATTGTGGAGGTCTTCTAACCGCGGTTCCAATCTCCCGCGAGGGACTTGGCCGGTGAAGGACCGAAGGGATTCCTATAGGATTTGTGGGTGTGTGATAGGTCCTCGACCCCCTGCAAGACACTCTTACTAAGGTAACCAAGGGCTGTGGGAATTGCCATAGTAAAATTCCTAGATGGGTCAGACAAAATCGAAGACCAGAGACCAGAAGAAAGGGAGCAAATTACCAGTCATACCACCAGAAAGTCCATTAGGAATAACGATTAGAAATTGGAATGATAGGGACCCCAGAAAAGGAAAAAGTAAATTAAAAATGGTCCAGTATTGTGTGACAGAATGGCCAAAGGAGCCTTTAAGACTACATGTCTTTTGGCCTGTTTTTGGATCCTTCGAAGACTGGATTTGCCAGGCCTTAAATATCCATGTTAATTCAAAGGAACCTTTTAGCCAGGAAGAAAGTGATTATGCAGGATTATGGATCAGGAGGACTTCAGGTCCTTTTCCAGCCTCAATATTTACACTAAAAGCAGGTAAGAAATTTGAAGAACAAGAAGAACATGAAAAAGAAAAAGAAGATAAACGTGAGCCGTTGGATAAGCTACCACCTCCATATCCTAACAATCCACCCCCGGCGGCTCCCCCTCCGGTGGCTGTGGTATCGCCACCAGTACCACCGTTGCCCCAGCTTCCACCACCAACAGCACCAGAATTAGACCGACCTCCGGCCGCATGCAGGAGAAGTAGGACGGACGTATCTGAGAGGGCTTCTCTATATCCCTTAAGGGAGGTAACTGGTGTATAACTGGTGCGCGTCTTGGTGGAGCAGAGACTCCCAGCGTACCCAGCACTGTTTGCTTACCTCTATTCATTCAGTGAATTGTAAACTTTGATTGTAATCCTATTTGGGACTTTTATTTATTATAACAGACAACCTTGTAAAACGCAGACAACCAGAATCCTTACAGCAATTAGGTGGAAATCACGGCGTAAGAAACATTACCACCTCAAAGAGTAAAAACCTCAAAAGAAATATGACTTGTAACAGGCCAGCAGCTGTGTATTTTCTGTGAAGCACCAGCTAGATTATGAACCTTGAATAGCACAGTTAAAGGGGAAACAGGGGAGGGTCCCGGTCCTCGGCAGAAAAAAAAAGTGTATAAACTGTGTATGGAATTAGTAGGCACCCTCCTGCTTGTGGGACACCCGCCATTGTAATCTCGAATAATAATGCGACTGTACTGAGATCCTCGACTCAGCCTATGCTATTTGCTACAGATTGATTCAGGGTTTTAAGGTTTCAGGGATTGGGCACTAGGGTTGGGTTTCAGGGTAAGGGGTTTCAGGGTTTATGTTTAGGATTTTAAGGTTTTTAGGGTTGGAGTTTTAACGGTTAGGGTTTTAAGGATTTGGGGGTTAGGGTTTTAAGGGTTTCAGGGTTAGCGTGTTAGGGTATTAGAGTTTTTTGGGTTGTAGTGTTGATATGTTTTTTAGGGTTAGAGTCTTAAGGTTTTATTTTTGGTCAGTTATTTACGGTTAGGGTTTTAAGATCTTTTTTTTTTTTTTTTTTTTTTTTTTTTTTCAGGTTAGGTTCTCCAGGTCCAGGGTTTTGAGTATCCTAATTTTGGGGGTTTGGATTTTGAGCATCTTAATTTTGGGGGTTAGGCTTTTGTGTGCCCTAATTTTTTGGGATAGGCTTTCAAGCATCCTAAGTAGTTGGGTTAGGGTTTTGAGCATCTTAATATTTTGGGTCTGGGTAATGAGCATCCTCAGTTTTCAGGATAGGGTTTTGAGCATCTTAATGTTTCCAGGATAGGGTTTGGAGCGTCCTAATGTTTTGGGTTGGGGCTTTGAGCGTCCTAATGTTTTTGGGTTAGGGTTTGGAGCGTCCTAAATTTTCAGGATAGGGTTCTGAGCATCTCAGTGTTTCCAGGATAGGGTTTTGAGCGTCCTAAGTTTTTGGGATAGGTCTTTGAGCTTCCTAATGTTTTCCGGATAGGGTTTGGAGCATCTTAATGTTTTGGGTTTGGGTTTTGAGCGTCCGAATGTTTTTGGGTTAGGGCTTGGAGCATCCTAATGTTTTTGGGTTAGGGCTTTGAGCGTCCTGTTTTCGGGATAGGGTTTGGAGCGTCCTAGTGTTTTCGGGATAGGGTTTTGAGCGTCCAAAGTTTTTGGGTTTGGGTTTTGAGCGTCCAAAGTGTTATAAGTTGCCCCCTTAATTAATTTTCAGAGAGCATTGTATTAATCATAGAAAGGAATTTATTGAGTAAGCAAACATCAAGCAAAACAGCACTGGGCAGCCGGGGAGTCTCAGCTCCGCCAACGGCACGCACCTCACCCCTGCCAGGGTCCCTTTTTATACCTTGCTAATTCTGGGATTACGCAGCACATCCTGGTATATATTCTGCGACTGCGCGCACTGTTGCGCGCAAAAGAATTTTTAAGAATTTAAATCTCTTTAAAAAGAAAATTAAGCAAAAGAATTTTCATAGTGTCTAGGCAAGCATTATGCAGCTCCTTACTTCAGCAGGGAGCTTTCGCAACTCCCGCTCCTCAAACAGAACTCCTTGTTTTTATAATACAAAAGACAATGAACAAACATTTATGGTGTATTACCCTAAGTTTTTGGGTTAGGGTTTTTTGCGTCTTAATGTTTTGGGGTTAGGGTTTGGAGCGCCCTAAGTTTTTGGGCTAGGGCTTTGAGCATTCCTAACGTTTTGGGTTGGGTTTGGGTTTTGAGCATCCTAAGATTTTGGGTTAGGGGTTTTAGGCATAGGTCTTCAGGGGTTTAGTGTGGTAAATAGTTTGGGTTAGGTCTGTAGGGGTTTCGAGGTTTTTTTGGATGTTAGGGCTTGAGGCTTTTTTTGTAAGGGCGGTGAGGGTTCCAGTGAGTGCTGGTAAATGCAGTTCTCGAGCACTCGGCCTGTGATTGGCCATGCTGGCTGTGCGGGGAATGCTGGTAGGTGTAGTTTTCCGGCACTGGGAGGCCATGTTGTGTGCCCAGAGCATGCCGGGAGATGTAGTTGTCGGGACTCCGGACTTCCGGGAGGCCATGTTGCGTACCCATGGTATGCCGGGAAATGTAGTTGTCGGATTCGGGACTTCCGGGAGGCCATGTTGAATGCCCAGAGCATACCGGGAGATGTAGTTCTCGGGAACTAGGGCTAGGGGCTAGGGCTGGGGCTAGAGTTAGGGTTTCGGGTGAGGGTTGGGGTTGGGGGTTATTGTTAGGGTTAGTGGTTTAGGGTTCGGCTTAGAGGGTTATGGTTAGGGATAGGTTAGGGGTAGGTTTAGAGGGTTAGGGTAAGGGTTAGGGGTTGGGACTGTGGTTAGGCTTAGGGTAAGGGTTAGGGTGAGAGTATTAGGGTTAGGGTTCGGGTTCAGATTAGGGTAAGGGTAAGGGTTAGGGCAAAGGTAAGTGTTAGGGTAAGGCTAAGGGTAAGGCTTAGGGTGAGGATAAGGTTTAGGGAAAGGGTTAGGTTTAGGGTAAGGGTTGGGGTAAGGGTTAGGGTAAGGGTAAGAGTTGGGGTAAAGGATAGAGTAATGGTAAGTATAAGGGTAGGGTAAGGATTAGGGTAAGGGTAAGGATTAGGGTTAGGTTTAGGGTAAGAATAAGGGTAAGCTAATGGTTAGGATAAGGGTAAGGGTTAGGGTAAAGGTTTTCATTTGTTAAAGCTGAAAGGCAGTATGCAATCTGGGACGTCACAGCCAGAGCTGCCTATGGCAAGGTGAGAGAGGAAAAGATGGAGCAGATGTTCAACTCCTAGTTTTTTCTTTATACGTAAATAAAAGGTTGAGCTAATTCCAGTTGGAAGAGTTCCAATTACTTGCTTGGTCATAATGTCTTTTAATATTGAAAGCTGCAGCAAAAGCATGGGGATTTTTGCTTCTAGAAACACCCTAGTTCTCTTGTCTGCACTATGCATGCTGTTGAGCTAAAACTGATTAAAAAATAAAAAGAAAAATCACACACACACAAAAAAATATGTACAAACGCAGCTGCTGCTGCTCTCTTCCTACTTCCTTGTGCTTTGCCCCTACCCTTCCCAGGTGATTGGGTTTGGGTGCTAGTCGGGGCCAAATGGTATATGAGTCCCAGGCATCCCCTCAGAGAGCTCATTCTGCTTGGGCTGCTCTTTGGGGTGTTTGTTTTTCCTTCGGTCAGTTGCAGGCTTCTTCAGGTGGATGAGAGTTTATGGACTGATGCGTTTGCAAGTAGCGAGGGGTACGCACATCTTTTTGAGGTAACAGCTAGTAGGATCTGTTAGAATAAACTAATGTAGTATTGATGCCTTTATTGCATGCAGTTCTTTATCAGGTGAGTAACTGATGCGAGTAACTGAAGTCAATGTTACTTGGTGTGTTTGCTATGCAGTGCCTGTGCGGACTATTGCACGAGACACAGCTTTCTGACATCTGGCCCAGCAACTACTAAATAAGGGGAGGGGAGAAGCTGAAGAACGACCAAAGGACAAAGCCTGGGAGGAAGACTACGAGCCTTCAGTACGAGCGGCCCCCAGAGGGACCACCGGAGACTGATAACGCCTGCACCAGTGGGAGGGTTTGGATTCTGGGAACTAATTAGAATAACCCTGCCTTTTGTAGAAGTAGTAATGAATATGTATTAGCCTAGCAGCATAAAAAGCAGCCGCCTGATGTAACTTGTGTGCGTCTTGGTGGAGCAGAGACTCCTGGCGCACCCAGCGCTGCTTGCTTACCTCTATTCCTTTAATATATCGTAAACATTAATTGTAAGCCTATTTGGGACTCGGTCATTTATTACAAGTGGGACCTCCCGATGGGTGGAAGCTGTCGGGATAGCTCGGGATGCTGAGGCGTGGTGCTGCAAGGAGGTTGGTGGTCGGTGGCGCCCTGGGCAGGCCGAATTGGGAGGGGGCGAGGTGGCGGGTGGTCGGTGGCTTCTGTGGAAAAGGCGCTTGTATGGGGGGCTGCGCGTTCAGAGGAACCTTGACAGGCTGCAGATAGGGGCAGGCAGGAACCTTTTGAAGATCAGGAGAGGGAAATGCCAAGCCCTACCCCTAGGGAGAAACACCTCTGTTTACCAGCACTGGCTAGCTCGATACTGAATAAGCATTTCTTCATGGAAGGGGTGCTTTGCTATTAGAACAGGCTGCCCGGGGAAGTGGTAAGAGACCCGATCCTTAAAAGTATTGAAGAGACATGTGGACATAGCCCGGGAGTCCGGCCTCCGGCAGGGCGGGAGCTGGCTCTTCCGAGCCCCTGTGCTCCGGTCTTGTGCGACGCGTTTGCAAGCAGCACCGGGTGCCGGGTCCGACATCGGACGGTTCGGGGACGGCGATTCCGGGGCCGTCGGCTAGCGGGGGCCGGCTATGTCGTGTCCCGGGGATCCGAATTCAGGGGGCGTGGGGGCCGGCCGTGCAGTGAAGCGGGGGGCTGGCGTCCGCCGGCTTCCCAGAGAGCGGGCTTTCGGTGCCGTGCGGTTCGGTGGCCGGCCGTCCCGAAAGCCTGGGCACCGGTCTTGTGCTAGACTCAGCGGGGTCCGGGGCCGAACTCGGCTTCTCGGGGCCGGCGGTCGCGGTGTCCAGGTGTCCCGCCTCGGGCGGCGCGGGGCCGGCTGTCTCTAACAGCTGGGCTCCCAAGAGCTTCTGGGCTCCCAAGCGTCGCCCAAGACCGGATCGCAGAGAATCGGGACGGCCGGCCACACCGCTGCGACTAGCACAAGCGTCTCCCGACAACGGAGCCCAGGGGCTTGCGAGGGTCAGATCCCGCGCCCCGGGATAGACAAACGGGGAGCGCGGGTCGGCCGGCCGCAGCTTCGCACGGGACCGAACCCCCTGTCTCCGGCACGGCCAGACCCCGAGCCGGCAGACAGCAGCCTCCCGCTTCACGGCACAGTCGGCCCCCAACCCGCCCGAGTTCTGATCGCCGGGACACGGGACAGCCGGCCGCGCCGCCCGAGGCCGGACACCTGGAGCCCGGGACCGCCGTCCCTGACAAAGCCAAAGTCGGACCCGGACCCCGCTGCGGCTAGCACACGCGTCGCCCAGGACTGCAGCCTAGGACCTCGGGACGGTCGCATCCCGCGCCTCCGGCAGGAGCTACCCGGGAGGGCAAGACTGCCTTTCGCAGCTCCGCAAGAGACCGAACCTGCTGGATTCCGGGACGGCCAGAGCCCGAGCCGGTGGGCAGCAGCCTCCCGCTTCACGGCTCGGCAGGCACCCACGTCGCCCGACTTCGGACCCACGGGACAGCCGGCACCCGCGCCGCCGGAGGCCGGACACACGGGCCTCGGGATCGCCGTCCCCGAGCCTCCCGAGGTCGGACCCGGACCCCGTGTGTTGGGGCTGTCTGAGCTGGAGTCACCTTTTCCCTGCAGCAGCCCGCACAGTGCTGTACTCTGCACTCGTAGCTGGAACAGCACTGATATCACTCCAGTGTTGTGGCTGCATAGTGCTGGCACAGCATCAGGACTCCTTCCAAGCCTCCAAGAGCTAGTAGGCTAGGGGTGGGCAAGTGATGGGAAGGGGACGTTGTCGGGCCAGCTGACCTAAACCAACCAAAAGGATATTCTGTAACACCCGATGTTCTGTAACACTCAGCAATAAAATGGGGAGGTCTCGTGGGGGAGGGGGCTCTTCCTCCTGAACATCCACTACGCGTTTGAGGCCCTGCTTCCCAGGACGTGGCCGAACACCGCTCGCTGATGGGAAGTAGAGAATAATTTTTTCTCTCTCTTTGCTTCCATGCGGACTTATTGTTTCTTTTGTTTCTTTTTCTCCCCATTCCCTTTCCCATTAATTATACCTTTCTTATTTCAAACCTCGAGTTCTCTGTGTTGTATTTTCTCCCCCTTCCTCTTTGAGGAGAGGGGGAGTGAGAGAGCGGTTGTGGTGGAGCTCGGCTGCCCACCTGAGTAAAACCACCACTGTCCTTTTTGGCGCCCAACGTGGGGCTCGAGGGTTGAGATAACAATAGTGTTGATTGAAGTATTTACAACTAACATATTGGTTGTCATAATGCTCGGTTTTCTGGTAATACTTTTCTGTGTGGATATGTTGTATGTAGCCCACTCTCTGTTTTCTTTTTTCCTTTACATCCGATCGGAGAAAATGTTGAAGTCTGTGCTTGTTTTTTTTATCATGTTGTGCTGTAACATACTGGCCTTCAGTTTTGTTTGGTATTCAAGCCCGGCATTGTTATCCTCCTGGTCTCCTGGAGATTATCTTATTGAAAATATTAAGAATTACAGTGCCTTCTTTTTTGCCCCCAGCAGTCAATCAGTGAATAATATCGGGTGTGGTGCCTTCTACTTTTCTCCCTGTGGGCTAATTACAGCAGCCTTTCAGTATCTTGGATACCCCTGGTGAGATATTATCGTCCTATTACTAGGTCTAGTGTTTGTCTTCTTCCCCAAGGCAAAGCAGTTTATTAAGAATATTATCCAAGGACCTGTCCCCAGACAAAGTTGTGGGTGGCAAGGTGTATGGGGGGATTTGGGCAGGTACCTATCACGGTTTTCTCCTCCAATGGTTCTAAATTTCACCCCTGAACAAGTACAAAATCCAAGAAAGTTGGTAGAATGTTTGAAAGATGTATGCCCTGACCCTGGCAATACTAGAGAACTCCACTAGCTGGCTGCACTCTGCTGGGGTCTGGCTTACGCCTATCAGATGTCAATTAACATTGCCCAGCACCCTCAAGGGATAGGGAGGTTCTTGAATTTGATGATGAGACAGCACACACTGTGACCACCCCAGAGGACCGACCATCTTTGGTATCAGTCGCCCCTGTAGTAAAGACAAAACAGTGGAAACGGAGATCAGGTTGTTTAGTAAGGGAAGGAGCGCCTCCTATGGATGAGGGAGAAGAGGAAAAGGCAAGCGGCTCTAAAGCAGCGTTATCACGGCAACATCACGACGAAGAGACTGAAATCATAGATGAATCAGAAACTACTCGGTCTCTATCCTTGAGTGAGCTGCGAGAAATACGAAAAGACTTCAGTCGCCATCCAGGTGAGCACATCCTCACTTGGCTGCTTCGACGCTGGGATAGTGGGGCCAATACCCAACAGCTAGAAGGCAACGAAGCCAAGCAGCTGGGATCTCTTTCTAGAGAAAGGCTCATTGACAGAGTAATTGGAAGAGAGGCACAAGTTATCAGCCTCTGGAGGCGAATCCTAACAGCTGTGAAAGAAAGGTATGCCCACAAAGAGGGTATTGTCTCCCAAGTAAACAAATGGACCACTATGGATGGATAAGGGACCACTATGGATATGGATAAGATTCCAGCAGCAGCGGGAATTAGCTGTGCTGGAGATGCTTTATAGTGATTTAAACAACGCCCAGGCACCTAAAGACCCCGATGAAGTCCAATGCACAGCGTCCATGTGGCGGAAGTTTGTATGGGCTGCACCCCCAACACATGCCAGCACACTGGCAGTCATGGGTTGGGACGAGGGGATGGGGCCAACTGTGGACAACGTGTCCAATCACCTTCATAAATATGAAGAAAATCTCTCTGCCCCAGTACGGGGCTGCATTTCAGCTGTGGAGAGACTGTCCCAACGGTTAGATGAACACATAGCTTCGTCCTCACCTAGACGGAAAAATCTTTCGGCCTTCAAGCACCAGCAGTCCCCGGCTCAAACAAGGGAGAATCCGGGACGCACACCGCGAGGTACCTTGTGCTTTTATTTACGTGACCACGGGGAAGATATGAGGAAGTGGGACGGTGAACCGACGTCGGCCCTAGCTGCTCGGCTACGTGAGCTACGGAAAGATACAGCAGCAACAAAGAGGGCTGTCAGTGCCAGACATGCCAGAACTCCAGTACGAACTAGAGTCAAAGGCAGCCAAGTGGAATGCTACTATCGATACTGCTAATGCATTTTTCTCTATCCGTCTAGCAGCAGCATGCACGCCACAATTTTCTTTCACTTGGAGGGGCATTCAGTACACTTGGAATCGACTGCCCCAGGGGTGGAAACACAGCCCTGCCATCTGCCATGGACTGATCCAGACGACACTGGAACAGGGGAACGCTCCTGAACACCTGCAGTATATCGATGATATCATCGTATGGGGTAACACAGCAGAAGAAGTTTTTGGGAAAGGGAAGACAATAATTCCAATTCTCCTGAAAGCTGGATTTGCCATTAAACAGAATAAGGTCAAGGGACCTGCACAGGAAATCCAGTTCTTGGGGGTAAAATGGCAGGATGGACATCGCCACATTCCGACGGATGTGATCAACAAAATAACAGTTCTGTCTCCGCCAACCAGCAAAAAAGAAACAGACGCGTTCCTAGGTCTTGTGGGATTTTGGAGAATGCATATGCCAGGCTATAGTCATCTTGTGAGTCCTCTATATTGAGTGACTCGAAAGAGGAACTGACCATTGAGGCCATCACACAGGTTACCCATCAGTGTGAGACCTGTGCTGCAATCAAACGAGCCATGAGGGTAAAGTCTCCCTGGAATAGGGCAGATGGCTTGGATTTCGATCTGGTGAGGCCTGGCATCGGACCACTTCCACAAACCCGCCAAGGCAAACGGTACATACTCACCATGGAAGAAGCAACTACTGGGTGGCTGGAAACATACCCTGTAAACCATGCCATGGCCCGAAACACTATCTTGGGCCTGGAAAGACAAGTGCTGTGGCAACATGGTCCACCAGAAAGAATTGAGTCCGACAATGGGAATCACCTCCGAAACAATTTGATCACTTCCTGGGCCAAGAAACATGGCATTGAATGGGTGTATTACATCCCTTATCACCCACAAGCCTCTGGGAAGGTTGAGAGGTACAATGGACTGTTAAAAACTATGCTGCGAGCATTGCGTGCTGCGACATGGAAACATTGGGATATAAATCTACCAGAGGCCACTTGGCTAGTTAACAACAGGGGGTCTGAAAGCCGTGCTGGTCCTGCTGAAACAAAACCCGTACACACTGTGGGAGAAGCTACAGTCCCTGTAGTGCATGTGGGGAAGTGGATGGGGAAGGCGGTGTGGGTTTCCCCTGCCATGGGAAAAGGCAAACCCACTCGTGGGATTGTCTTTGCCCAAGGTCCAGGGTATACCTGGTGGGTGATGCAGAAAGATGGGGATATCAAGTGTGTGCCTCAAGGAGATTTAACACTGGGAGAAAATTAATCTTAAAGAGAAGTACAGACATAAAAATGCTTCAATGGACAGAAAACTATGGTGATGAGACCATCTATATACTAAACTGACCTAATTGTGACACAAATGTTATGGAATAAGGGGTGGAAGTTGTGTTGGGTCTGTCTGAGCTGGAGAGTCACCTTTTCCCTGCAGCAGCCCGCACAGTGCTGCACTCTGCACTCGTAGCTGGAACAACACTGAAATCACTCCAGTGTTGTGTCTATTGCTGCATAGTGCTGGCACAGCATCAGGACTCCTTCCAAGTCCCCAAGAGCCAGGAACGGGTGCCGGCTGTCCCGTGTCCCGTGGGTCCGAACTCGAGCTGCGTGGGGTCCGGCCATCACGCTTCCCAGGGCTCCGGTCTTTGGCGACGCATGTGTCAACCGCACCGGGTTCCCGGTCCGACCTCGGGCGGCGCGGGGCTGGCTGATCCTATAATCTGGGCTCCGGTCTTTGCGATGCGTGTGCTGGACGCACCGGAGACCGTGTGTGACTTCGTGCGGTTCGGGGACGGCGATGCCGAGGCCCGTGTGTCCGGCCTCCGGCGGCGCGGGTGCCGGCTGTCCCGTGGGTCCGAAGTCGGGCGACGTGGGTGCCTGCCGAGCCGTGAAGCGGGAGGCTGCTGCCCACCGGCTCGGGCTCTGGCCGTCCCGGAATCCAGCAGGTTCGGTCTCTTGCGGAGCTGCGAAAGGCAGTCCTGCCCTCCCGGGTAGCTCCTGCCGGAGGCGCGGGATGCGACCGTCCCGAGGTCCTGGGCTGCGGTCCTGGGCGACGCGTGTGCTAGCCGCAGCGGGGTCCGGGTCCGACTTTGGCTTTGTCAGGGACGGCGGTCCCGGGCTCCAGGTGTCCGGCCTCGGGCGGCGCGGCCGGCTGTCCCGTGTCCCGGCGATCAGAACTCGGGCGGGTTGGGGGCCGACTGTGCCGTGAAGCGGGAGGCTGCTGTCTGCCGGCTCGGGGTCTGGCCGTGCCGGAGACAGGGGGTTCGGTCCCGTGCGAAGCTGCGGCCGGCCGACCCGCGCTCCCCGTTTCTCTATCCCGGGGCGCGGAATCTGACCCTCGCAAGCTCCTGGGCTCCGTTGTCGGGAGACGCTTGTGCTAGTCGCAGCGGTGTGGCCGGCCGTCCCGATTCTCTGCGATCCGGTCTTGGGCGACGCTTGGGAGCCCAGAAGCTCTTGGGAGCCCAGCTGCTAGAGACAGCCGGCCCCGCGCCGCCCGAGGCGGGACACCTGGACACCGCGACCGCCGTCCCCGAGAAGCCGAGTTCGGCCCCGGACCCCGCTGAGTCTAGCACAAGACCGGTGCCCAGGCTTTCGGGACGGCCGGCCACCGAACCGCACGGCACCGAAAGCCCGCTCTCTGGGAAGCCGGCGGACGCCAGCCCCCCGCTTCACTGCACGGCCGGCCCCCACGCCCCCTGAATTCGGATCCCCGGGACACGACATAGCCGGCCCCCGCTAGCCGACGGCCCCGGAATCGCCGTCCCCGAACCGTCCGATGTCGGACCCGGCACCCGGTGCTGCTTGCAAACGCGTCGCACAAGACCGGAGCACAGGGGCTCGGAAGAGCCAGCTCCCGCCCTGCCGGAGGCCGGACTCCCGGGCTATGTCCACATGTCTCTTCAATACTTTTAAGGATCGGGTCTCTTACCACTTCCCCGGGCAGCCTGTTCTAATAGCAAAGCACCCCTTCCATGAAGAAATGCTTATTCAGTATCGAGATATCCAGTGCTGGTGAACAGAGGTGTTTCTCCCTAGGGGTAGGGCTTGGCATTTCCCTCTCCTGATCTTCAAAAGGTTCCTGCCTGCCCCTATCTGCAGCCTGTCAAGGTTCCTCTGAACGCGCAGCCCCCCATACAAGCGCCTTTTCCACAGAAGCCACCGACCACCCGCCGCCTCGCCCCCTCCCAATTCGGCCTGCCCCAGGGCGCCACCGACCACCAACCTCCTTGCAGCACCACGCCTCAGCATCCCGAGCTATCCCGACAGCTTCCACCCATCGGGAGGTCCCACTTGTAATAAATGACCGAGTCCCAAATAGGCTTACAATTAATGTTTATGATTTATTAAAGGAATAGAGGTAAGCAAACAGCGCTGGGTGCGCCAGGAGTCTCTGCTCCACCAAGACGCACACAAGTTACATCAGGCGGCTGCTTTTTATGCTGCTAGGCTAATACATATTCATTACTACTTCTACAAAAGGCAGGGTTATTCTAATTAGTTCCCAGAATCCAAACCCTCCCACTGGTGCAGGCGTTATCAGTCTCCGGTGGTCCCTCTGGGGGCCGCTCGTACTGAAGGCTCGTAGTCTTCCTCCCAGGCTTTGTCCTTTGGTCGTTCTTCAGCTTCTCCCCTCCCCTTATTTAGTAGTTGCTGGGCCAGATGTCAGAAAGCTGTGTCTCGTGCAATAGTCCGCACAGGCACTGCATAGCAAACACACCAAGTAACATTGACTTCAGTTACTCGCAACAGTTACTCACCTGATAAAGAACTGCATGCAATAAAGGCATCAATACTACATTAGTTTATTCTAACAGATCCTACTAGCTGTTACCTCAAAAAGATGTGCGTACCCCTCGCTACTTGGAAACGCATCAGTCCATAAACTCTCATCCACCTGAAGAAGCCTGCAACTGACCGAAGGAAAAACAAACACCCCAAAGAGCAGCCCAAGCAGAATGAGCTCTCTGAGGGGATGCCTGGGACTCACATACCATTTGGCCCCGACTAGCACCCAAATCCAATCACCTGGGAAGGGTAGGGGCAAAGCACAAGGAAGTAGGAAGAGAGCAGCAGCAGCTGCGTTTGTACATATTTTTTTGTGTGTGTGTGATTTTTCTTTTTATTTTTTAATCAGTTTTAGCTCAAAAGCATGCATAGTGCAGACAAGAGAACTAGGGTGTTTCTAGAAGCAAAAATCCCCATGCTTTTGCTGCAGCTTTCAATATTAAAAGACATTATGACCAAGCAAGTAATTGGAACTCTTCCAACTGGAATTAGCTCAACCTTTTATTTACGTATAAAGAAAAAACTAGGAGTAGAACATCTGCTCCATCTTTTCCTCTCTCACCTTGCCATAGGCAGCTCTGGCTGTGACGTCCCAGATTGCATACTGCTTTTCAGCTTTAACAAATGAAAACCTTTACCCTAACCCTTACCCTTATCCTAACCATTAGCTTACCCTTATTCTTACCCTAAACCTAACCCTAATCCTTACCCTTACCCTAATCCTTACCCTACCCTTATACTTACCATTACTCTATCCTTTACCCTAACTCTTACCCTTACCCTAACCCTTACCCCAACCCTTACCCTAAACCTAACCCTTTCCCTAAACCTTATCCTCACCCTAAGCCTTACCCTTAGCCTTACCCTAACACTTACCTTTGCCCTAACCCTTACCCTTACCCTAATCTGAACCCGAACCCTAACCCTAATACTCTCACCCTAACCCTTACCCTAAGCCTAACCACAGTCCCAACCCCTAACCCTAACCCTTACCCTAACCCTCTAAACCTACCCCTAACCTATCCCTAACCATAACCCTCTAAGCCGAACCCTAAACCACTAACCCTAACAATAACCCCCAACCCCAACCCTCACCCGAAACCCTAACTCTAGCCCCAGCCCTAGCCCCTAACCCTAGTTCCCGAGAACTACATCTCCCGGTATGCTCTGGGCATTCAACATGGCCTCCCGGAAGTCCCGAATCCGAAAACTACATTTCCCGGCATACCATGGGTACGCAACATGGCCTCCCGGAAGTCCGGAGTCCCGACAACTACATCTCCCGGCATGCTCTGGGCACACAACATGGCCTCCCAGTGCCGGAAAACTACACCTACCAGCATTCCCCGCACAGCCAGCATGGCCAATCACAGGCCGAGTGCTCGAGAACTGCATTTACTCACTGGAACCCTCACCGCCCTTCCAAAAAAAGCCTCAAGCCCTAACATCCAAAAAAACTCGAAACCCCTACAGACCTAACCCAAACTATTTACCACACTAAACCCCTGAAGACCTATGCCTAAAACCCCTAACCCAAAATCTTAGGATGCTCAAAACCCAAACCCAACCCAAAACGTTAGGAATGCTCAAAGCCCTAGCCCAAAAACCTAACCCTAACCCCAAACCAAACCCTAACCCCAAAACATTAAGACGCAAAAAAACCCTAACCCAAAAACTTAGGGTAATACACCATAAATGTTTGTTCATTGTCTTTTGTATTATAAAAACAAGGAGTTCTGTTTGAGGAGCGGGAGTTGCGAAAGCTCCCTGCTGAAGTAAGGAGCTGCATAATGCTTGCCTAGACACTATGAAAATTCTTTTGCTTAATTTTCTTTTTAAAGAGATTTAAATTCTTAAAAATTCTTTTGCGCGCAACAGTGCGCGCAGTCGCAGAATATACCAGGATGTGCTGCGTAATCCTGGAATTAGCAAGATATAAAAAGGGACCTTGGCGGGGGTGAGGTGCGTGCCGTTGGCGGAGCTGAGACTCCCCGGCTGCCCAGTGCTGTTTTGCTTGATGTTTGCTTACTCAATAAATTCCTTTCTATGATTAATACAATGCTCTCTGAAAATTAATTAAGGGGGCAACTTATAACACTTTGGACGCTCAAAACCCAAACCCAAAAACTTTGGACGCTCAAAACCCTATCCCGAAAACACTAGGACGCTCCAAACCCTATCCGAAAACAGGACGCTCAAAGCCCTAACCCAAAAACATTAGGATGCTCCAAGCCCTAACCCAAAAACATTCGGACGCTCAAAACCCAAACCCAAAACATTAAGATGCTCCAAACCCTATCCGGAAAACATTAGGAAGCTCAAAGACCTATCCCAAAAACTTAGGACGCTCAAAACCCTATCCTGGAAACACTGAGATGCTCAGAACCCTATCCTGAAAATTTAGGACGCTCCAAACCCTAACCCAAAAACATTAGGACGCTCAAAGCCCCAACCCAAAACATTAGGACGCTCCAAACCCTATCCTGGAAACATTAAGATGCTCAAAACCCTATCCTGAAAACTGAGGATGCTCATTACCCAGACCCAAAATATTAAGATGCTCAAAACCCTAACCCAACTACTTAGGATGCTTGAAAGCCTATCCCAAAAAATTAGGGCACACAAAAGCCTAACCCCCAAAATTAAGATGCTCAAAATCCAAACCCCCAAAATTAGGATACTCAAAACCCTGGACCTGGAGAACCTAACCTGAAAAAAAAAAAACAAACAAACAAAAAAAGATCTTAAAACCCTAACCGTAAATAACTGACCAAAAATAAAACCTTAAGACTCTAACCCTAAAAAACATATCAACACTACAACCCAAAAAACTCTAATACCCTAACACGCTAACCCTGAAACCCTTAAAACCCTAACCCCCCAAACCCTTAAAACCCTAACCGTTAAAACTCCAACCCTAAAAACCTTAAAATCCTAAACATAAACCCTGAAACCCCTTACCCTGAAACCCAACCCTAGTGCCCAATCCCTGAAACCTTAAAACCCTGAATCAATCTGTAGCAAATAGCATAGGCTGAGTCGAGGATCTCAGTACAGTAGCATTATTATTCGAGATTACAATGGCGGGTGTCCCACAAGCAGGAGGGTGCCTACTAATTCCATACACAGTTTATACACTTTTTTTTTCTGCCGAGGACCGGGACCCTCCCCTGTTTCCCCTTTAACTGTGCTATTCAAGGTTCATAATCTAGCTGGTGCTTCACAGAAAATACACAGCTGCTGGCCTGTTACAAGTCACATTTCTTTTGAGGTTTTTACTCTTTGAGGTGGTAATGTTTCTTACGCCGTGATTTCCACCTAATTGCTGTAAGGATTCTGGTTGTCTGCGTTTTACAAGGTTGTCTGTTATAATAAATAAAAGTCCCAAATAGGATTACAATCAAAGTTTACAATTCACTGAATGAATAGAGGTAAGCAAACAGTGCTGGGTACGCTGGGAGTCTCTGCTCCACCAAGACGCGCACCAGTTATACACCAGTTACCTCCCTTAAGGGATATAGAGAAGCCCTCTCAGATACGTCCGTCCTACTTCTCCTGCATGCGGCCGGAGGTCGGTCTAATTCTGGTGCTGTTGGTGGTGGAAGCTGGGGCAACGGTGGTACTGGTGGCGATACCACAGCCACCGGAGGGGGAGCCGCCGGGGGTGGATTGTTAGGATATGGAGGTGGTAGCTTATCCAACGGCTCACGTTTATCTTCTTTTTCTTTGTCATGTTCTTCTTGTTCTTCAAATTTCTTACCTGCTTTTAGTGTAAATATTGAGGCTGGAAAAGGACGTGAAGTCCTCCTGATCCATAATCCTGCATAATCACTTTCTTCCTGGCTAAAAGGTTCCTTTGAATTAACATGGATATTTAAGGCCTGGCAAATCCAGTCTTCGAAGGATCCAAAAACAGGCCAAAAGACATGTAGTCTTAAAGGCTCCTTTGGCCATTCTGTCACACAATACTGGACCATTTTTAATTTACTTTTTCCTTTTCTGGGGTCCCTATCATTCCAATTTCTAATCGTTATTCCTAATGGACTTTCTGGTGGTATGACTGGTAATTTGCTCCCTTTCTTCTGGTCTCTGGTCTTCGATTTTGTCTGACCCATCTAGGAATTTTACTATGGCAATTCCCACAGCCCTTGGTTACCTTAGTAAGAGTGTCTTGCAGGGGGTCGAGGACCTATCACACACCCACAAATCCTATAGGAATCCCTTCGGTCCTTCACCGGCCAAGTCCCTCGCGGGAGATTGGAACCGCGGTTAGAAGACCTCCACAATCGCTTCGGAACTAAGTTCCATCTCAGTCACACTCTTACACACACAGGCAACCGAACCCCACCCAACCGAACGGTATACGCTTTAAATGCTTACGACTCCGTCATCTTTGTTCGGATCTTCACACACACAATTACGGGCAAAATATAGTGCTGCAGCTGGCAAGGGAGCTGAAAAAAAGAATCAGAAACTTTGCTTACCTTTATTCAGGTTCAAGATGCCATTAGTTCCGACCTGACTCAAAGAGCAGCCACCAAATGGTGGGGGTGCCTCTCCTAGATCAAACCAGAAATCAGGAACCAAAGCCCTCCCGGACGAGCGCCCACTTGTAATAATGACTGGGTCCCAAATAGGATTGCAATTGAAATTTACAATTTATTAAATGAATAGAGGTAAGCAAGCAGCGCTGGGTGCGCCAGGAGTCTCTGCTCCACCAAGACGCACACAAGTTACATCAGGCGGCTGGTTTTTATGCTGCTAGGCTAATACATATTCATTACTACTTCTACAAAAGGCAGGGTTATTCTAATTAGTTCCCAGAATCCAAACCCTCCCACTGGTGCAGGCGTTATCAGTCTCCGGTGGTCCCTCTGGGGGCCGCTCATACTGAAGGCTCGTAGTCTTCCTCCCAGGCTTTTCTCTTGTCCTTCTCCTTTGTCCATCTTGGCTGGATGGCAGACACTTGCATAGTGTCCCATGCAACAGTTGTAATAGTTAGCAGTTATTCTGAAACCCCTTTGTTCTCTTATCCCCTATTGACCCGAATTGCTGGACCATTCCTTTGCAAGATACAAGAACTATATATATTAACCACTCTGGTTTTCTCAGACTTTTCATCATATCATGCGGCCCTAGCATTGTTCCATATTGACACGAATCAGATGAACTCATTTCACACTGTTAAGCTGTCTTATCACTGCAAGCATATCTCAATACCACCTTCCTTCCCTCTACAGGATGTAACTGCGCAAAAACAACATTTTTATTCCCACAACCTTGATCCCCTTACCCTGAAGTCCTTATTCCCCTTAAACCTAACAACTCTAACCACAACCCTAACCCTTATTATCAACCCCCTAACGCTAATGACACTGACCTTAATCCAAACCCCAAACTGCCCCTAACCCCAGACAACCAACAACGAAACACACACACACAAAGATGGAAACTACAAAAAAGGCAAAACCCTGGATACAGGCCCCAAATCACAAATACGCAACCAAAACGCTACAGAAAAGCCCCAGATGCAGGCCCCAAATGCTACTGCTAGGCCTCAAAAGCTCAAGATGCATCCCAAAGCAAAAATGCAGACCCCAAACGTTACAGAAAAGCCCCCAAACCCAGGCTGCACAAGTCTACAAGGAGGCCCCAAACTGCCAACAGAAGCAGGCACCAACCACACCCAGATGCAGACCCCAACTGCCCACAAGCAGCTCCTACCCCACCACCCCCTCCCAAGAACTGGACTCCACCCAGACACTGGCCCAAGACCCGGCCCGCCCCCCGCCAACCCCCCTACCCTTCCCCCGACACAGGTGTACAAGCAGCTCACAACCCGCCCCTTCAGAGACCGGTCCCACTCCCCCCAAGACATGGGATGCGGAGGTGTACAACCAACTCCCAACTCCCTCCCCCTCAAAGGGAGGCCCCAAAGACCCCCAAATGGAGGCTCCTAGAGTGAACAAACACCTCCCAACTCCCGTAGGCACAGGCCCACCCCCCCCCCCCAAACACAGGCCACAAAGGTGTATAAACAGCCCAGACCCCCCTCCAAGACCATGGCCCCTATAGTGTACAAGCAGCTCCCAACCACCCAGAGATGCAGGCCCCAACCCTTCTCAAAAGGGAGGCACCTAGAATGCATGAGCAACTCCCAACCCCCCTAAACATAGGTCCAAAAGTGCACAAGCAGCTCCCAACCCCCCTCAAATACAGACCCCAAAAGTGTACAAGTAGCTCCCCCCAGAGACAGGACCCAAAGGTGTACAACCAGTTCCCAACACCCCTGAGACACAGGCCCCAACCCCCCCCCAGACACAGGGACCCAAATTCTACAAGCAGCTCCCAACCCCTGCCAGGCAGGCCCCCTACCCTATACAAGCAGCTCCCAATCCTCCCCCCCCCCACCGCCCCCCCGAGGGAGGCCCCCAAGCCCCCCACAAACACAGGCCCCTACAGTGTACAAACAGCTCCCAGCCACCCTGCAGAAACAGATTCCTACATTGTACAAGCAGTTCCCAGCCCGCTAGACACAGGCCCTGACCCCCCACAGATGCAGGCCCCAAAGGTGTACAAGCAGCTCCCACCCCTCCCCCAGACGCAGGTCCCAAGCCCCCCCCCCAAACACAAGCCCCTACAACCAGCACCCAACCCCCTACCCCCGATGCCAGGCCCAAAGGTGTAGAAGCAGCTCCAAACCTCCTCCCTCAACCCAGGCTCCAACAGTGTACAAGCAGCTCCCATCCAACCCTCCCCTTCCCCCCGCCCGACACAGGCTCCAAAGGAATACAAAGAGCTCCCACCCCTCCCCCAGATGCTGGTCTCAACCCCCCCTCCCCCAGAAGCAGGCCCCAAAGGTGTAGAGTCAGCTCCCAACCCCCTCAATGCTGGCCCCAAGGGTCTACAAGCAGCTCCCCCCCTTGCCCCCAGATACCGGCCCCCAGACACAGACCCCAAAAGCCTAATCACAGGCCTTGAACTCTAGAGGCAGGCTCCAAATCCCAAGGACAAAGCCCCAGTGGTTCGAGACAGGGCCCAAATCCCAGACACAGGCCCCAAACGCTAAACATATGCCAAAAAAAGTATTAGTGCTGGTGCCAAATGTTACAGACAGGCCCAAAAGCCCGAGATGCTCAAGGCTGAGACGTAACTTGGCTTTCTGAATTACTGGAAAGCAGCTTTCATTCTCAGATAATTGTGTGCAGGCTAGATAGGATGGGGCTTCAGGCACCTCTTCACCTGAGGAAACACACTGCCATCAGGCACCGCTGTGCCAGACAAGCTTGTTCTGCTAGAACACCCTACTCAGATGCACTGTGGCATTCAAGTGAACTGCTTTCATGCAAATATAACTGACTGATGTTACAACCCACCTTGCCTGTGGCACCTGATGAACAGAAGAGTAAGCCACCGCAGCGCTTCAAAACCATCCCTGCACGTGCCGCTCCTTGTCGCTCTCTGGCCTTATTTCATATCCTTAGTCACTTCTGTGGAGAGTTTGCCATGGCACCTGCAAAGCAAGACGGACACCTTTCATAGTCACCTTGTGCTACTTGGTCTTTCTGCTCCAACCCAGCTCATGACCAGCCCCTCTTCTTACACAGCTCTTCAGAGTGCAGTTTGCTCCTTTGAGCCTGTGCGAGACACCTGTGAAAGAAAAAGAAACGCATAGGCCGATGCAGCATCTAAAGACACAGCACAACTAGGTAAGTTACTCTCATCTGCTCCCTTACCTCTGCCGCTTACCAGCCCCCGAGGCAGATGCTTCAATCTACCCTCTTCAAACAGCTACAACACCTCTAAAAGACAAAGAGGGGATGCTTAGAGGAACAGTGAGACCTACAACACAACAACTGCTACATCTGTTCCTCACTCACCTTGCCAGAGGCAGCTCTGCGTGTGACGTCCCAGGTTGTACACTGCGTTACCTAACCCTTACCGTAACCCTTACCCTAACCCTTCTCACCCTTACCATTACCCAAATCCTTACCTTTACTTTTTCCTTACCCTTACTCTTTCCTTTAACCATAATCTTACCCTTACCCTCTACCTTACTCCAACCCTTCCCCTTACCTTCCCCTTCCCCTTACACTTAACCTAACCCTTACCCTTCCGCTTCCCCTAAACCATATCCTAACACTTTCCCATACCCTTACACTTACCCTAACCCTTACTATTACCCTTACAATTACTCTTGCCCTAATCCTTGCTTGCACCCTTACACTTATCCTAACCCTTACCCTTACCCTTACACAAACCCTTACTCTAACCCTTACCCTGACCCGTACCCTTACCCTTAACTTTAACCTAAAACTAAACATTAAACCTTAATGTAAACCTTACTCTTTCTGCTACACTTACCCTTAGCCTAAATCTAAACCTTACACTTACCCCTACTGTAACCCTCACCCTTATCATTACCAATACCCTTACTCTTACCCTTACCCTAACCCTTCTCCTTACACTTACTGTTACCTTTAACATTAACTTTACCTGAACACTTACAAATATCCTTATCCATACCTTACCCTTACCCTAATCCTTACCCTTAACCTAACCCTAACCCTAAACCTTACCCCAGCCCTTACCCTGACCCTTACATTAACCCTAACCCTTACCCTAAAACTTACACTTACTCTTAACCTTAACCTTACCCTTAACCATTACCCTAACACTTACCCTTACCCTAACCCTAACCGTAACCCTTACTCTAACCCTTACCCTGACCCGTACCCTTACACTTACCCTTACCCTAACCCTTACCCTTACCATAACCCATACCCTAACACGTACTTGTAGCCTTAACCTTACCGTTCCGCTTACCCTTACCTTTACTGTCTCCGTTACCCTTACACTTACACTTAACATAAACCTTAACCTTAACCTAACCCTTATCATAAGCCATACAACAACTCTAGCATGTACACTTACGCTTGCACTTACCCTAGCAATTACTCGTACAATTACCCTTAACCTTACTATTAAGCTAACCCTAAACCTTACCCTAATCCTAACACTTACCCTTTGCCTAATTCTAAACCTTACCCTAACCCTCACCCTTAACAAAATCTAACCATTACCCTAACCCTCACCCTTACCCTTACCATTATACATAATTTTACCCTTAACCTAAACCTTACCCCAACCCTTACCCTGACCCTTACATTAACCCTAACCCTAACCCTAACCCTAACCCTAACCCTAACTCTAACCCTAACCCTAACCCTAACCCTAACCCTAACCCTAACCCTAACCCTAACCCTTACTCTAACCCTAACCCTAACCCTTACTCTAACCCTAACCCTTAACCTAAACCTTACACTTAATCTTAACTTTAACCTTACCCTTAAACTAATACATACCCTTACGTTTCCCGCACCATAACCCTAAAATTAACCGTAACCATTACCCTAACACTTATCCTTACCTAACCCTTACTCTAACCCTTCCAATGACCCATACACTTACACATACCCTTACCCTTACTCTTACCCTTACCCTTACCCTTACCCTAGCCCTTACCCTTACACTTACGGTTACCATTAACCTTACCATTACCCTAACACCCTTACCCTATCCCTTACACTTATCCTTATCCATACAACTTACGCTTACCCTAACACTTAACCTTAACCTAACCCTAACCCTAAACCTTACCTGAACCCTTACCCTGACCCTTACATTAACCCTTACCCTAAAACTTACACTTAACCTTAACCTTACCCTTAACCTTAACCTAATACTTACCATTACTTTTCCCTCACACTAACCCTAAAATTAACCCTAACCATTACCACAACACTTACCCTTACCCTAACCCTTACTCTAACCCTTACCCTTACCATGACCCATACTCTAACACATACTTCTACCCGTACCCTTACCCTTACCGTAACCCTTACCCTTACTGTTACCCTTACCCTTACCCTTACCGTAACCCTTACCCTTACCCTTACCCTTACCCTTACCCTTACCCTTACCCTTACCCTTACCCTTACCCTTACCCTTACCCTTACCCTTACCCTTACCCTTACCCTAACCCTTACCCTTACCCTTACCCTTACCCTATCCCTATCCCTATCCCTATCCCTATCCCTATCCCTATCCCTATCCCTATCCCTATCACTTACCCTTAACCTAACCCTAAAACTTACCCTTACCCTAACACTTACCCTTACCGTAAACCTTGACCTTTCTGCTACACTTACCCTTAGCCTAAATCTAAACCTTACACTTACCCTTAGCCTAACCCTCACCCTTACCATTACCCATACCCTTATTCTTACCCTTACCCTAACCCTTACCCTTAACCTAAACCTAAACCTTAAACCTTACAGGAAACCTTACCCTTTCTGCTACACTTACCCTTAGCCTAAATCTAAACCTTACACTTACCCTTAGCCTAACCCTCACCCTTATCATTACCAATACACTTACTCTTACCCTTACCCTAACCCTTCTTCTTACACTTACTGTTACCTTTAACATTACCTTTACCCTAACACTTACACTTATCCTTATCCATACCCTTACCCTTACTGTAACTGTTACCCTGACCCGGACCCTTAGACTTCCCCTTCCCCTTCCCCTTACTCTTACCCTTACCCTAACCCTTACCCTTACACTTACGGTTACCATTAACCTTACCCTTACCCTAACACCCTTACCCTATCCCTTACACTTATCCTTATCCATACAACTTACGCTTACCCTAATAATTAACCTTAACCTAACCCTAACTCTAAACCTTACCTGAACCCTTACCCTGACCCTTACATTAACCCTTACCCTAAAACTTCCCCTTAACCTTAACCTAATACTTACCCTTACTTTTCCCTCACTCTAACCCTAAAATTAACCCTAACCATTACCCCAACACTTACCCTTACCCTAACCCTTACTCTAACCCTTACCCTTACCATAACCCATACTCTAACACATACTTCTACCCGTACCCTTACCCTTACCGTAACCCTTACCCTTACCGTAACCCTTACCCTTACCCTTACCCTTACCCTTACCGTTACCCTTATCCTTACCCTTACCCTTACCCTTACCCTTACCCTTACCCTTACCCTTACCCTTACCCTTACCCTTACCCTTACCCTTACCCTTACCCTATCCCTATCCCTATCCCTATCCCTATCCCTATCCCTATCCCTATCCCTATCCCTATCCCTATCCCTATCAATTACCCTTAACCTAACCCTAAAACTTACCCTTATCCTAACACTTACCCTTACCGTAAACCTTGACCTTTCGGCTACACTTACCCTTAGCGTAAATCTAAACCTTACGCTTACCCTTAGCCTAACCCTCACCCTTACCATTACCCATACCCTTATTCTTACCCTTACCCTAACCCTTACCTTTACACTTACGGTTACCATTAACCTTACCCTTACCCTAACACTTATCCTTAACCTAACCCTTTCCCTAAACCTTACCCCATCCCTTACCCTGACCCTTACATTAACCCTAACCCTTACCCTTAACCTTACACTTACTCTTAACCTTAACCTTACCCTTAACATTAACCTAATACTTACGCATATGTTTTCCTGACTTTAACCCCAAAACTAACCCTAACCATTACCCTAACACTTAACCTTACCCTAACCCTAATCCTAACCCTTACTCTAACCCTTACCCTGACCCGTACCCTTAACCTTACCCTTATACTTACCCTAATTCTTACCCATACCATAACCCATACCCTAACACATATTTGTACCCTTAACCTTACCGTTACTCTTAACCTTACCCTTACACTTACCCTTACTCTATCCGTTACCCTTATGCTTACCCTTAACATAAACCTTACCCTTGAACTTACCCTTACCATAAGCCATTCAACAACACTTACATGTACACTTACGCTTGCACTTACCCTAGCAATTACTCGTACAATTACCCTTACCCTTACCCTTAACCTAAGCCGAAACCTTAAACCTTACAGTAAACCTTACCCTTTCTGCTACACTTACCCTTAGCCTAAATCTAAACCTTACACTTACCCCTACTGTAACCCTCACCCTTACCATTTTCAATACCCTTACTCTTACCCTTACCCTAACCCTTCTCCTTACACTTACTGTTACCTTTAACATTACCTTTACCCTAACACTTACAAATATCCTTATCCATACACTTACCCTTACCCTAATCCTTACCCTTAACCTAACCCTAACCCTAAATCTTACCCCAGCCCTTACCCTGACCCTTACATTAACCCTAACCCTTACCCTAAAACTTACACTTACTCTTAACCTTAACCTTACCCTTAACCATTACCCTAACACTTACCCTTACTTTTCCCTCACCGTAACCCTAAAATTAACCCTAACCATTACCGCAACACTTACCCTTACCCAAACCCTTACCCTTACCCTTACCCTAACCCTTACCCTTACCATAACACATACTTTAACACATACTTCTACCCATACCCTTACCCTTACCGTAACCCTTACCCTTACTGTTACCGTTACCCTTACTGTTACCATTACCCTTACCCTTACCCTTACCCCATCCCTATCACTTACCCTTAACCTAACCCTAAACCTTACCCTTATCCTAACACTTACCCTTACTGTAAACCTTGACCTTTCGGCTACACTTACCCTTAGCGTAAATCTAAACCTTACGCTTACCCTTAGCCTAACCCTCGCCCTTACCATTACCCATACCCTTATTCTTACCCTTACCCTAACCCTTCTCCTTACACTTACTGTTACCTTTAACATTACCTTTACCCTAACACTTACACTTATCCTTATCCATACCCTTACCCTTACCCTAATCCTTACCCTTAACCTAACCCTAACCCTAACCCTAAACCTTACCCCAGCCCTTACCCTGACCCTTACATTAACCCTAACCCTTACCCTAAAACTTACACTTACCCTTAACCATTACCCTAACACTTACCCTTACGTTTCCCTCACCCTAACCCTAAAACTAACCCTAACCATTACCCTAACACTTACCCTTACCCTAACCCTAACCGTAACTCTAACCCTTACTCTAACCCTTACCCTGACCCGTACCGTTACACTTACCCTTACCCTAACCCTTACCCTTACCATAATCCATACCCTAACACGTACTTGTAGCCTTAACCTTACCGTTCCCCTTACCCTTACCTTTACTGTCTCCGTTACCCTTACACTTACACTTAACATAAACCTTAACCTTAACCTTACCCTTATCATAAGCCATACAAAAACTCTTACATGTACACTTACGCTTGCACTTACCCTAGCAATTACTCGTACAATTACCCTTAACCTTACTATTAAGCTAACCCTAAACCTTACCCTAATCCTAACACTTACCCTTATCCTAAACCTTACCCTTTGCCTAATTCTAAACCTTACCCTAACCCTCACCCTTACCCTTACCATTATACTTACTTTTACCCTTAACCTAAACCTTACCCCAACCCTTACCCTGACCCTTACATTAACCCTAACCCTTACCCTAACCCTAACTCTAATCCTAACCCTTAACCTAAACCTTACACTTAATCTTAACTTTAACCTTACCCTTAAACTAATACATACTCTTACGTTTCCCTCACCATAACCCTAAAATTAACCGTAACCATTACCCTAACACTTATCCTTACCGAACCATTACCCTAACCCTTACTCTAACTTTTACCCTGACCCATACCCTTAGACTTCCCCTTCTCCTTCCCCTTCCCCTTCCCCTTCCCCTTACTCTTACCCTTACCCTTACCCTTACCCTAGCCCTTACCCTTACACTTACGGTTACCATTAACCTTACCCTTACCCTAACCCTTACTCTAACCCTTACCCTTACCATAACCCATACTCTAACACATAATTCTACCCGTACACTTACCCTTACTGTAATCCCTACCCTTACCCTTACCCTTACCCTTACCCTTACCCTTACCCTTACCCTTACCCTTACCCTTACCCTTACCCTTACCCTTACCCTTACCCTTCACCTAACCCTAAATTTTACCCTTATCCTAACACTTACCCTTACCGTAAACCTTACTCTTTTTGCTACACTTACCCTTAGCCTAAATCTAAACCTTACACTTACCCTTAGCCTAACCCTCCCCCTTACTATTACCCATACCCTTATTCTTACCCTTACCCTAACCCTTACCTTTACACTTACGGTTACCATTAACCTTACCCTTACTCTAACACTTATCCTTAACCTAACCCTTACCCTAAACCTTACCCCAACCCTTACCCTGACCCTTACATTAACCCTAACCCTTACCCTAAACCTTACACTTACTCTTAACCTTAACCTTACCCTTAACATTAACCTAATACTTACGCATACGTTTTCCTGACTTTAACCCTAAAACTAACCCTAACCATTACCCTAACACTTAAGCTTACCCTAACCCTAACCCTAACCCTTACTCTAACCGTTATCCTGACCTGTACCCTTACACTTACCCTTACCCTTATACTTACCCTAATTCTTACCCATACCATAACCCATACCCTAACACATATTTGTACCCTTAACCTTACCGTTACCCTTACCCTTACCCTTACTCTATCCGTTACCGTTACGCTTACCCTTAACATAAACCTTACCCATGACCTTACCCTTTCCATAAGCCATACAACAACACTTATATGTACACATACGCTTATACTTACCCTAGCAATTACTCGTACTATTATCCTTACCCTTAACCTAAGCTGAAACCTTAAACCTTACAGTAAACCTTACCCTTTCTGCTACACTTACCCTTATCCTAAGTCTAAACCTTACACTTACCCCTACTGTAACCCTCACCCTTACCATTACCAATACCCTTACCCTTACCCTAACCCTTCTCCTTACACTTACTGTTACCTTTAACATTACCCTTACCCTACATTAACACTTATACTACTCCATACCCTAACCCTTACCCTAATCCTTACCCTTAACCTAACCCTAACCCTAAATCTTACCCCAGCCCTTACCCTGACCCTTACATTAACCCTAACCCTTACCCTAAAACTTACACTTACTCTTAACCTTAACCTTACCCTTAACCAATACCCTAACACTTACCCTTACTTTTCCCTCACCGTAACCCTAAAATTAACCCTAACCATTACCCTAACACTTACCCTTACCCTAACCCTTACTCTAACCCTTACAATGACCCCTACCCTTACACATATCCTTTCCCTTACTCTTACCCTGCCCTTACCCTTATCATAGCCCATACCCTAACACGTACTTATACCCTTAACCTTACTGTTACCCTTACTCTATCTGTTACTCTTACGCTTACTCTTAACATATACCTTACTCTTCACCTTACCCTTACCATAAGCCATAGAACCACACTTACATGTTCACTTACGTTTACACTTACACTAGCAATTACTCGTATAATTACCCTTACCCTTACCCTTAGCAAACCATTACCCTTACCCTTAACCTAACCGTCAACCTTACTCTTATCATAACACTTACCCTTACCGTAACCCTTACCCTTTCTGCTACACTTACCCTTTGCCTAATTCTAAACCCTACCCTAACCTTCACCCTTGACCTTATCATTATGCTTACTTTAACCCTTAACCTAAACCTTACCCCAACCCTTACCCTGACCCTTACATTAATCCTAGCCTTAACCTAAACCTTACACTTACTCTTAACCTTAGATGTAACCTAATACTTACTCTTACATTTCCCTCACCCTAACCCTATAATTAACCCTAACCATTACCCTAACACTTACCCTTACCTTAACCCTTTCTCTAACCCTTACAATGACCCGTACCCTTACACATACCCTTGCCCTTTCTCTTAACCTAACCCTTACCCTTACCATAACCCATAGCCTAACACATACTTCTACATCTACCCTTACCCTTAATCTTACCCTTACCCTTAACCTAAGCCTAAACCTTAACCTTATCGTAACACACTTACCGTAACCCTTTCCCTTTCTGCTACACTTACCCTTAGCCTAAATCTAAACCTTACACTTACCCATACCGTAACCCTCAACATTACCAGTACCCATACCCTTACTCTTACCCTTACCCTATCCCTTACACTTATCCTTATATATACAACTTACCCTTTCCCTAACCCTTACCCTTAACCTAACCCTAACCCTAAATCTTACCTGAACCCTTACCCTGACCCTTACATTAACCCTTACTCTTACCCTAAACCTTACACTTACTCTTAACCTTAACCTTACCCTTAACCTTAACCTAATACTTACCCTTATGTTTCCCTCACCGTAATCCTAAAATTAACCCTAAACATTACCCCAACACTTACCCTTACCATAACACTTACCCTAACTCTAACCCTAACCCTAACCCTAACCTTAATCCTAACCCTAAAGTACAATTAATTGATTATATAGTAGCTATTGATTTGCTCCTAAAGCCAATAAAGATGATTTTTATTGGTTGTTACAGTTTCTGTACTCAGAAACTAACCCTAACCCGAACCCGAACCCGAACCCGAACCCTAACACTAACCCTAACCCTAACCCTAACCCTAACCCTAACCCTAACCCTAACCCTAACCCTAACCCTAACCCTAACCTTAATCCTAACCCTAAAGTACAATTAATTGATTATATAGTAGCTATTGATTTGCTCCTAAAGCCAATAAAGATGATTTTTATTGGTTGTTACAGTTTCTGTACTCAGAAACTAACCCTAACCCGAACCCGAACCCGAACCCTAACCCTAACACTAACCCTAACCCTAACCCTAATCCTAACCCTAACCTGAACCCTAACCCGAACCCTAATCCGAACCCGAACAGGAACCCTATCCCTAACCCTATCCCTAACCATAACCCTTACCTGAACCCAAACCTGAACCCTAACCCGAACCCTAACCCGAACCCGAACCCTAACCCGAACCCTAACCCTAAACCTAACCCTAAACTGAACCCGAATCCGAACCCTCACCCTAACCCGAATCCGAACCCTAACCTGAACCCGGATCCAAACCCTAACCCTAACCCTAACCCTTAACTGACCCTAAAACTAACCCTAACCCTAACCTGAACCTGAATCCGAACCCTAACCCTAACCCTAACCCTTAACTGACCCTAAAACTAACCCTAACCCTAAACCAACCCTAACCCTAACCTGAACCCGAATCCGAACCCTCACCCTAACCCTAAACCAACCCTAACCCTAACCCGAACCCTAACCCTAAGACCCTAACCCTAAGACCCTAATCCTAACCCTAACCCTAACCCTAAACCTAACCCTAAACCAACCCTAACCCTAATCCTAACCGTAACCTAACCCTTAACCTAACCCTAATCCTAACACTAACCCAACCCTAACCCTAAACCAACCCTAACCCTAATCCTAACCCTAACCCTAACCCGAACCCGAACCCTAAACCAAACCCGAACCCGAACCCTAACCCTAACCCTTACCCTAACCCGAACCCGAACCCGAACCCTAACCCTAACCCTGTAGGCTGTGGTCTCTGTTTATCAGCACTGGCATATTTGCCTTCCTGAAGCCCCCCTCCATCTCATTCCCATCCATGGATCTTGTTGTGGCAGTTCTGTATTCAGTGGTACCTCCAGTAGTGAACGCCCTCATCTACAGCATGAGGAACCAGGAGCTCAAGGATGCAGTAAGGAAACTCTTTGGAAACCTGCTTTTTTGGAATCAAAAATGACTGTGAGTTCCCTGATTATTTCAGGAACTGCAAAGGAAAAATAATTGTTCCATTTCTCTAAAATATTTTCTTCAAATTATTTCTTTTGATTTAAATAATGTTATCCTTAACCTGCTACCTGATTTTTTTTTCATTTAAAATACCCAATCTTCTAATTACCTAAAGAAGCAGGCTTACCATGTAGAGAAACACACAGAAAAAGAAAAACTAAAACAAAAACAAACATCAGAACCACATTGTTATCAGTTACCATCTCTTCCCATCTCCTCTGGAGCTGGGGGAGCAGCCCCCGCATTCAGGAGGGGCTCTGGACCAGGAGCCCTGTTGTCACATGGAGGTTGGGTCAGGGCTGCTGCTTCCCTGGAGCCAGGGCCATGGCCAGCAGCAGAACGTGGCCTTTTCAGTGCTACTCTCTTTTGGTCTCCACATTTTTTTCCTTTTGTCTTTTATTTGGATAAGCCATCAGATCTCGTGTACCTTGGTGACAGTCCTGTTGTCTCTACAGTGGCATCCCTGGGGCTGCAGGAAGCAGCAAGTACAGTGCAGCCCTGGGTCACAGCTGGCCTCCCTGCTAGCACCACAGTAACAAGAGGGCCTTGCTCAGGGCAAACCCAGAAGCCCAGACGCCTCTTCCAAAGCTGCTGCCAGGAACACAGCCAAGGGGCTGAGATCATCTTAGATCATTTTCAGCATCCACATTTTTTTCTCACGAATCAAGACTCCACGCTTTCATTTTACCCAGAACAAGCAGTAATAAACTGGGTATGTTTTGACTCACGATTGGAAACTAAGTCTGCGTTTATATTCACCACTTTTTATCAGCCTGTTCTTTTTAATAACATGCATCTGTTTTTGGGCTGCTGCTGCTGTTTGCTATCAACACCCCCTCCTTAGCCAGCTTAGAGAGACAGCTTCCAGCTGATTTCAGCCTGAGCCTGGAGGATGAGTTTCTCTAAGATGAATTCATCGAAGCTGTGCCCAGTGCCCACTACTCAGTCTCAGCTGGCTGCAGCACAGCTCCTCAGCTCCTGAGCAAGGACAGTTTAAGCAGTTGTCACCACCATTAGGCATGTTTCATTTTGCAGCAGCAGGACATCAGATTCACCAGTTATGTTATGTTGATGTTCACCAGCACGTTATGTTGACAGTTATTTGGAACTTCCCTGCATTTCTTTTGTGGCTCATTTTCTAGTTTCTTTCACTCATCAAGAGAAAGTTTGAAATGAACTCTAGGTAAATATACTTGTTTTTTGAGCTAGAGACACAACAGAGTTTTCTGGTGTTCATGAAGGATGAAGTTCCCCCACACAGAGAGCAGACTCAAAGCCTTCATGTGGGTTACATGCCATTTGTGTGGCAGAAATTGAGCCCAGGTACAGCTGAGAGGGTCAGCTTTGTGCTGGCTTTCTGCAAAGTTGTGGGTTTTATGCACTGAGCCTTTTTAGAGGAACCTCACAGAATCACAAAATTGTAGAATAGCCTGTTGTAAGGGTCCCACAAGGATCACTGGGTCCAACTCCTGGCTCCACACAGGAACACCCAAAAATCAGACCTCTGATCATAGCTGAGAAAAAAACGTATGTATGAGAATGTTGTCCAAGCACTTCCTGAACTCTGGTAGTCTCAGTGCCATGACCACATCCCTGGGGAGCCTGACTCAGTGCCCAACCACCCTCTGGGTGCAGAACCTTTCCCTAACATCCAGCCTGACCCTCCCCTGTCCCAGCTCCATGCCATTCCCTCAGGTCCTGTCGCTGTCCCCAGAGAGCAGAACTCTGCACCTGCCCCTCCGCTCCCCTCAGGCCACCATGAGGCCTCCCCTCAGCCTGCTCTGCTCAGGGCTGAACAATGTGACCTCATACATCTTCCCATCTAGACCTTTCACTTCCTTTGGTCATTCTTTAAGATTTTTATGTTCTCCTTACATTGTGGTGCCCAAAACTACGCACAGTGCTTGAGGTGAGGCCACACCAGTGCAGAGCAGGGGGTACACAATTGTTTAGTCTGGACTCCCCCCTCGTGAACCCACTTTGTCTGAGACCAATGACTTCATTATCTTTCAGGAATTTTTCAAAAACTCCCAGAAAAATCTTCTCCATAATAACCCCCACTCATACAGAATAGTGCATTCAAAAATTCTTGGTAAAAGGCAAGATAACTATTTAATGCTAGCAATTTAGGTAGTCCTGGCAACTTGGGTGAAACCCTGCAGTGAATTTTTAGATGTATTTCCTAGGCTTGTCTCTGTTCCTAAGCTTTCACAGATTTTGGAGCCAATCTTCTCTTTCTGGGGCATCTCCACAGCAGAACCTCTCAGGTGATTCAGGCCATGGGAACGTGAGCCAGGAAGGCCCCTGGGCACCATGAGGATCAGTTTTACCAAATCAGTGTGAGAAGTGCTACCCTCTTTTAAGTTGAACCATGAACGACTACCACTGCTCTACCCCTGTGAAGGACAGGCCCTAGGCTACTTTCTTAGGCACTTGTCCTGAGGAAGTGCCTTATACTGTGAGAGGCCCAGTTCCTCTGCCGCCCCTCCCCGTGGGTTTCAGTGGGCAGCCACCAGCTTTGTTGTTTATCTGTCTCCGCTGACGCATTTTGCTTATCACTGCAGAACCTGCCTGCCGCGCTAAAGCCGCCGCGACCACAAGGCCCAGCATAGCATGCACAGTCATTTCCTTCCTGCATCCCCTGCAGCAAAGGGGAGCCGTGGCTGCCTGCTTACATGGGGCCAGCACAGGCCCCATGCAACCACCCTTGCACCCCTGGAGCTCTGCCCCAAACCTGGCCGGGGTGCCAGTCCTTGCTGGCCATGTGTGTGCATGCTGCAGGGGTGCCTTCCAGCCTGCCAGCTGGTTGTTTTTTACGCTGCTCCCCTCCTACGCCGCAGCCTGTTGGGGCCACCTGTTTCTTTCATATCCTTGTCCTGTTTTCATGCACCGATACAAGGGAGGAGACTGGTGGAGGTTTGGCAGCCCTGAAGTCTTCTCTCTTTCTCTTTCATGCCTGGGAAGGGATAGAGGAATGGCTCTCAGTGTGGTCAATGCTTCGTGAGTATGCCAGTGATGGGGAATCCGGAGCTCTGAAGAGACCAGGGCAGCAGAGCTGATTTATGAACAAGGCCAGGCCTGAACGCAGTAATACCCTGCCTCTGGCAGCCTATGCCAGAGGCTCAGACACCATAACAAACCTCCTGGGCCTCAGGTTCGTCTCCCACCCTGAGATCCCCCAGTGCTGCAGGGGTCTTCAGCCTGCTCCTGCCACACCGGGCCTCCCCTTGCAAGCTCCTCAGCTGGGATGGCAGCCCACAGAGGTGCAGGCTGTGCCTCACAGGCTGGTTTAGGTTACATCTATTGATCACCTAGTTGTGGTTAGGTGAGATCCATATTGTGTCCTGCTGGGATCATAAATGCCGGGGCTTTCTCTCCATACATAGCAATGGCCAGTCCTTCAGGCCATGGTCCGTACCATGAGCATATCTCAATTCATGTACTAAGTGCAATTTCTTTACAAAGTTTACCAGGGATTCAGCAAAAGCATCTATTATTTAACTTATTTTTTGTTTAAGGCTAAGATGAAGAGATTTACTTTTTATCAGGCAGGGAAGTGAAGCATGTTTCTAAAGCAACTGCAAGCAACTCATTGCATCCTCCTACTCGTCTAACATTTCTTCCTACTCCTCTAGCTTTCACTGCCAAGACTGCTTAAGACTTCACTGTGGTTAGCACATCCTGGACTTTGCAGCAGGGAAGCTCAGATGCAGCTGGTACCCTGGAACATTTAGAGCATACACATGAGGGGGCAGACTTCTGGTGCTTTGGCAAATCCAGGTCCAACATCTACCTCTCACAGAGATCTCACGGATCTCAGCATCTCGCATCTGTCTTCTTTATGTAACCTCTCACCCAAATTATATCCAGGCTGACAGTAAAACTCACAGATATAAGCCAGGAAAAATATGAATCAACATTTATTGACGATATGTACAGAAGAGGTACAACACTTACAATCTTACAATTGGTCACTTTTAAGAGGGGGAAGGAGTATCAGGAGCAGGCAGTGCACAGTCCCACAGCATGTGATTCACAATGAGACATCGTAGGAGGACTCACCGAGAAGGATACTTCCCATGCTTTAAGGCCTAATTTTGATCTTTTTCCACTTACGGGGGATGAACATATATATTTATGAGAACCAGGCTCAGGTTCCCTGGGCATGATCCAGATTTTTTTTCTTGCTGTCTCAAAATCTTTCAGAACCACCTTCAGTTTTTGCCCACAAAAAAAAGTAATTTTCTTACAGATTATAGCCCTGATTTCAGAATAATTTTGCCACTGAATACGTATGTCTGTTTTATTATCTATTTTATGATAAGACATACTTCTTGTATATAACAGGCGTCCTGGACATCAACTACAGTAGCTTGAGAAGCACTTAGCTTTACACTTAATTTCCAGTAGCTGTCAATATCCTCTTCTAACAATGTCAGAAGCCCATGAGTCTGTGCATTTTCCTTACAGTCTGTTCCTACCAAGGGGACACAGCAGGGGCTGGTGCTCCAGAGAGGACAGGCAGACCCTTGCTGCCCGCAGCATGCAGCACGCTGCGCAAGTAGCAGACAGGGTATCCAGCATAAGGCAGCTAGATTGATTTCCCCCTTGCTCATTGTGCTAATTTAAGCAGTGACTTACTGAACTTCTGGTGGTAGAGTCCCAACGCATCAGACAAACAAGATATAAAACAAAACATAAACTAATCATTCTGTGTGTGCATTAATTTTTAGTGTCATAACAAATGTACTCATGAGGAACACATCTATGCTGGCATCACTTTCGCTCACTGCCAGGGACGCACACCCATGCAGGTACTAGCACGTACCATGCTGGTTAGAGACCTGAAAACTAAAACCAATGTATTTACAGTAACTTGACTGAATACATTATTCTGAATGTTATCAGAACAGGATAGCCCATAATTGAAAGATAAAGCAGTTACTAAACTACGTAATTGACTCAGTTGAATGGCCAGAAGGAAAACAAACTCAGACAAAAGAACAAAATCCAAAAGTAGAACAGAATTTTAAAAGATGGCCTAATTTTATGCTATGGTTCAATACACACCAACGAGTAAAATTAAATTAAAGCACCACTACCCATACTGTATAAACCATTTCACTGAAATTACACATTGATAGCTACATTATCTACACTAAGTGCAGAGAGGCACTGGACATCATGCTTCAACAAAATGTCAAAACTGGTATAAATAAGGTTTTACAAATATTAGTGACTCACTTAACTCTATTCTACCTGCAGTTCCTATTAAGATAATACCTGGTAAAACTGATTTAAAATACAAGAAAGAGATTAAAATACAAGGGTACATCAACACACTTCCTACATGTATATCTACCAGAAATTTAGTCTCCAAAACCTCAGCAGAATAACACACACCACAGATTTCTGAATAGGTGAAGAGATGCCCAGTCACACTGGGATAGCAATATTTGCTGTTCAATATTTTCTTCATTTTTAATCATGATCAAGGAACTTGTTGACCATAAGGGAACCTTTCTGTGATGTAAGTGTTATTAATATTTATATTAAGTCATGTTTATTCCTCTCCAAACAGTACTTTGTTCATTAAATAAAATTATTATAGCCATGGCCTTAATGCCAACAGGTATTTGCTTAATGGGAACAGACGACCATAAAAGAGAAGCAACCTTTACTTGTCCTGGTCAAAAAAATAGTCTTTGATCTCTTTAAAATACATAAGAATGCAGGAGGTATTTGTACAGATGCTACCCAATTGCAGTGGTCCCATGGTGGTTCTGTTGGTCCCCTTTCAAGAAGGCAAAGCTTGGTGGCCAAGTCATGAAGTCTTTCTGCAGGCTAAACTCAAGTACATTACATTATAGCAAGATGGACTAGGTAAATGACAACCTATGTTTTACCTACCCAGATCTCCAATTTTCTTTCATCAGTAGTCTGAGTGAGTCAATTACACATGATCAGGTCCTAAGAAAGAACTGCAAGATTTGGCAAAGGTAATACCAGGAAAAATGACAAAAATGAGGGGCAATTGCCCAAGACAGTCAATCTAGAAGATTGTTCAGGTTATTATAACATTGTTCTATAATGAACTGCAGCATTTAATGACATCTTGAAATTCCTATTTACTTCTTGCGTTTTGTGCTTTGTTTATAATTCATCACTAAACATAACACAGAAACATTTCATTGATCCTAAATGCTATGAGAAAACTGGTTTTGTTCTAAGGTACAGATCACCTTTAAAGGCCTATCCCCCTATCTTATATGGTCAAATAGAAAATATTGTATGAAAATATGAGTGTCTGTAAATTACAGATACTAGGCAATTTAGTTCAGTCTAAACTGTAGTTTCCAGAGAATAAGTACAACCCCCTAAAACCTATATTAATAACTACATCAGGATTGAGCATATCATATTTATATTAATTTATGTGCAGTGTTTTCTCATGCATTCTACAAGCTACAGCTCACACTGGACCATGGGAAATGGGATATATTTAAGAAGGGCACAGGATATGTTGGATGGAAGTGTATACAATTGTTTTTATGAAGGAAGGACAACCTGTAACACACAAGGACTCACAAGCCCATACAAAACACCAAAATGGACATGCGATAATCTACAATACTGACAGCAAAACCAATTTGTAAACACAGTTTGCATACAGTCTTTGAAAAACTGTAGAAAAGAAATAGAAAAGAACAATACAAAAATCCGTGCAAACTCTTCTATTTATGTACAAAACACTGTACAGGTACTAGACAACCCAGGTTGTGTGATGCTGCCTATGGCACTTTCCCTTCGCGTAAAAGTGTATGCCACAAAGCATCATTAAAAACAATTGTGGGGATCCTGAATTTTGAAAAATCAAACTAGAAGGATTTGACACTCCAGCATCAATCAGCATTGGCTCTGCAGCAGAACACAGACATAAAAGGGGATCAAAGGTTGGTTGAGAAATCTCACTGGTCTTTATGCCTTCCCAAATCCTGCCTTAGCTTAGTTATTTCCATCCTGGACCAGCAGAGACCCATTCGATGGCTCACTCATATGCTCTAGGTTTTTTTCAAAAAAAAAAAAAAAAACTAGCTGCAAAAGCACAACCACCTTATCAGCTTGGTAGTGGGAAGCCACCAGGCTTCCCCAAAACATGGAAGAAGTCTCTGGGATGGTGGGCAACACAACCCCATGGTTACAATGGGAACACAACCCCATGGTTGCCATGGCAACACTGTAATGGTCCCTATAGCAATATGGCCTTGTGTTGCCATAGCAACAATGGCGTGTTAACATGGGGTGGTGACACCGTAGTGCCATAGGGAACACAAGGCCATGTTACTATAGGAAGTGTAAGATTGTTGCCATGGCAACCATGGGGTTGTGTTGCCATGGCAACCATGGGGTGTTGCCATAAACACCATGGGGGTGAGTTGCAATGGCAACCATTGTATTGTGTTGCCATGGAAACCATAGGGGTTGTGTTGCCATGGTAACCATGGGTTTGTGTTGCCATGGCAACCATGGGGTTGTGTTGCCATGGTAACCATGGGGTGCTGCAATGCGGTGGTGACACCGTACTGCCATAGGCAACACAAGGCCATGTTACTATAGGAAGTGTAATATTGTTGCCATGGCAATGATATGGTTCTGTTGCCATGGTAACCATAGGGTTGTGTTGCCATGGCGACGATTGGGTGTTGCCATGGGATGGTGACACCATGGTTCAATAGGAAATACAAGGACACATTGCTACAGGGAACATTATAGTGTTGCCATGGCCGCCATGGGATAGTGTTGCCATGGTAACCATGGAGTTCTGTTGTCATGGCAACCTTTTGCATGTGTTCCCATGGTCACAATGGGGTTATGTTGCCATGGCAACCATGGGGTTCTGTTGCCATGGTAAGGATGGGGTTGTGTTGCCAGGGCAACCATGGCGTTGCGGTGCCATGGGAACTACGGAGTTGTGTTGCCATGGCGACCATGGGGTTGTGTTGCCATGGCAACCATGGGGTGTTGAGATGGGGTGGTGACACCGCAGTGCCATAGGCAACACAAGGCCATGTTACTGTAGGAAGTGTAAGACAGTTGCCATGGTAACCGTGTGGTTGTCTTGCCATGGCAACCATAGTGTTATGCTGCCATGGCAAACATGCGATTGTGTTGCCATGGTAACCATGCGGTTGTGTTGTGATGGCAACCATTGGGTGGTGTTGCCATGGTAACCATGGAGTTGGGTTTCCATGGACACAATGGGGTTGTGTTGCTACGGTAATCATGGGGTTAGGTTGCAATGGCAACCATGGGGTTGTGTTGCCATGGAAAACATTTCGTTGTGTTGCCATAGCAACCATGGGGTTGTGTTGTCATGGCAACCATGCGGATGTGTTGCCATGGTAACCATGGAGTTTCGTTGCCATGGAAACCAAGGGGCTGCGTTGCCATGGTAACCATGGTGTTCTGCTGCCATGGCAACCATGGGGTTGTGTTGCCATGGAAACCATTTGGTTGTGTTGCCATGGCAACAATGGGGTTGTGTTGTCATGGCAACCATCGGGTGGTGTTGCCATGGCAACCATGGCTTTCTGTTGCCATGGTAACCATGGGGTTGTGTTGGCATGGTAACCATGGGGTTGGATTGCCATGGCAAACATGGGGTGGTGTTGCCATGGTAACCATGCGGTTGGGTTGCTATGGTAACCATGTGATTGTGTTGCCATGGTAACAATGGGGTTGTGTTTCAGTGGCAACCATGTGGTTGTGTTGCAATGATAACCACAGGGCTGTGTTGCCATGGCAACCATGGAGCTTTGTTGCCATGGTAACCATGGGGTTGTGTTGCCATGGTAACCACGGGGTTTTGTTGCCATGGCAACCATGGTGTTTTGTTGCCATGTTAACCATATGGTTGTGTTGCCATGGTAACCATGCGGTTGTGTTGCCATGGTAACCAAGCGGTTTTGTTGCCATGTCAATGATGGGGTTGTATTGCCATGGTAATCATGCGGTTGAGTTGCCATTGCAACCATGGAATTGGGTTGCCATGGCAACCATTGGGTGGTGTTACCATGGCAACCATGGTTTTCTGTTGCCATGGTAACCATTTGGTTGTGTTGCCATGGCAACCATGGGGTTGTGCTACCATGGCAACGATGTGGTTGGGTTGCTATGGTAACCATGTGATTGTGTTGCCATGGTAACAATGGGGTTGTGTTTCAATGGCAACCATGTGGTTGTGTAGCAATGGTAAGCACGGGGCTGTGTTGCCATGGCAACCATATAGCTTTGTTGCCATGGTAACCATGGGGTTGTGTTGCCATAGTAACCATGGAGTTGTGTTGCCATTGCAACCATGCAGTTGGGTTGCTATAATAACTATGGGATTGTGTTGCCATGGTAACCACTGGGTTGTGTTGCCATGGTAACTATGGTGTTGTGTTGCCATGGAAACCATTAGTTGTTGTTGCCATGGTAATCATGGAGTTGGGTTGCCATGGCAACCATGGGGTGGTGTTGTCATGGTAACCATGGGGTTGGGTTGCCACGGCAACCATCGGGTGGTGTTTCCATGGCAACCATGCTTTTCTTTGGCCAAGGTAACAAAGGGGTTTTGTTGCCATGGAAACCATGGGGTTGTGTTTCCATGGCAACCATGGAATTGGGTTGCCATGGCAACCATTGGGTGGTGTTGCCATGGCAACCATGGTTTTATGTTTCCATGGTAACCATGGTGTTGTATTGCCATGGGAACCATGGGGTAGTGTTGCCATGCCAACCATGCAGTTGGGTTGGTATGTTAACTATGTGGTTGTGTTGCCATGGCAACGATGGGGTTGTGTTGCCATGGTAACCATGCTGTTGGGTTGCCACGGTAACCATGCGGTTGTGTTGCCATTGTAACCCTTGAGTTCTGTTGCAATGGAAACCATGGGGTTGTGTTGCCATGTTAACCATGGGGATGGGTTGCCATGGCAACCATGGGGTTGGGTTGCCATGGCAAACATGTGGTTGTGTTGCCATGGTAACCATGCGGTTGTGTTTCCATGGTAACCATTTGGTTGTGTTGCCATGTCAGCCATGGGGTTGTGTTTCCATGGCAACCATGGTTTTCTGTTGCCATGGTAACCATGCTGTTGGGTTGCCACGGTAACCATGCGGTTGTGTTGCCATTGTAACCCTTGAGTTCTGTTGCAATGGAAACCATGGGGTGGTGTTGCCATGGTAACCATGGGGTTGGGTTTCCATGGGAACCATGGGGTTTTGTTGCCATGGCAACCATTTGGTTCTGTTGCCATGGTAACCATGGTGTTGCGTTGCCATGGCAACCAAGTGGTTGTGTTGCCATGGTAACCAAGGGGTTGTCTTGCCATGGTAAATATTTGCTTGATTTGCCATGGCAACCATCGTGTGATGTTGCCATGGCAACCATGGTTTTCTGTTTCCATGGTAACCATGGCGATGTATTGCCATAGCAACCATGGGGTGGTGTTGCCATGGTAACCATGGTGTTGGGGTGCCATTGCAACCATGGTGTTTTGTTACCATGGCAACCATGGGATTGTGTTTCCATGGTAACCATGGGGTTGTGTTGCCATGGCAACCAAGGGGTTGTTTTGCCATGGTAACCATGGGGTTGGTTTGCCATGGCATCCATGGGGTTGGGTTTCCATGGAACCATGGGGTTGTGTTTCCATGGTAACCATGGGGTTGCGTTGCCATGGAAACCATTTGGTTGTGTTGCCATGGCAAGCATGGTGTTGGGTTGCCATAACAACCATCCGGTGGTGTTGCCATGGCAACCATGGTTTTCTGTTGCCATGGTAACCATGGGGTTGTGTTGGCATGGTAACCATGGGGTTGGATTGCTATGGCAACCATGGGGTGGTGTTGCCATGGTAACCATGGGGTTGAATTGCCATGGCAACCATGGGGTTTTGATGCTATGGCAAGGATCGGGTTGTGTTGCCATGGCATCCAATGTGTTGTGTTGCCATGTTAACCATTGGGTTGAGTTTCCATGGTAACCATTTTGTTGGGTTGCCATGTTAACAATGGGGTTGGGTTGCCATGGCAACTATCGGGTGGTGTTGCCATGGCAACCATGGCTTTCTGTTGCCATGGTAAGCATGGGGTTTTGTTCCTGTGGCAACCATGGTTTTGTATTACCATGGTAACCATGCGGATGTGTTGCTATGGCAACCATGCGGTTTTTTTGGAATGGTAACAATGGGGTTGTGTTGTAATGGCAACCATGGGGTGGTGTTGCCATGGTAACCATGGGGTATCTGTTGCCCTGATAACCATAAGGTTTGGTTGCTATAGTAACCATGCGGTTGTGTTTCCATGGTAACAATGAAGTTGTGTTGCAATGGTAAGCATGGGGTTGTGTTGCCATGGTAACCACGGGGTTTTGTTGCCATGATAACCAAGGGGTTTTGTTGCCATGTCAACGATGGGGTTGTATTGCCATGGTAACCATGTGTTTGTGTTGCCATGGTAACCATGGTGTTGTGTTGCCATGGCAACTATGGGGTTGTGTTGCCATGGAAAGCATCGGGTGGCGTTGCCATGGCAACCATGGTTTTCTGTTGCCATGGTAACCATGGGGTTGTGTTGGCATGGTAACCATGGGGTTGGATTGTTATGGCAACCATGGTTTTGTGTTGCCATGGTAACCATGCGGATGTGTTGCTATGGCAACCATGCGTTTTTTTTGCAATGGTAACAATGGGGTTGTGTTGTAATGGCAACCATGGGGTGGTGTTGCCATGGTAACCATGTTGTGGTGTGCCATGGTAACCATGGGGTTTTGTTGCCATGGTAACCATGGGGTTGGATTGCCATGGAAACCATTTGGTTGTGTTGATATGGCAAGCAAGGGGTTGGGTTGCCATGGCATCCATCGCGTGGTGTTATCATGGCAACCATGGCTTTCTGTTGCCATGGTAACCATGGGGTTGTGTTGGCATGGTAACCATGGGGTTGGATTGCCATGGCAACCATGGGGTGGTGTTGCCATGGTAACCATGGGGTTTTGTTGCCAGGGTAACCACGGGGTTGTGTTTCCATGGCAGCCATGGCCTTTTTTTACTATGGCAACCATGGGGTTTAGTTGCCATATTAACCATGGTTTTCTGTTGCCATGGACACCCTGGGGTGTTGCCATGTTGTGGTGACATTGTCGTCCGATAGGCAACACAAGGTCATGTCACTGTAGGAAGTGTAAGATTGTTGCCATGGTAACCATGGCTTTGTGTTGCCATGGCAACCAGGGTTTTGTGTTGCCATGGTAACCAGGGTGTTGTGGTTTTCATGGTAACCATGTTGTTGTGTTTCCATGGTAACCATGGGATTCTATTGCCATGGTAACCATGGGGTTGTGTTGCCATGGCAACCAAGGGGTTGTGTTGCCATGGTAACAATGCGGTTGGGTTGCTATGGTAAGCATGCGGTTGTGTTTCCATGGTAACCCGGGAATTGTGTTGCCATGGCAACCATCGGGTAGTGTTTCCATGGCAACCATAATTTTCTGTTTCCACGGCAACCATAATTTTCTGTTTCCATGGTAACCATGGTGTTTTGTTGCCATGGCAACCAAGGCGTTGTGTTTCCATGGCAGCCATGGGGTTTTGTTGCCATGGCAACTATCGCGTGGTGTTGCCATGGCAACCATGGTTTTCGGTTGCCATGGTAATGATGGTGTTGTATTGCCATGGAAACCATGAGGTGGTGTTGCCATGGTAACCATGGGGTTGGGTTTCCACGGTAACTATCGGGTGGTTTTTCCATGGCAACCATGGTTTTCTGTTGCAATGGTAACCAAGGGGATTTGTTGCCATGGCAACCATGGGGTTGTGTTGTCATGGTAACCATGGGGTTGGGTTTCCATGGCAAAAATGGGGTTTGGTTGCCATGGTAACCATGGGGTTGTGCTGCCGTTGCAACCATGGAGTTCTTTTGCCATGGCAACCATGATTTGGTGTTTCCATCGTAACCATGGTGTTTGTTGCCATGGCAAGCAAGGGGTTGTGTTGCCATGGTAACCATGGGGTTGTGCTGCCATGGTAACCATTTGGTTGTGTTGCCATGGCAACCATGGGGTTGGTTTGCCATAGAAACCATGGGGTGGCGATGCCATGGCAACCATGGTATTCTGTTGCCATGGTAACCATGGGGTTGTGTTGCCATGGTAACCATGGGGTTGGGTTGCAATGGCAACCATAGAATTTTGTTACCATGGCAACCATGGAATTTTGTTGCCATGGCAACCATGGGTTTGTGTTTCTATGGTAATCATTGTGTTGTGTTGCCATGGCAAGCAAGGGGTTGTGTTGCCATGGTAACCATGGGGTTGTGTTGCCATGGTAAACATTTGGTTGTGTTGCCATGGTAACCATGCAGTTGTGTTGCCATGGCAACCATGAGGTGGTGTTGCCATGGTAACCATGGGGTTGGGTTCCTATGGCAACCATGGGGTTTTCTTACCATGGCAACCATGGGGTAGTGTTTCCATGGTAACCATGGGGTTGTGTTGCCATGGCAACCAAAGGGTTTTGTTTCCATGTCAACGATGGGGTTGTGTTGCCATGTTAACCATGGGGATGGGTTGCCATGGCAACCATGGGGTTGGGTTGCCATGGCAAACATGTGGTTGTGTTGCCATGGTAACCATGCGGTTGTGTTTCCATGGTAACCATTTGGTTGTGTTGCCATGTCAGCCATGGGGTTGTGTTTCCATGGCAACCATGGTTTTCTGTTGACATGGTAACCATGGTGTTGTATTGCCATGGCAATAATGGGGTGGTGTTGCCATGGTAACCATGGGGTTGGGTTTCCATGGGAACCATGGGGTTTTGTTGCCATGGCAACCATTTGGTTCTGTTGCCATGGTAACCATTTGGTTGTGTTGCCATGGCAACCATGGTGTTGTGTTACCATGGCAACCATGCAGTTGTGTTGCTATGGTAACCATGTGATTGTGTTGCCATGGTAACAATGGGGTTGTGTTTCAATGGCAACCATGCGGTTGTGTTGCAATGGTAACCACGGGGCTGTGTTGCCATGGCATCCATGGAGCTTTGTTGCCATGGTAACCATGGGGTTGAATTGCCATGGCAACCATGGGGTTTTGTTGCTATGGCAACCATCGAGTTGTGTTGCCATGGCAACCAAGGTGTTGTGTTGCCATGTTAACCATTGGGTTGGGTTTCCATGGTAAATATTTGGTTGGGTTGCCATGGAAATCATGGGGTTGGGTTGCCATGGTAACCGTTTGATTCTGTTGCCATGGCAACCATGGAATTGGGTTGCCATGGCAACCATCGGGTGGTGTTGCCATGGCAACCATGGGGTTTTGTTGCTATGGCAACCATCGGGTTGTGTTGCCATGGCAACCAAGGAGTTGTGTTGCCATGTTAACCATTGGGTTGGGTTTCCATGGTAACTATTTGGTTGGGTTGCCATGTAAATCATGGGGTTGGGTTGCCATGGCAACATTCGGGTGGTGTTGCCATGGCAACCATGGCTTTCTGTTGCTGTGGTAATGTCGTGGTTCCGCTCGAGTGGGCAGCCGAGCTCCACCACAGCCGCTCTCTCACTCCCCCTCCTCAAAGAGGAATGGGGAGAAAATATGTGAAAAGGGCTCAAGGATTGAGATAAGGACGAGAAAATCACGCAATAATTATTGTAACGGGCAAAACAGACTCGGCATAAGGAGATAGTAAGATTTATTGCCTACAACTAACAAGCGAGAGAAGTGAGAAAACAAAGGAAAAAAAAAAAAACCAAAAGCACCTTCCCCCCCATCCACCCTCTTCCACCTCCTCCCCCCGAGCGGCGCAGGGGAATGGGGAATGGGGGTTATGGTCAGTCTACAGCACTTCTTCTCTGCCGCTCCTTCTCGGTCACTCTCGTCCCCTGTGCTGTGGGGTCCCACCCACGGGATGCAGTCCTTGATGAACTGATCCGGCGTGGGCTTCCCACAGGCAGCAGCTCTTCCAGAACTGCTCCAGATATGGGTCCGTACCACGGGGTCCATCCCTCAGGAGAAAACTGCTCCAACCTGGCTCCCCTACGGGCAGCAGCTCCTGCCAGATCACCTGCTCCTGCGTGGTCTCCTCTCCACGGGCTACAGGTCCGGCCCGGAATCTGCTCCGGCAGGGGCCTTCCACAGGCGGCAGCCTCCGTCGGTGCAGGGCCACCTGCTCCACCGTGGTCTCCTCCACGGGCTGCAGCGTGGAACCCTGCTCCACCGTGGTACTCCATGGGCTGCAGGGGGACATCCTGCTTCACCATGGTCCTCACCACAGGCCGCAGGGGACTTCTGCTCCGGCGCCTGGAGCACCTCTCCCCCTCCTTCTACACTGACCTTGGTGCAAGGCTGTTCTCCCACTCCCTTGACTCTCCCGGCTGCTGTGTGGCACAGCGTTTTTTCCCTGTCTTAAATATGCTCTCACAGAGGCGCAAAACAACATCGCTTATTGGCTCGGATCTGGAAAACAATGGGGCCCTTCCCAAACATGGGGCAGCTTCTAGATCTTTCTCACAGAAACCACCCCTATGGCTCCCTGCTACCAAAACCTTGCCACGTAAACCCACTACAGGTAACCATGTTTTTTTTTCCCTGTTGCAATCATGGTGTTGTGTTGCCATGGTAACCATGCGGTTGGTTGCTATGGCAACCATGCGGTTGTGTTGCCATGGTAACCATGGGGTTGGGTTGCCATGGTAACCAGGGGGTTGTGTTGCCATGGTAACCATGGAGTTGGGTTGCTATGACAACCATGGGGTTGTGTTGCCATTGTAACCATGGGGTTGTGTTGCAATGGCAACCATGGTGTTTTGTTGCCATGGTAACAATGGCGTTGTGTTTCAATGGCAACTATCGAGTGTTGTTGCCATGGCAACCATGGTTTTCTATTGCCATGGTAACCATTTGGTTGTGTTGCCATGGCAACCATGGGGTTGTGTTACTATGGCAACCATGCGGTTGTGTTGCTATGGTAACCATGTGATTGTGTTGCCATGGTAACAATGGGTTTGTGTTTCAATGGTAACCATGCGGTTGTGTTGCAATGGTAACCACGGGGCTGTGTTGCCATGGTAACCATGGGGTTGTGTTGCCATAGTAACCATGGAGTTGTGTTTCCATGGCAACCATGCGGTTGTGTTGCTATGGTAACTACGGGGTTAGGTGTCCATGGTAACCACGGGGATGTGTTGCCATGGAAACCATGAGTTGGTGTTGCCATGGTAACCAAGGGGGTTGGGTTGCCACGGCACCCATCGGGTGTTGTTTCCATGGCAACCATGCTTTTCTTTGGCCATTGTAACCAAGGGGTTTTGTTGCCATGGAAACCATGGGGTTGTGTTTCCATGGCAACCATGGTTTTTTTTTGCCATGGTAACCATGGGGTTGGGTTTCCATGGCAACAATGGGGTTTGTTTGCCATGGAACCATGGGGTTGGGTTTCCATGGAAACCATTTGATTCTGTTGCCATGGCAACCATGGAATTGGGTTGCCATGGCAACCATCGGGTGGTGTTGCCATGGCAACCATGGTTTTCTGTTGCCATGGTAACTATTTGGTCGTGTTGCCATGGCAAATTTGGGGTCGTGTTGCCATGGCAACCATGGGGTTGGGTTGCCATGGCAACCATGCAGTTGGGTTGCCATGGTAACCTTGCAGTTGTTTTGACATGGTAACCATGGGGTGGAATTGCCATGGCAACCATGGGGTTGTGTTGCGATGGTTAGCATGTGGTTGGGTTGCCATGGCAACCATGGGGATTTTTTTCCATGGCAACCATGGAGTTTTGTTGCCATGGTAACCATGGGGTTGTGTTGCCATGGTAAACATTTGGTTGTGTTGCCATGCCAACCATCGGGTGGCGATGCCATGGCAACCATGGTTTTTTGTTGCCATGGTAACCATGGGGTATTGTTGGCAGGGTAACCATGGGGTTGTATTGCCATGGAAACCACGGGGTGGTGTTGCCATGGTAACCATGGGGTTAGGTTGCCATGGCAATCATGGGGTTTTGTTGCTAATGAAACCATGGAGTTGTGTTGCCATGGAAACCATAGGGTTGTGTTGCAATGGAAACCATGGAATTTTGTTGCCATGGCAACCATGGTTTTGTGTTTCCATTGCAACCATGGAGTTGTGTTGCCATGGCAACCATGGGGTGGTGTTGCTATGGTAACCATGGGGTTGGGTTGCCATGGCAACAATGGCTTTTTTTTGCCAAGGCAACCATGGCCTTTTGTTGCCATGTTAACCATGCGGATGGGTTGCCATGGTAACCTTGCAGTTGTTTTGACATGGTAACCATGGGGTTTAATTACCATGGAAACCCTGGGGTTGTGTTGCCATGGTAAGAATGTGGTTGGGATGCCATGACAACCATGGGGTTGTGTTTCCTTGGTAACCATGGGGTTGTGTTTCAATGGCAAACATGGGGTTGTGTTGCGATGCTAACCATGGGGTTGTGTTGCCATGGTAACCACGGGGATGTTTTTCCATGGCAACCATGGAGTTTTGTTTCCATGGTAACCATGCGGTTGTTTTGCCATTGTAACCTTGAATTGTGGTGCCATGGAAACCATGGGGTTGTGTTGCCATGGTAAGCATGGGGTTGAGTTGCCATGGCAACCATGCGGTTCTGTTGCCATGGCAACCATGAGTTGGTGTTGCCATGGTAACCATGGGGTTGTGCTGCCATGGCAACCATGGTGTTTTGTTGCCATGGTAACCATGGGGTTGTTTTGCCATGGCAACCATGGGGTTGTGTTGCCATGGTAACAATTTGGTTGTGTTGCCATGGCTACCATGGAGTTGTGTTGCCATGCAACCATGCGGTTGTGTTGACATGGTAACCACGGGGTTCGGGGGCCCATGGCAACCATGGGGTTTTGTTACCATGGCAACCATGGGGTTGTGTTTCCATGGTAACCATGGTGTTGTGTTGCCATGGCAACCAAGGGGTTGTGTTGCCATGGTAACCATGGTGTTGTGTTGCCATGGTAACCATTTGGTTTTGTTGCCATGGCAACCATGGGGTGGGGTTGCCATGACAACCATCGGGTGGCTATGCTATGGCAACCATGGTTTTCTGTTTCCATGGTAACCATGGGGTTGTGTTGGCAAGGTAACCATTCGGTTGTATTGCCATGGCAACCATGGGGTTGTGTTGCCATGGCAACCATGGGGTTTTGTTGCCATGGCAACCAAGGGGTTGTGTTGCCATGGTAACCATGGTGTTGTGTTGCCATGGTAACCATTTGGTTTTGTTGCCATGGCAACCATGGGGTGGGGTTGCCATGACAACCATCGGGTGGCTATGCTATGGCAACCATGGTTTTCTGTTTCCATGGTAACCATGGGGTTGTGTTGGCAAGGTAACCATTCGGTTGTATTGCCATGGCAACCATGGGGTTGTGTTGCCATGGCAACCATGGGGTTTTGTTGCCATGGCAACCATGGCGTTGCATTGCCATGGTAACCACGGGGTTGTGTTGCCATGGCAACCATCGCGTTTTGTTGCCATGGTAACCATATGGTTGTGTTTCCATGGTAACCATGCGTTTGTGTTGCCATGGTAACCATGGGGTTGTGTTGCCATGGTAACCAAGTGGTTCTGTTGCCATGTCAACGATGGGGTTGTGTTGCCATGGCAGCCATGGGTATGTGTTGTCATGGCAACCATGCGGTTGGGATGCTATGTTAACTTTGCGATTGTGTTGCCATGGTAACAATGGGGTTGTGTTTCAATGGCAACCATGTGGTTGTGTTGCCATGGTAACCACGGGGATGTGTTGCCATTGCATGGATGCTAGGAAGAACTTCTTTACTGAAAGGGTTTTTAGGCATTGGAACAGGCTGCCCAGGGAAGTGGTGGAGTCACCATCCCTGGAGGTCTTTAAAAGACGTTTAGATGTAGAGCTTAGGGAAATGGTTTAGTGGGGACTGTTAGCGTTAGGTCAGAGGTTGGACTCAATGACCTTGAGGTCTCTTCCAACCTAGAAAATTCTGTGATTCTGTGATTCTGTGAAAACGCCTTGGTTGCCATGGCAACACAACCCCGTGGTTACCATCACTTTTTGCTATGGTAAGCATGGGGTTGTGTTGCCATGGTAAGGATGGGCTTGTGTTGCCAGGGCAACTATGGCGCTGGGTTGCCATGGTAACTATGGGGTTGTGTTGCCATGGCAACCATGGCGTAGTGTTGCTATGGTAACCATGGTGTTGTGGTTACCATGGTAAACATGGTGTTGTGTTGCCATGGAAACCATGGGGTTGTGTAGCCAAGGTAACCATGGGGTTGTGTTACCATGGTAACTATGGGGATGGGTTGCCATGGCAACCATGGGGTTTTGTTGTTCTGGCAACCATGGAGTTGTTTTGCCATGGGAACCAAGGGGTGTTGCCATGGGGTGGTGACACCGTGGTGCAATAGGCAATAGAAGGCCACATTGTTATAGGGACCATTATAGGGTTGCCATGGCCACCATGGGGTTCTGTTGCCATGGTTACCATGGTGTTGTGTTGCCATGGCAACCATGGTGTTGTGTTGCCATGGTATCCATGGGGTTGTTTTACCATGGCAACCATGGGGTAGTTTTGCTATGGTAACCATAGGGTTGTGTTGCCATGGCAACCATGGGGATATGTTGCCACGGTAACGATGGGGTTGGGTTGCCATGGCAACCATGGGGTGGTGTTGCCAGGGCAACAGTGTGCTTGTGTTGCCATGGCAACCATGCGGTGTGTTGCCATGGCAAACATGGGCTGGTGTTTCCATGGCAACCATGGGGTTTTGCTGCCATGGCAACCATGGGGTTGTGTTCCCCTGGTAACCATGGGGTTGTGTTGCCATGGCAAACATGGGGTTGTGTTGCCATGGCAAACATGGTGTATTGTTGCCATGGTAACCATGGGGTTGGGTTTCCATGGAAACAATGGGGTTGTTTTGGCTTGGTAACCATGGAATTGGGTTGCCATGGCAACCATTGGGTGGTGTTGCCATGGCAACCATGGTTTTATTTTGCCATGGTTACCATGCGGTTGTGTTGCCATGGCAACCATGGAGTTGCGTTTTCATGGTAACCACGGGGTTGGGTTGTTATGGCAAGCATGGGGATTATTTGCCATGCTAACCAGAGAATTGTGGTGCCATGGTATGCAGGGTGTTGTGCTGCCGTGGCAACAATGGGGTGGTGTTGCCATGGTAACCCGGGGTTGGTATGCCATGGCAAGCATGGGGTTCTGTTGCCATGGTAACCATGGTTTTGTGTTGCCATGGCAACAATGGGGTTGTGTTTCAATGGCAACCATGGTGTTGTGTTGCCATGGCAACCATTTAGTTTTATTGCCATGGAAACCATGGGGTTGGGTTGCCATGGCAACCATGGGGTTGCGTTTCCAAGGAAACCATGATGTTGTGCTGCCATGGCAAACATAATGTTGTGTTGCCATGGCAACCATGGGGGTGGTGTTGCCAAGGTAACCATGGGGTTGGATTGCCACGGCAAGCATCGGGTGGTGTTGCCATGGCAACCATGGATTTCTGTTGCCATGGCAACCATTTGGTTAGGTTGTCATGGCAACAATGGGGTTTGGTTGCCATGGCAACCATGGGGATTCGTTTCCATGGTAACCATGGTGCTGTGCTGCCATGGTAACCATGCAATTTGTGTTGCCATGGTTACCATGGGGTTGAGTATCCATGGTAACCATTTGGTTGTGTTGCCATGGCAACCATGGAATTGGGTGGCCAGGGCAACAATCGGGTGGTGTTGCCATGGCAACCATGGTTTTCTGTTGCCATGGTAACCATGGTGTTTTATCCCCATGGCAACCATGGGGTGGTGTTGCCATGGTAACCATGGGTTTGGGTTGCCATGGCAACCATGGGGTTTTGTTGCTATGGCATCCAAGGGGTTGTGTTGCCATGGCAACCATGGAATTATGTTGCCATGGTAACCATGTGGTTGGGTTGCCATGGTAACCATTTGGTTGTGTTGCCATTGTAAACATGGCATTGTGTTGCCATGGCAATCATTGGGTGGTGTTTCCATGGCAACCATGGTTTTCTGTTGCCATGGTAACCATTGGGTTTGGTTCCCATGGCAACCATAGGATTGTGTTGCCATGGTAACCATGCGATTGTGTTGCCATGGCAACCATGGGGTGGTGTTTCCATGGTAACCATGCTGCTGGGTTGCCATGGCAAACGTGGGGTTGTGTTGCCATGGCAAACATGGGGTTGTTTTATCATGGCAACCATGGGGTAGTTTTTCCATGGTATCCATAGGGTTGTGTTGCCATGGCAACCATGGTGTTTTGCTGCTATGGCAACCATGGAGGTGTGTTGCCATGGCAACAATGGAATTATGTTGCCATGATAACAATGCGGTTTTGTTGCCATAGTAACCATGGAGTTGTGTTGCCATGGCAACCTTGGGGTTGTGTTGCCATGGTAAACATGGGGTGGTGTTGCCATGGCGACCATGTGGTTCTGTTGCCATGGCGATGATTGGGTGTTGCCATGGGGTGGTGACACTGTGGTTCTATAGGCAATACAAGGCCAGATTGCCGTGGTTTTGCCATGGTAACCATGGGGTAGTGTTGTCATGGGAATTATAAGGTTCGGTTTCCATGGCAACCATGGGCTTTTGTTGCTATGGTAACCATTGGATTGTGTTGTCATGGTAACCATGGGGTTGTGTTGCCATGGCAACCATGGGGTTGTGTTTTCATGGCAAGCATGGGATTATGTTGCCCTGGTAACAATGGGGATGGGATGCCATGGCAACCATGTAGTTGTGTTGCCATGGCAACCATGGGTTTGTCTTGGCATGGTAACCATGGAGTGGTGTTGCCATGGTAACCATTTGGTTGTGTTGTCATGGGAATTATAAGGTTCGGTTTCCATGGCAACCATGGGCTTTTGTTGCTATGGTAACGATTGGATTGTGTTGTCATGGTAACCATGCGGTTGTGTTACCATGGTAACCATGAGCTTGGATTGCCATGGTAACCATGCGGTTGTGTTGCAATTGTAACCACGGGGTGGTGTTGCCATGGTAACCATGGGTTTGGCTTGCCATTGCAACCATGGTGTTTTGTTTCCATGGTAACCATGGTGTTGTGTTGCCATGGTAACCATGGAATTATGTTGCCATGCCAACCATGCGGTTGGGTTGCCATGGTAACCATGCGGTTGTGTTGCCATTGTAGCCATAGGGTTGTTTTGCCATTGTAACCATGGAGTGGTGTTGCCATGGTAACCATTTGGTTGTGTTGCCATGGAAACCATGGGGTTGGGTTGCCATGGCAACCATCGGGTGTTGTTGCCATGGCAACCATGGTTTTCTTTTGCCATGGTAACCATCGGGTTTTGTTCCCATGGCAAACAAAGATTTGTGTTGCCATGGTAACCATGCGGTTTTGTTGCCATGGCAACCATGGGGTGGTGTTTCCATGGTAACCATGGGGTTGGTTTTTCATGGCAACCATGTGGTTTTGCTTCCATGGCAACCATAAGGTTGTGTTGCCCTGGTAACCATGGAGTTGTGTTGCCATGGCAAACATGGGGTTATGTTGCCATGGTAACCATGCTGTATGGATGCCTTGGTATCCATGGGGTTTGGTTGCCATCGTACCCATTTGGTTGTGTTGCCTTGGCAATCATGGTGTAGGGTTGCCATGCTAACCATTGGGTGGTGTTGCCATGGCAACTATGGTTTTCTGTTGCGATGGTAACCATGGGAATTTGTTGCCATGGAAACCATAAGGTTGGGTTGCTATGGTAACCATGCGGTTGTGTTGCCATGGTAACAATTGGGTTGTGTTTCAATGGTAACCATGGGTTTGTGTTGCCATCGTAACAATGGGGTTGTTTTTCAATGGTAACCATGGGGTTGTGTTGCCATGGACAACATAAGGTGGTGTTGCCATGGTAACCATGGGGTTGGTTTGCCATGGTAACCTTGCGGTTGTGTTGCCATTGTTACCATGGAGTTGTGTTGCCATGGTAACCATGGGGTTGCGTTTCCAAGGTAACCATGATGTTGTCCTGCCATGGCAAACATAAGGTTGGGTTGCCATGGCAACCATGGTTTTATGTTGCCATGGCAACCATTGGGTTGGGTTGTCATGGCAACAATGGGGTTTGGTTGCCATGGTAACCATGGTGCTGTGCTGCCATGGTAACCATGCAATTTGTGTTGCCATGGTTACCATGGGGTTGAGTATCCATGGTAACCATTTGGTTGTGTTGCCATGGCAACCATGGAATTGGGTGGCCAGGGCAACCATCGGGTATTGTTGCCATAGCAACTGTGGGGTTGTGTTTCCATTGTAACAATGGTGTTGTGTTGCCATGGTAACCATGGTGTGGTGTTTCCATGGCAACCATGGGGTTTGGTTGCCATGGCAATAATGGGGTTGGGCTGCCATGGCAACCATGGGGTTGCGTTGCCCTGGTAACCATAAGGATATGTTGCCATGGTAACGATTGGGTTAGGTTGCCATGGCAACCGTGGGGTTTTGTTGCTATGGCAACCAAGGGGTTGTGTTGCCATGGCAACCATGGAATTATGTTGCCATGGTAACCATGCGGTTGGGTTGCCATGCTAACCATGCGGTTGTGTTGCCATTGTAGCCATGGAGTTGTGTTGCCATGGTAACCATGGGGTGGTGTTGCCATGGTAACCATTTGGTTGTGTTGCCATTGCAAACATGGCGTTGGGTTACCATGGCAATCATTGGGTGGTGTTTCCATGGCAACCATGGTTTTCTGTTGCCATGGTAACCATCGGGTTTTGTTCCCATGGTAACCATAGGATTGTGTTGCCATGGCAACCATAGGGTTTTTTTGCCATGGCAACCATGCAGTTTGATTGCCATGGTAACCATGCGGTATGGTTGCTATGGTAACCATGCGGTTGTGTTTCCATGGTAACAATGGGGTTGTTTTGCAACGGTAACCATGGGGTGGTGTTGCCATGGTAACCATGGGGTTGTGTTGCCCTGGTAACCATAGGGTTGGGATACAATGGTATTCATGGGGTTGGGTTGCCATGGTAACAATTTGGTTGTGTTGCCTTGGTAACCATGGGGTTGGTTTGCCATGCTAACCATTAGGTGGTGTTACCATGGTAACTATATTTTTCTGTTGTCATGGTAACCATTCCGTTGTGTTGCTATGGTAACCGTCTGGTTGTGTTGCCATGGAAACCATGGGGTGGTGTTGCCATGGTACCCATGGGGTTGGGTTGCCATGGCAACCATCGGGTGTTGTTGCCATGGCAACCATGGGTTTGTGTTGCCAGGGCAACAATGTGGTTGTGTTTCAATGGCAACCATGGTGTTGTGTTGCCATGGTAACCATGGGGTTGTGTTGCCATGGCAACCATTGGGTTTTTGTTACAAAGGTAAGCATGGGGTTGGGTTGCCATGGCAACTATGGTGTTGCGTTGCTAAGGTAACCATGAGGTGGTGTTGCCATGGCAACCATGGGGTTTTGTTCCCATGGCAACCATGGGGTTTGGTTGCCATGGCAACCATGGGGTTGTGTTGTCATGGTAACCATGCTGTGTGGATACCATGGTAACCATGGGGTTGGGTTGCCATGGTAACCATGCGGTTGTGTTGCCGTGGTAACCATTTGGTTGTGTTGCCATGGCAACCATAGCGTTGGGTTGCCATGGCAACCATCGGGTGTTGTTGCCATGGCAACCATGGTTTTCTGTTGCCATGTTAACCATGGGGTTGTGTTGCCATAGTAACCATGCGGTTGTGTTGCCATGGCAACCATAAGGTGGTGTTGCCATGGTAACGATGGGGTTGCGTTGCCATGGCAACCATGGGGTGGTGTTGCCATGGCAACAGTGCGCTTGTGTTGCCATGGTAACCATGCAGTGTGTTGCCATGGCAACCATGGGGTTGTGTTGCCATGGCTACCATGGGGTTGCGTTGTCATGGTAACCACGGGGTTGGGTTTTCATGGCAAGCATGGGGTTTATTTGCCATGCAATCCATAGAATTGTGATGCCATGGTAAGCAGGGGGTTGTGTTGCCGTGGCGACAATGGGATTGTGTTGCCATGGTAACCATGGTTTGGGTTGCCATGGCAAGCATGGGGTTCTGTTTGCCATGGTAACCATGGGTTTGTGTTGCCAGGGCAACAATGTGGTTGTGTTTCAATGGCAACCATGGCGTTGTGTTGCCATGGTAACCATGGGGTTGTGTTGCCATGGCAACCATTTGTTTTTTTTGCCATGGAAACCATGGGGTTGGGTTGCCATGGCAACTATGGTGTTGCGTTGCTAAGGTAACCATGGTGTTGTGCTGCCATGGCAAACATGGGGTTGTGTTGCCATGGATACCATGGGGTGGTGTTGCCATGGTAACCATGGGGTTGGATTGCCACGTCAAGCATCGGGTGGTGTTGCTATGGCAACCATGTTTTTCTGTTTCCATGGTAACCATGGGGTTGGGTTGTCATGGCAACCATGGGGTGGTGTTTCCATTAACCATGAGGTATGGGTTGCCATGGCAATCATGGGGTTTTGCTGCCATGGCAACCATGGGGTTGTGTTGCCATGGTAACCATGGGGTTGTGTTGCCATGGCAAACATGGTGTTGTGTTGTCCTGGCAACCATGTGGTGGTGTTGCCATGGTAACCATGGGGTTGGGTTGCCATGGCAACCATGTTTTTTTTTTGCCATGGCAACCATGGGGTTGTCTTGCCATGGTAATCACGCGGTGAGGATTCCACGGTATCCATGGGGCTTGGTTGCCATGGTAACCATTTGATTGTGTTGTTTTGGCAATCATGGGATAGGGTTGCCATACTAACCATTGGGTGGTTTTGCCATGGCGACTAGGGTTTTCTGTTGCCATGGTAACCATGGGGATTTGTTGCCATGGTAACCATAAGGTTGGGTTGCTATGGTAACCATGCGGTTGTGTTGCCATGGAAAAAATTGGGTTGTGTTTCAATGGTAACCATGGGGTGGTGTTGCCATGGTTACCATGGGGTTTTGTTGCCATGGTAATCATGGCGTTGTGTTGACATGGCAACCATGAAGTTTTATTACCATGGAAATCATGCGGCTTGGTTGCCATGGTAACCATGCGGTTGTGTTCACATGGGAAACATGGGGTTGTGTTGTCATGGCAACCATGGGGTGGTGTTGCCATGGTAACCATGGGGTTGGGTTGCCATGGCAACCATGGGGTTTTGCTACCATGGCAACCATGGGGTTGTGTTGCCCTGGTAACCATGGGGTTGTGTTGCCATGGCAACCGTGCGGTTGTGTTTCCATGGGAACCATGCGGTTGTGTTGCCATGGCAAACATAGGGTTGTGTTGTCAGGGCAACCATGGTGTTGTGCTGCCATGGTAACCATATGGGTTGTGTTTCCATGGTATCAATTTGGTTGTGTTGCCATGGCAACCATGGAAATTCGGTTGCCGTGGCAACCATCGGTTGGTGTTGCCATGGCAACCATGGTTTTCTGTTGCCATGGTAACCATGGTGTTGAGTTGCCATGGCAACCATGGGGTTGTGTTGCCATGGTAACCATGGGGTTGAGTTGCCATGGCAACCATGGGGTTTTGTTGCCATAGAAACCGTGGGGTTGTGTTTCCATGGTAACCATGGTGTTGTGTTGCAATGGCAAACAAGGGGTGGTGTTTCCATGGTAACCATGGGGTTGGGCTGCCATGGCAACCATGGGGTTGTGTTGCCATGGAAACCGTGCGCTTGAGTTTTCCATGGTAACCATGCGTTTGTGTTGCAATGGCAACCGTGGGGTGGTGTTTCCATGGCAACCATGGGGTATTGGTGCCATGGCAACCATGGGGTTGGGTTGCCATGGCAACCATGTTTTTTTTTTGCCATGGTAACCATGTGGTTGTCTTGCCATGGTAATCACGCGGTTGGGATTCCACGGTATCCATGAGGTTTGGTTGCCATGGTAACCATTTGATTGTATTGTTTTGGCAATCATGGGATAGGTTTGCCATGCTAAGCATTGGGTGGTTTTGCCATGGCAATAGGGTTTTCTGTATCCATGGTAACCATGGGGATTTTCCATGGTAACCATAAGGTTGGGTTGCTATGGTAACAATGGGGTTGTGTTTCAATGGTAACCATGGGGTGGTGTTGCCATGGTTACCATGGGGTTTTGTTGCCATGGTAACCATGGGGTTGTGTTCACATGGCAAACATGGTGTGTTGTTGCCATGGTAACTATAGGGTTGGTTTGCCATGGCAACCGTGCGGTTGTGTTGCCATGGGAACCATGCGGTTGTGTTGCCATGGCAATCATGGGGTTGTGTTGCCATGGTAACCATGGGGTTGGGTTGCCATGGCAACCATGGGGTTGTGTTGCCATGGTAACCATGGAGTTGGGTTGCCATGGCAACCATGGGGTTGTGTTGCCATGGTAACCATTTGGTTATGTTGACTTGGTAACCATGCGTTAGTGTTGCTATGGTAACCATGCGGTTGTGTTGCCATTGCAACCATGGGGTGATGTTTCCATTAACCATGGGGTTGGGTTGCAATGGCAACCATGGGATTTTTCTGCCATGGTAACCATGGGGTTGTGTTGCTATGGTTACCATGCGGTTGTGTTGCCATGGCAACCGTGGGGTGGTGTTTTCATTAACCATGGGGTGGTGTTTTCGTGGCAAACATGGGGTTGTGTTGTCATGGCAACCATGGGGTGGTGTTGCCTTGGTAACCATGGGGTTGGGTTGCCATGGCAACCATGTTTTTTTTTTGCCATTGCAATCATTGGGTTGTCTTGCCATGGTAATCACGCGGTTGGGATTCCATGGTATCCATGGGGTTTGCTTGCTATGGTAACCATTTTGGCAATCATGGGATAGGTTTGCCATGCTAAACATTGGGTGGTGTTGCCATGACAAATATGGTTTTCTGTGTCCATGGCAACCATGGGGTTGTGTTGCCATGGTAACCATGGCGTTGTGTTGCCATGGTAACAATGGGGTCGTGTTGCCATGGTAACCATGGGGTCGTGTTGCCATGGTAACCATGGGGTTGTGTTGCCCTGGTAACATGGGGTTGTGTTGCCATGGCAAACACGGGGTTGTGTTGTCATGGCAACCATGGGGTGGTGTTGCCATGGTAACCATGGCGTTTTGTTGCCATAGCAACCGTGCGCTTAAGTTTTCCATGGTAACCATGCGGTTGTGTTGCAATGGAAACAATGGGGTGGTGTTTCCATTGCAACCATGGGGTTGGGTTCCATGGCAACCATGGGGTTTTGTTTCCATGGCAACCATGGGATTGTGTTCCCCTGGTAACCATTTGGTTGTGTTGTCATGGCAACTATGGGGTTGTGTTGCCATGGCAACCGTGCGGTTGTGTTGCCCTGGTAACCATTTGCTTGTGTTGCCATGGTAGCCACGCGATTGTGTTGCCATGGCAACCATCGTTTTCTGTTACCATGCGGTTGTGTTGCCATGGCAACGATGGGGTTGCGTTGTCATGGTAACCACGGGGTTGGGTTGTCATGGCAAGCATGGGGATTATTTGCCATGGTAACCATAGAATTGTGGTGCCATGGTAAGAAGGGGGTTGTGTTGCCGTGGCAAAAATGGGGTGGTGTTGCCATGGTAACTATGGGGTTGGGTTGGCATGGCAACCATGGGGTTTTATTGCCATGGCAATCATGGGGTTGTGTTTCCATAGGAACCATGGTGTTGTGTTGCCATGGTAACCATGGTGCTGTATTGCCATGGCAAACATGGTGTGCTGTTGCCATGGTAACTATGGGTTTTGTTTGCCATGGGAACCATGGTGTTGTGTTGTCCTGGCAACCATGTGGTGGTGTTGCCATGGTAACCATGGTGTTGTGTTGCCATAGCAACCGTGGGGTTGTGTTGCCATAGTAACCATGAGGTTGTGTTGCCATGGCAATTATGTGTTGCCATGGTAACCATGGGGTTGGGTTGCCATGGAAACCATGGTGTTGTGTTGCCACGGCAACCATGGGGTTGTGTTGCCATGGTAACCATGGGGTGGTGTTCCCATGGTAACCATTTGGTTCTGTTGCCATGGCAACCCAGGGGTTGGGTTGCCATGGCAGCCATCGGGTGGTGTTGCCACGGCAGCCATGGGGTCGCGTTGTCATGGTAACCACGGGGTTGGGTTCTCATGGCAAGCATGGGGATTATTTGCCATGGTAACCATAGAATTGTGGTGCCATGGTAAGCAGGTGGTTGTGATGCCGTGTCAATAATGGGGTGGTGTTGCCATTGTAACCAGGGGTTGGGTTGCCATGGCAACCATTTAGTTGTGTTGCCATGGTAACTATGGGGTTGTGTTGCAATGGTAACCATGCGGTTGGGATACCATGGTATCCATGGGGTTTTGTTGCCATGGTAACCATTTGGTTGTGTTGCCCTGGCAAGCATGGGGTAGGGTTGCCATGCTAACCATTGGGTTGTGTTATCATGGCAACTATGGTTTTCTGTTGCTATGGTAACAATGGGGATTTGTTGCCATGGTAACCATAAGGTTGGGTTTGTATGGTAACCATGCGGTTTTGTTGCCATGGTAACAATGGTGTTGTGTTGCTATGGTAACCATGGGGTGGTCTTGCTATGGTATCCATGGGGTTTTGTTGCCATGGTAACCATGGGGTTTTGTTGCCATGGGAACCATGGGGTTGTGTTTCCATTGAAACCATGGGGTTGGGTTGCCATGGCAACCATGGGGTTGTGTTTCCATGGAAAACATGGTGTGTTGTTGCCATGGTAACTATGGGGTTGGTTTGCTATGGCAACCATGGGGTTTTGTTGCCATGGGAACCATGGGGTTGTGTTTCCATGGAAACCATGGGGTTGGGTTGCCATGGCAACCATGGGGTTGCGTTGTCAAGGTAACCATGGTGTTGTGCTGCCATGGTAAACGTGGTGTTGTGTTGCCATGGCAACCATGGTGTTTTGTTCCATGGTAACCATGGGGTTGTGTTGCCATGGGAACCACGGGGTTATGTTGCCAAGTTAACGATGGGGTTGCGTTGCCATGGTAACCATTTGGGTGGGTTGCCATGGCAACCGGGGGTTTGGTTTGCCATTGCAACCATCGGGTGGTGTTCCCATGGCAACCATGTTTTTCTGTTGCCATGGTAACCATCGATTAGTGTTGCTATGGTAACCATGCATTTGGGTTGCCATGGCAACCGTTGGGTTTTGTTGCCATGTCAACCCTAGGGTTTGGTTGCCATGGCAACCATCGAGTTGTGTTTTCATGGCAAGCATGGGGTCGGGTTGCCATGGCAACCATGGTTTTCTCTTGCCATGGTAACCATGGGGTTGTGTTGCCATGGCAACCATGGAGTGGTTTTTCCATGGTATCCATGGGGTTGGGTTGCCATGGCAACCATGGGGTTTTGCTGCCATGGCAACCCTGGGGTTGTGTTGCCATGGCAAACATGGTGTTGTGTTGCCATGGCAATCATGGGGTAGCCTTGCCATGGTAACCATGTGCTTGGGTTGCCATGGTATCCATTGGGTTGGGTTGCCATGGAAACCATATGGTTGTGTTGACTTGGCAATCATGGGGTAGGGTTGCCATGCTAACCATAGGGTAGTGTTGCCATGGCAACTATGTTTTTCTATTGCCATGGTAACCATGGGGATGTGTTGCCATGGTAACAATGGGGTTGTTTTGCAATGGCACAAATGGAGTGGTGTTGCCATGGAAACCATGTGGTTGGGTTGCCATGGTAACCATGGCGTTGGGTTGCCATGGTAACCATGGGGTTGGGTTGCAATGGAAACCATGAGGTTGTTTTGCCATGGTAACAATGCTATTGTGTTGCCATGGTAACCATGGGGTAGTGTTGCCATGGTAACCATGGTTTTTGTTTGCCATATCAACCATGGGGTTGTCTTGACATGGTAACCATGCGGTTGGGATACCATGGTATCCATGGGGTTGTGTTGCCATGGTAACCATTTGGTTGTGTCGCCTTCGCAATCATGGGGTAGAATTGCCATGCTAACCATTGCGTTGTGTTGCCATGGCAACTATGGTTTTCTGTTGCCATGGTAACCATGGGGATTTGTTGCCATGGTAACCATAAGGTTGGGTTGCTATGGTAACCATGCGGTTGTGTTGCCATGGCAACAATGTGGTTGTTTTTCAATGGCAACCATGGTGTTGTGTTCCCATGGCAATCATGGTGTTGTGTTTCTATTGCAATCATGAGGTTGTTTTGCCATGGTAACCACTGGGTTGTGTTGCCATGGTAACTATGCGGTTGGGTTGCCATGGTAACCATGGTGTTCTGTTGCCATGGCAACCATGGGGTTGTTTTGCCATGGTAAACATGGGGTTGTGTTGCCATGGTAAACATGGGGTTGTGTTGCCTTGGCAACCATGGGTTTTTGTTGCCATAGTAACCATGGGGTTGTGTTGCCATGGCAACCGTGGCGTTGTGTTGCCAAGTTAAGCATGCGATTGGGTTCCCATGGCAACCATCGTTTTCTGTTGCGATGGTTACCATGCAGTTATGTTGCCATAGCAACCATGGGGTTGCGTTGTCATGGTAACGATGGGGTTGGGTTGCCATGGTAAGCATTTGGTTGTGTACCATGACGACCATGGGGTTGGGTTGCCATGGCATACATCGGTTGGTATTGCCATGGCAACCATGGTTTTCTGTTGCCATGGTTACAATGGGCTATTTTTGCCATGGTAACCTTGGGGTTGCGTTGCCGTGGCAACCATTGTGTTTTGTTGCCATGCCAACAATGGAGTTCGATTGCCATGACAACCATGGCGTTTGGTTGCCATGGCAACCGTGGGGTTGTGTTGCCATGGTAACCATGGGGATTGGTTGCCAAGGAAAACATGAGGTTTTGTTGCCATGGAAACCAAGGGGTTGTGTTGCCATGGTAACCATTTGGTTCTGTTGCCATGGAAACCAAGGGGTAGAGTTGCCGTGGTATCCATGGGCATGGGTTCCCATGGACACCATGGGGTTTTGTTGCCATTGAAACCAAGGAGTTGTTTTGCCATGGTAACCATGGGGATGGGTTGCCATGGTAACCATTTGGTTTTGTTGCCATGGCAAAAATGGGGTGGGTTGCCATGGTAACCATGGGGTTCTGTTCCCATGGCAAACATGGGGTATTGTTTCCATGGCAACCATGTGGTTTGGTTGCCATGGTAACCATGGGGCTGGGTTGCCATGGCAACCATGGGGTTGTCTTGCCATGGTATCCATGGTTTTGTGTTGCCATGGCAACCATGGCGTTGTGTTTCCATGGTAACCATGGGGATGAGTTGCGAAGGAAAACATGGGGTTTTTGATGCAAATGGCAAAGGTAAGTGTTAGGGTAAGGGTAAGGTTAATGGTAACCTTAAGTGTAAGGGTAAGGGTTAGGGTAAGGGTAAGAGTAAGGGTATGAGTAATGGCAATGGTGAGGGTTAGGGTAAGGGTAACGGTAAGGGGAAGTCTAAGTGTACAAGTCAGGGTAACAGTTATAGTAAGGGTTAGGGTTAGGGTTAGGTAAGGATAAGTGTTAAGGTAATGGTTACGGTTAATTTTAGGGTTATGGTGAGGGAAACGTAAGGGTATGTATTAGGTTAAGGGTAAGGTTAAAGTTAAGATTAAGTGTTAGGTTTATGTTAAGGGTTAGGGTTAGAGTAAGGGTTAGGATTAGGGTTAGGGTTAGGGTAAGGTTTAGGGTAAGGATAAGTGTTGGGGTAATGTTTAGGGTTAATTTTAGTATTACGATGAGGGAAACGTAAGGGTAAGTATTAGGTTAAGGTTAAGGGTAAGGTTAAGGTTAAGAGTAAGTGTAAGGTTTAGGTCAAGAGTAAGGGTTAATGTAAGGCTCAGGGTAAGGGTTCAGGTAACGTTTAGGGTTAGGGTTAGGTTAAGGGTAAGGGTTAGGGAAAGGGTAAGTTGTATGTATAAGGATAAGTGTAAGGGATAGGGTAAGGGTAAGGGTTAGGGTGAGGGTAAGAGTAAGGTTATGGGTAATGGTAAGGTTGAGGGTTAGGGTATGGGTAAGTGTAAGGTTTAGATTTAGGCTAAGGGTAAGTGTAGCAGAAAGGGAAAGGGTTACGGTAAGTGTAAGTGTTAGGATAAGGTTAAGGTTAAAGCTTAGGTTAAGGGTAAGGGTTAGGGTAAGAGTAAGGGCAAGGGTATGTGTAAGGGTACAGGTCATTGTAAGGGTTAGAGTAAGGGTTAGGGTAAGGGTAAATGTTAGGGTAATGGTTAGGGTTAATTATAGGGTTAGGGTGAGGGAAACGTAAGGGTAAGTGTTAGGTTATAGCTAAGGTTAACGTTAAGAGTAAGTGTAAGGTTTAGTTTAAGGGTTAGGGTTAATTTAAGGGTCAGGGTAAGGGCTGGGGTAAGGTTTAGGGTTAGGGTTAGGTTAAGGGTATGGATTAGGGTAAGGGTAAGGGTAAGGGTATGGATAAGGATAAGTGTAAGTGTTAGGGTAAGGGTAATGTTAAAGGTAACAGTAAGTGTAAGGAGAAGAGTTAGGGTAAGGGTAAGGGTAAGAGTAAGGGTATTGGTAATGATAAGGGTGAGGGTTAAAGTAGGGGTAAGTGTAAGGTTTAGATTTAGGCTAAGGGTAAGTGTAGCAGAAAGGGTAAGGTTTACTGTAAGGTTTAAGGTTTAGGCTTAGGTTGAGGGTAAGGGTAAGGGTAAGGGTAATTGTACGATGTCCTGGTTTCAGTTAGAACAGAATTAATTTTCTTCCTAGTAGCTGGTAGAATGCTGTGTTTTGGCTTAGGATGAGAAGAGTGCTGATAACACCCCGATGTTTTAATTGTTGCAGAGCAGTGCTTATACCAAGCCAAGGACATCTCAGCCTTTTGCTCTGTCCTGCCAACAGGCAGGCTGGGGGTGCAGTAAGAGCTGGGAGGGGACAGACCCAGGACAGGTGACCCAAACTAGCCAAAGGGGTATTCCATAGCATCTGACGTCAGGCTAAACAATATATAGGGGTGGCTAGCCGGGGGAGGGCGCCGGACTGCTCGGGGTTAGGCTGGGCATCAGTCAGCGGGTGGTGAGCAATTGCATTGTGCATCACTTGTTTGTACATATTATTATTACTTTCCTATTATCACCATTGTAACATTATTATTATTATTGTTATTATTATTTTGTTATTATTATTTTCCTGTCTTATTAAACTGTCTTTATCTCAACTCACGGGCTTCACTTTCCATTTCTCTCCCCCGTCCCAGAGAGGGAGGGGGGAGGGGGAGCGAACGGCTGCGTGGTATTTAGCTGCCAGCCGGGTTAAACCACGACATACGAGTAATTGCTAGGGTAAGTGTAAGCGTAAGTGTACATGTAAGTGTTGTTGTATGGCTTATGGTAAGGGTAAGGTCAAGGGTAAGGTTTATTTTAAGGGTAAGCGTAACGGTAACGGATAGAGTACGGGTAAGGGTAAGGTTAAGGGTAACGGTAAGGTTAAGGGTAACGGTAAGGTTAAGGGTACAACTATATGTTAGGATATGGGTTATGGTAAGGGTAAGAATTAGGGTAAGTATAAGGGTAAGGTTAAGGGTACGGGTCAGGGTAAGGGTTAGAGTAAGGGTTAGGATTAGGGTTAGGGTAAGGTTAAGTGTTAGGGTAATGGTTAGGGTTAGTTTTAGGGTTAAAGTCAGGAAAACGTATGCGTAAGTATTAGGTTAATGTTAAGGGTAAGGTTAAGGTTAAGAATAAGTGTAAGGTTTAGGGTAAGGGTTAGGGTTAATGTAAGGGTCAGGGTAAGGGTTGGGGTAAGGTTTAGGGTAAGAGTTATGTTAAGGATAAGTGTTAGGGTAAGGTTAATGGTAACCGTAAGTGTAAAGGTAAGGGTTAGGGTAAGGGTTAGGGTAAGGGTAAGAATAAGGGTATGGGTAATGGTAAGGGGGAGGGTTAGGCTAAGGGGAAGTGTAAGGTTTAGATTAAGGCTAAGGGTAAGTGTAGCAGAAAGGGTAAGGTTTATGGTAAGGGTAAGTGTTAGGATAAGGGTAAGGTTTAGGGTTAGGTTAAGGGTAAGGGTAATGGTATAGGTAAGGGTAAGGGTAAGGGTAAAGGGAAAGGTTAACTGTACGAGTAATTGCTAGGGTAAGTGTAAGCGTAAGTGTTGTTGTATGGCTTATGGTAAGGGTAAGGTTTATGTTAAGGGTAAGCATAAGCGTAACGGATAGAGTAAGGCTAAGGGTAAGGGTAATGGTAAGGTTAAGGGTACAAGTATATGTTAGGGTATGAGTTATGGTAAGGGTCAGGGTAAGTGTAAGGGTAAGTGTAAGGGTACGGGTCACAGTAAGGGTTAGAGTTAGGGTTAGGGTAAGGTTAATGGTAACGGTAAGTGTAAGGGCAAGGGTTAGGGTAAGGGTAAGTGTAAGGATATGGGTAATGGTAAGGGTGAGGGTAAGGGTAAGTGTAAGGATATGGGTAATGGTAAGGGTGAGGGTAAGGGTAAGTGTAAGGTTTAGATTTAGGAAAAGGGTAAGTGTAGCAGAAAGGTTAAGGGTTAGGGTAAGGGTAAGTGTTAGGATAAGGGTAAGGTTAAGGGTAAGGGTAATGGTATGGATAAGGGTTAGGGTAAGTTTAAGGGTACGGGTCAGGTGTAATAGTAAGTGTAAGGGTACGGGTCATGGTAAGGGTTAGTGTAAGGGTTTGTGTAAGGGTAAGGGTAAGGGTTAGGATAAGTGTAAGGGTGCAAGAAAGGATTAGGGCAAGAGTAAGTATAAGGGTAATAGTAAGGGTTAGGTTAAGTGTAAGGGGAAGGGGAAGGTAAGGGGAAGGGTTGGAGTAAGGTGTAGGGTAAGGGTAAGTTTATGGTTAAAGGAAAGAGTGAGGGTAAGGAAAAGGTAAAGGTAAGGATTTGGGCAATGGTAAGGGTGAGAAGGGTTAGGGTAAGGGTTACGGTAAGGGTTAGGTAACGCAGTGTACAACCTGGGATGTCACACGCAGAGCTGCCTCTGGCAAGGTGAGTGAGGAACAGATGTAGCAGTTGTTGTGCTGTAGGTCTCACTGTTCCTCTAAGCATCCCCTCTTTGTCTTTTAGAGGTGTTGTAGCTGTTTGAAGAGGGTAGATTGAAGCATCTGCCTCGGGGGCTGGTAAGCGGCAGAGGTAAGGGAGCAGATGAGAGTAACTTACCTAGTTGTGCTGTGTCTTTGGATGCTGCATCGGCCTATGCGTTTCTTTTTCTTTCACAGGTGTCTCGCACAGGCTCAAAGGAGCAAACTGCACTCTGAAGAGCTGTGTAAGAAGAGGGGCTGGTCATGAGCTGGGTTGGAGCAGAACGACCAAGTAGCAAAAGGTGACTATGAAAGGTGTCCGTGTTGCTTTGCAGGTGCCGTGGCAGGCTCTCCACAGAAGTGACTAAGGATATGAGATAAGGCCAGAGAGCGACAAGGAGCGGCACGTGCAGGGATGGTTTTGAAGCGCTGCGGTGGCTTACTCTTCTGTTCATCAGGTGCCACAGGCAAGGTGGGTTGTAACATCAGTCGTTATGACTAAGGAGGTATTGGGGAGGTATTGGGGAGGCAAGGACAATCCCCAGACATGGACTGTATATCTCGAAACAAGACACTGGAACTCATGATAAGGAAGCGGCAGACGGACAAAGAAACGAATGTAAGGACTATAACTGTCGAAACTGGACATTGGAATTCATTATAAAGATACAACAAACGGGAGAATTAGCAACAACCAGCTCTTGCAATTAAGAAACATGCCAATTCAGCAGATTCCTGACCAAAGATAAAAAGTACACTGTGAGGAAGACTCGGGGTCTTCCTCCCAAAGACCCCAGCCCACGTCCCAAAGACCCCTGCCCACAATTCTTGGAAGGCTCTACGCAGGCGCAAGGTGCCAAAAGGCTAATTAGCGTGAGAAGCGAGGGAAGGCGGGGATAGGTAATGCATATGTATAGGTGCTTGTAGAATATTGATAGATTGATTGTATAAATTCAAGACTGCTTTCCGCTTTAGGTATGCATGATAGGTGGAGAGATCCCCCGTGCATCCAGCGCTGCAATAAAGAATATACCACTTAAAGGAATTTCGGCTTCGATCTTTGAATCGGTTATATTTGCATGAAAGCAGTTCACTTGAATGCCACAGTGCATCTGAGTAGGGTGTTCTAGCAGAAAAAGTTTGTCTGGCACAGCGGTGCCTGATGGCAGTGTGTTTCCTCAGGTGAAGAGGTGCCTGAAGCCCCATCCTATCTAGCCTGCACACAATTATCTGAGAATGAAAGCTGCTTTCCAGTAATTCAGAAAGCCAAGTTACGTCTCAGCCTTGAGCATCTCGGGCTTTTGGGCCTGTCTGTAACATTTGGCACCAGCACTAATACTTTTTTTGGCATATTTTTAGCGTTTGGGGCCTGTGTCTGGGATTTGGGCCCTGTCTCAAACCAGTGGGGCTTTGTCCTGGGTTTTGGAGCCTGCCTCTAGAGTTCAGGGCCTGTGATTAGGCTTTTGGGGTCTGTGTCTGGGGGCTGGTATCTGGGGGCAAGGGGGGAGCTGCTTGTAGACCCTTGGGGCCAGCATTGAGGGGGTTGGGAGCTGACTGTACACCTTTGGGGCCTGCTTCTGGGGGGGGGGGGGTTGAGACCAGCATCTGGGGGAGGGGTGGGAGCTCTTTGTATTCCTTTGGAGCCTGTGTCGGGGGGGCGGAGGGGGGGTGGGGGGGAGGGGGAAGGGGAGGGTTGGATGGGAGCTGCTTGTACACTGTTGGAGCCTGGGTTGAGGGAGGAGGTTTGGAGCTGCTTCTACACCTTTGGGCCTGGCATCGAGGGTAGGGGGTTGGGTGCTGGTTGTAGGGGCCTGTGTTTTGGGGGGGAGGGCTTGGGGCCTGCGTCTGGGGGAAGGGTGGGAGCTGCTTGTACACCTTTGGGGCCTGCATCTGTGGGGGGTCAGGGTCTGTGTCTAGGGGGCTGGGAACTGCTTGTACAATGTAGGAATCTGTTTCTGCAGGGTGGCTGGGAGCTGTTTGTACAACTTTGGGGCCAGCATCTGGGGGTTGCTGGGAGCTGCCTGTACACTGTAGGGGCCTGTGTTTGGGGGGGCTTGGGGGCCTCCCTCGGGGGGGGGGGGGGGAGGGTTGGGAGCTGCTTGTATAGGGTAGGGGGCCTGCCTGGCAGGGGTTGGGAGCTGCTTGTAGAATTTGGGGCCCTGTGTCTGGGGGGGGGGGTTGGGGCCTGTGTCTCAGGGGTGTTGGGAACTGGTTGTACACCTTTGGGTCCTGTCTCTGGGGGGGAGCTACTTGTACACTTTTGGGGTCTGTATTTGAGGGGGGTTGGGAGCTGCTTGTGCACTTTTGGACCTATGTTTAGGGGGGCTGGGAGCTGCTCATGCATTCTAGGTGCCTCCCTTTTGAGAAGGGTTAGGGCCTGCATCTGTGGGTGGTTGGGAGCTGCTTGTACACTATAGGGGCCATGGTCTTGGAGGGGGGTCTGGGCTGTTTATACACCTTTGTGGCCTGTGTTTGGGGAGGGGGTGGGCCTGTGCCTACGGGAGTTGGGAGGTGTTTGTTCACTCTAGGAGCCTCCATTTGGGGGTCTTTGGGGCCTCCCTTTGAGGGGGAGGGAGTTGGGAGTTGGTTGTACACCTCCGCATCCCATGTCTTGGGGGGGGGGGGGGGGGGGGGGGGCCCGGTCTCTGAAGGGGCGGGTTGTGAGCTGCTTGTACACCTGTGTCGGGGGGAGGGGAGGGGGGGTGGCGGGGGGCGGGCCCGGGTCTTGGGCCAGTGTCTGGGTGGAGTCCAGTTCTTGGGAGGGGGTGGTTGGGTAGGAGCTGCTTGTGGGCAGTTGGGGTCTGCATCTGGGTGTGGTTGGTGCCTGCTTCTGTTGGCAGTTTGGGGCCTGCTTGTAGACTTGTGCAGCCTGGGTTTGGGGGCTTTTCTGTAATGTTTGGGGTCTGCATTTTTGCTTTGGGATGCATCTTGAGCTTTTGAGGCCTAGCAGTAGCATTTGGGGCCTGCATCTGGGGTTTTTCTGTAGCGTTTTGGTTGCGTATTTGTGATTTGGGGCCTGTATCCAGGGTTTTGCCTTTTTTGTAGTTTCCATCTTTGTGTGTGTGTGTTTCGTTGTTGGTTGTGTGGGATTAGGGGCAGTTTGGGGTTTGGATTAAGGTCAGTGTCATTAGCGTTAGGGGGTTGATAATAAGGGTTAGGGTTGTGGTTAGAGTTGTTCGGTTTAAGGGGAATAAGGATTTCAGGGTAAGGGGATCAAGGTTGTGGGAATAAAAATGTTGTTTTTGCACAAACAACAGGATGTTTTTACATCCTGTAGAGGGAAGGAAGGTGGTATTGAGATATGCTTGCAGTGATAAGACAGCTTAACAGTGTGAAATGAGTTCATCTGATTCGTGTCAATATGGAACAATGCTAGGGCCGCATGATATGATGAAAAGTCTGAGAAAACCAGTGGTTAATGTATATAGTTCTTGTATCTTGCAAAGGAATGGTCCAGCAATTCGGGTCAATAGGGGATAAGAGAACAAAGGGGTTTCAGAATAACTGCTAACTATTACAACTGTTGCATGGGACACTATGCAAGTGTCTGCCATCCAGCCAAGATGGACAAAGGAGAAGGACAAGAGAAAAGCCTGGGACGAAGACTACGAGCTTTCAGCATGAGAGACCCCCAGAGGGACCACCGGAGACTGATAACGCCTGCACCAGTGGGAGGGTTTGGATTCTGGGAACTAATTAGAATAACCCTGCCTTTTGTAGAAGTAGTAATGAATGTGTATTAGCCTAGCAGCATAAAAACCAGCCGCCTGATGTAACTTGTGTGCGTCTTGGTGGAGCAGAGACTCCTGGCGCACCCAGCGCTGCTTGCTTACCTCTATTCATTTAATAAATTGTAAATTTCAATTGCAATCCTATTTGGGACCCAGTCATTTATTACAAGTGGGGGCTCGTCCGGGAGGGCTTTGGTTCCTGATTTCTGGTTTGATCTAGGAGAGGCACCCCCACCATTTGGTGGCTGCTCTTTGAGTCAGGTCGGAACTAATGGCATCTTGAACCTGAATAAAGGTAAGCAAAGTTTCTGATTCTTTTTTTCAGCTCCCTTGCCAGCTGCAGCACTATATTTTGCCCGTAATTGTGTGTGTGAAGATCCGAACGAAGACGATGGAGTTGTAAGCATTTAAAGCGTATACCGTTCGGTTGGGTGGGGTTCGGTTGCCTGTGTGTGTGAGTGTGACTGAGACGGAACTTAGTTCCGAAGCGATTGTGGAGGTCTTCTAACCCCGGTTCCAATCTCCCGTGAGGGACTTGGCCGGTGAAGGACCGAAGGGATTCCTATAGGATTTGTGGGTGTGTGATAGGTCCTCGACCCCCTGCAAGACACTCTTACTAAGGTAACCAAGGGCTGTGGGAATTGCCATAGTAAAATTCCTAGATGGGTCAGACAAAATCGAAGACCAGAGACCAGAAGAAAGGGAGCAAATTACCAGTCATACCACCAGAAAGTCCATTAGGAATAACGATTAGAAATTGGAATGATAGGGACCCCAGAAAAGGAAAAAGTAAATTAAAAATGGTCCAGTATTGTGTGATAGAATGGCCAAAGGAGCCTTTAAGACTACATGTCTTTTGGCCTGTTTTTGGATCCTTCGAAGACTGGATTTGCCAGGCCTTAAATATCCATGTTAATTCAAAGGAACCTTTTAGCCAGGAAGAAAGTGATTATGCAGGATTATGGATCAGGAGGACTTCAGGTCCTTTTCCAGCCTCAATATTTACACTAAAAGCAGGTAAGAAATTTGAAGAACAAGAAGAACATGACAAAGAAAAAGAAGATAAACGTGAGCCGTTGGATAAGCTACCACCTCCATATCCTAACAATCCACCCCCGGCGGCTCCCCCTCCGGTGGCTGTGGTATCTCCACCAGTACCACCGTTGCCCCAGCTTCCACCACCAACAGCACCAGAATTAGACCGACCTCCGGCTGCATGCACGAGGACTGCCGTATCTGAGAGAGCTTCTCTATATCCCTTAAGGGAGGTAACTGGTGTATAACTGGTGCGCGTCTTGGTGGAGCAGAGACTCCCGGCGTACCCAGCACTGTTTGCTTACCTCTATTCATTCAGTGAATTGTAAACTTTGATTGTAATCCTATTTGGGACTTTTATTTATTATAACAGACAACCTTGTAAAACGCAGACAACCAGAATCCTTACAGCAATTAGGTGGAAATCACGGCGTAAGAAACATTACCACCTCAAAGAGTAAAAACCTCAAAAGAAATGTGACTTGTAACAGGCCAGCAGCTGTGTATTTTCTGTGAAGCACCAGCTAGATTATGACCCTTAAATAGCACAGTTAATGGGGAAACAGGGGAGGGTCCCGGTCCTCGGCAGAAAAAAAAAGTGTATAAACTGTGTACGGAATTAGTAGGCACCCTCCTGCTTGTGGGACACCCGCCATTGTAATCTCGAATAATAATGCTACTGTACTGAGATCCTCGACTCAGCCTATGCTATTTGCTACAGATTGATTCAGGGTTTTAAGGTTTCAGGGATTGGGCACTAGGGTTGGGTTTCAGGGTAAGGGGTTTCAGGGTTTATGTTTAGGATTTTAAGGTTTTTAGGGTTGGAGTTTTAACGGTTAGGATTTTAAGGATTTGGGGGTTAGGGTTTTAAAGGTTTCAGGGTTAGCGTGTTAGGGTATTAGAGTTTTTTGGGTTGTAGTGTTGATATGTTTTTTAGGGTTAGAGTCTTAAGGTTTTATTTCTGGTCAGTTATTTACGGTTAGGGTTTTAAGATCTTTTTTTTTTTTTTTTTTTTTTTTTTAGGTTAGGTTCTCCAGGGCCAGGGTTTTGAGTATCCTAATTTTGGGGGTTTGGATTTTGAGCATCTTAATTTTTGGGGTTAGGCTTTTGTGTGCCCTAATTTTTTGGGATAGGCTTTTAAGCATCCTAAGTAGTTGGGTTAGGGTTTTGAACATTTTAATGGTTTGGGTATTGAGCATCCTAAGTTTTCAGGATAGGGTTTTGAGCATCTCAGTGTTTCCAGGATAGGTCTTTGAGTGTCCTAGTGTTTTCGGGATAGGTCTTTGAGTGTCCTAGTGTTTTCGGGATAGGTCTTTGAGTGTCCTAGTGTTTTCGGGATAGGGTTTTGAGCGTCCAAAGTTTTTGGGTTTGGGTTTTGAGCGTCCAAAGTGTTATAAGTTGCCCCCTTAATTAATTTTCAGAGAGCATTGTATTAATCATAGAAAGGAATTTATTGAGTGAGCAAACATCAAGCAAAACAGCACTGGGCGGCCGGGGAGTCTAAGCTCTGCCAACGGCACGCACCTCACCCCCGCCAGGGTCCCTTTTTATATCTTGGTAATTCCGGGATTACGCAGCACATCCTGGTATATTCTGCAACTGCACGCACTGTTGCGCGCAAAATAATTTTTAAGAATTTAAATCTCTTTAAAAAGAAAATTAAGCAAAAGAATTTTCATAGTGTCTAGGCAAGCATTATGCAGCTCCTTACTTCAGCAGGGAGCTTTCGCAACTCCCGCTCCTCAAACAGAAGTCCTTGTTTTTATAATACAAAAGACAATGAACAAACATTTATGGTGTATTACACTAAGTTTTTGGGTTAAGGTTTTGTGCATCTTAATGTTTTGGGGTTAGGGTTTGGAGCACCCTAAGTTTTTGGGCTACGGCTTTGAGCATCCTAACGTTTTGGGTTGGGTTTGGGTTTTGAGCATCCTAAGATTTTGGGTTAGGGGTTTTAGGCATAGGTCTTCAGGGGTTTAGTGTGGTAAATAGTTTGGGTTAGGCCTGTAGGGGTTTCGAGTTTTTTTTGATGTTAGGGCTTGAGGCTTTTTTTGTAAGGGCGGTGAGGGTTCCAGTGAGTGCTGGTAAATGCAGTTCTCGAGCACTCGGCCTGTGATTGGCCATGCTGGCTGTGCGGGGAATGCTGGTAGGTGTAGTTTTCCGGCACTGGGAGGCCATGTTGTGTGCCCAGAGCATGCCGGGAGATGTAGTTCTCGGGAACTAGGGTTAGGGTTAGGGGCTAGGGCTGGGGCTAGAGTTAGGGTTTCGGGTGAGGGTTGGGGTTGGGGGTTATTGTTAGGCTTAGAGGGTTAGGGGTAGGCTTAGAGGGTTAGGGGTAGGTTTAGAGGGTAAGGGTTGGGGGTTGGGGGTTGGGGTTGTGGTTAGGGTTAGAGTAAGGCTTAGGGTGAGAGTATTAGGGTAGGGTTCGGGTTCAGATTAGGGTAAGGGTAAGTGTTAGGGTGAGGATAAGGTTTAGGGTAAGGGTTGGGGTAAGGGTTAGGGTAAGGGTTGGGGTAAGGGTAAAGGATAGAGTAATGGTAAGGGTAGGGTAAGGATTAGGGTAAGGGTAAAGGTTAGGGTTAGGGTAAGAATAAGGGTAAGCTAATGGTTAGGATAAGGGTAAGGGTTAGGGTAAAGGTTTTCATTTGTTAAAGCTGAAACGCAGTATGCAATCTGGGACGTCACAGCCAGAGCTGCCTATGGCAAGGTGAGAGAGGAAAAGATGGAGCAGATGTTCTACTCCTAGTTTTTTCTTTATACGTAAATAAAAGTTTGAGCTAATTCCAGTTGGAAGAGTTCCAATTACTTGCTTGGTCATAATGCCTTTTAATATTGAAAGCTGCAGCAAAAGCATGGGGATTTTTGCTTCTAGAAACACCCTAGTTCTCTTGTCTGCACTATGCATGCTGTTGAGCTAAAACTGATTAAAAAATAAAAAGAAAAATCACACACACACACACACAAAAAAAAAACACACCACAGCTGCTGCTGCTCTCTTCCTACTTCCTTGTGCTTTGCCCCTACCCTTTCCCAGGTGATTGGGTTTGGGTGCTAGGCGGGGCCAAATTGTATATGAGTCCCAGGCATCCCCTCAGAGAGCTCATTCTGCTTGGGCTGCTCTTTGGGGTGTTTGTTTTTCCTTCGGTCAGTTGCAGGCTTCTTCAGGTGGATGAGAGTTTATGGACTGATGCGTTTCCAAGTAGTGAGGGGTACGCACATCTTTTTGAGGTAACAGCTAGTAGGATCTGTTAGAATAAACTGATGTAGTACTTGGTGCCTTTATTGCATGCAGTTCTTTATCAGGTGAGTAACTGTTGTGAGTAACTGAAGTCAATGTTACTTGGTGTGTTTGCTATGCAGTGCCTGTGCGGACTATTGCACGAGACACAGCTTTCTGACATCTGGCCCAGCAACTACTAAATAAGGGGAGGGGAGAAGCTGAAGAACGACCAAAGGACAAAGCCTGGGAGGAAGACTACGAGCCTTCAGTACGAGCGGCCCCCAGAGGGACCACTGGAGACTGATAACGCATGCACCAGTGGGAGGGTTCGGATTCTGGGAACTAATTAGAATAACCCTGCCTTTTGTAGAAGTAGTAATGAATATGTATTAGTCTAGCAGCATAAAAACTAGCCTCCTGATGTAACTTGTGTGCGTCTTGGTGGAGCAGAGACTCCTGGCGCACCCAGCGCTGCTTGCTTACCTCTATTCCTTTAATAAATTGTAAATTTCAATTGCAATCCTATTTGGGACTCGGTCATTTATTACAAGTGGGACCTCCCGATGGGTGGAAGCTGTCGGGATAGCTCGGGATGCTGAGGCGTGGTGCTGCAAGGAGGTTGGTGGTCGGTGGTGCCCTGGGGCAGGCCGAATTGGGAGGGGGCGAGGCGGCGGGTGGTCGGTGGCTTCTGTGGAAAAGGCCACAGAATGTATGGGGGGCTGTGCATTCAGAGGAACCTTGACAGGCTGCAGATAGGGGCAGGCAGGAACCTTTTGAAGTTCAGGAGAGGGAAATGCCAAGCCCTACCCCTAGGGAGAAACACCTCTGTTCACCAGCACTGGATATCTCAATACTAAATAAGCATTTCTTCATGGAAGGGGTGGTTTGATATTAGAACAGGCTGCCCGGGGAAGTGGTAAGAGACCCGATCCTTAAAAGTATTTAAGAGACATGTGGACATAGCCCGGGAGTCTGGCCTCCGGCAGGGCGGGAGCTGGCTCTTCCGAGCCCCTGTGCTCCGGTCTTGTGCGACGCGTTTGCAAGCAGCACCGGGTTCCGGGTCCGACATCGGACGGTTTGGTGTCGGTGATTCCGGGGCCGTCGGATAGCGGGGGCCGGCTATGTCGTGTCCCGGGGATCCAAATTCAGGGGGCATGGGGGCCGGCCGTGCAGTGAAGCAGGGGGCTGGCGTCCACCAGCTTCCCAGAGAGCAGGCTTTTGGTCCCGTGCGGTTCGGTGGCCGGCCGTCCCGAAACCCTGGGCACCGGTCTTGTGCTAGACTCAGTGGGGTCCGGGGCCGAACTCAGCTTCTTGGGGACGGCGGTCCCAGTGTCCAGGTGTCCCGCCTCGGGTGGCGCGGGGCCAGCTGTCCTTAGCAGCTAGGCTCCCAAGAGCTTCTGGGCTCCCAAGCGTCGCCCAAGACCGGATCCCAGAGAATCGGGACAGCCGACCACACCGGTGCGACTAGCACAAGCGTCTCCCGACAACGGAGCCCAGGGGCCTGGGAGGGTCAGATCCCGTGCCCCGGGATAGAGAAACGGGGAGCGCGGGTCGGCCGGCCGCAGCTTCGCATGGGACCGAACCCCCTGTCTCCGGGACGGCCGGACCCCGAGCCGGCAGACAGCAGCCTCCCGCTTCACGGCACAGTCGGCCCCCAACTCGCCCGAGTTCTGATCCCCGGGACACGGGACAGCCGGCCGCGCCGCCAGAGGCCGGACACCTGGACCCCGGGACCGCCGTCCCTGAGAAACCCAAAGTCGGACCTGGACCCCGGTGCGGCTAGCACACGCGTCACCCAGGACCGCAGCCCAGGACCTCGGGACGGTCGCATCCCGCGCCTCCGGCAGGAGCTACCCGGGAGGGCAGGACGGCCTGCCGCAGCTCTGCAAGAGACTGAACCTGCTGGATTCCAGGACGGCCAGACCCCGAGCCGGTGGACAGCAGCCTCCCGCTTCACGGCTTGGCAGGCACCCACGTCGCCTGACTTCGGACCCACGGGACAGGCGGTTCCGCGCCGCCGGAGGCCGGACACACGGGCCTCGGTATCGCCATCCCCGAACTGCCCAAAGTCACACACGCTCTCCGGTGCGTCCAGCACACGCATCGCAAAGACCGGAGCCCAGATTATAGGCTCAGCCAGCCCCAAGCCGCCCGCGGTCGGACCGGGAACCCGGTGCGGTTGGCACATGCGTCGCCCAAGAACGGCGCCCAGGGGTGCAGGATGGCCATGCCTCACGCAGCCCGAGTTCGGGGACACGGGACAGCCGGCACCCACGCCGACGGCGGCCAGTCACGCAGGCCCCGGGACCACCGTCCCCGAGCCTCCCGAGGTCAGATCCGGACCCCGTGTGTTGGGGCTGTCTGAGCTGGAGTCACCTTTTCCCTGCAGCAGCCCGCACAGTGCTGTACTCTGCACTCCTTGGTGGAACAGCACTGTTATCACTCCAGTGTTGTGTCTATTGCTGCATAGTGCTGGCACAGCATCAGGACTCCTTCCAAGCCCCCAAGAGCCAGCAGGCTGGGGGTGGGCAAGTGATGGGGAGGGGACATTGCTGGGGCAGATGACCTAAACCAATCAAAGGGATATTCCATAACACCTGATGTCACACTCGGCAATAAAAGGGGGGGCTCTCGTGGGGGAGGGGGCTGTTCCTCCTGAACAACCACTACGCATTTGAGGCCCTGCTTCCCAGGACGTGGCCGAACACGGCTCGCTGATGGGAAGTAGAGAATAATTTTTTTCTCTCTCTGTGCTTCCGCGCGGACTTATTGCTTCTTTTGTCTCTGTTTTTTCCTCCCCATTCCCTTTCCCTTTAATTAAACCTTTCTTATCTCAAACCTCGAGTTCTCTGTGTTGTATTTTCTCCCCCTTCCTCTTTGAGGAGAGGGGGAGTGAGAGAGCGGTTGTGGTGGAGCTCGGCTGCCCACCTGAGTAAAACCACCACAGTCCTTTTTGGCACCCAACGTGGGGCTCGAGGGTTGAGATAACAATAGCATTGATTGAAGTATTTACAACTAACATATTGGTAGTCATAACGCTCGGTTTTCTGGTAATATTTTTCTGTGTGGATATGTTGTATGTAGCCCACTCTCTGTTTTCTTTTTTCCTTGATATCCGATCGGAGAAAGCGTTGAAGTCTGTGCTTGTTTTTTTTTTTTTTTTTTTTTTATCGTGTTGTGCTGTAACATACTGGCCTTCAGTTTTGTTTGGTATTCAAGCCCGGCATTGTTATCCTCCTGGTCTCCTGGAGATTATCTTATTGAAAATATTAAGAATTACAGTGCCTTCTTTTTTGCCCCCAGCAGTCAATCAGTGAATAATATCGGGTGTGGTGCCTTCTACTTTTCTCCCTGTGGGCTAATTACAGCAGCCTTTCAGTATCTCGGATACCCCTGGTCAGATATTATCCTCCTATTACTAGGTCTAGTGTTTGTCTTCTTCCGCAAGGTAAAGCAATTTATTAAGAATATTATCCAAGGACCTGTCCCCAAACAAAGTTGTGGGTGGCAAGGTGTGGGGGGGGATTTGGGCAGGTACCTATCACGGTTTTCTCCTCCAATGGTTCTAAATTTCACCCCTGAACAAGTACAAAGCCCAAGAAAACTGGTAGAATGTTTGAAAGATGTATGCCCTGACCCTGGCAATACTAGAGAACTCCACCAGCTGGCTGCACTCTGCTGGGGTCTGGCTTACGCCTATCAGATGTCAATTAACATTGCCCAGCACCCTCAAGGGGATAGAGAGGTTCTTGAATTTGATGATGAGACAGCATACGCTGTGACCACCCCAAAGGACTGACCATCTATGGTATCAGTCGCCCCTGTAGTAAAGACGAAACAGTGGAAACAGAGATCAGGTCGTTTAGTAAGGGAAGAAACTCCTCCTACGGATGAGGGAGAAGAGGAAAAGGCAAGCGGCTCTAAAGCAGCGTTATCACGGCAACATCACGAAGAAGAGACTGAAATCATAGATGAATCAGAAACTACTCGGTCTCTATCCTTGAGTGAGCTGCGAGAAATACGAAAAGACTTCAGTCGCCATCCAGGTGAGCACATCCTCACTTGGCTGCTTCGATGCTGGGATAGTGGGGCCAATACCCAACAGCTAGAAGGCAATGAAGCCAAGCAGCTGGGATCCCTTTCTAGAGAAAGGCTCATTGACAGAGTAATTGGAAGAAAGGCACAAGTTATCAGCCTCTGGAGGTGAATCCTAACAGCTGTGAAAGAAAGGTATCCCCACAAAGAGGATATTGTCTCCCAAGTAAACAAACGGACCACTATGGATAAGGGCCTCCAGCAGCTGCGGGAATTAGCTGTGCTGGAGATGCTTTATAGTGATTTAAACAACGCCCAGGCACCTAAAGACCCCGATGAAGTCCAATGCACAGCGTCCATGTGGCGGAAGTTTGTACGGGCTGCACCCCCAACACATGCCAGCACACTGGCAGTCATGGTTGGGACGAGGGGATGGGGCCAACTGTGGACAACGTGTCCAATCAACTTCATAAATATGAAGAAAATCTCTCTGCCCCAGTACGGGGCTGCATTTCAGCTGTGGAGAGACTGTCCCAACGGTTAGATGAACACATAGCTTCGTCCTCACCTAGACGGAAAAATCTTTCGGCCATCAAGCGCCAGCAGTCCCCGGCTCAAACAAGGGAGAATCTGGGACGCACACCGCGAGGTACCTTGTGGTTTTATTTACGTGACCACGGGGAAGATATGAGGAAGTGGGATGGTGAACCGACTTCGGCCCTAGCTGCTCGGCTACGTGAGCTATGGAAAGATACAGCAGCAACAAAGAGGGCCCCTAGGAGGATTGCTGCCCCAGTTTCTGTTGAACAGTCCCCCAGAGGCAGTAGAAGGAATAGTATTACTCCTGACCCTGCTGAAGAGATTTCTGATTCACGTTTGGAAGAAATAATTGATAGATACTCCAACCAGGACTAGTGGGGCCCTGCCTCTGGCCAGGTAGAGGAGAGGGACAACCGGATTTACTGGACTGTGTGGATTCGATGGCCTGGCACACCGGAACCGCAAAAATATAAAGCTTTAGTGGACACAGGCGCACAGTGTACCCTAATGCCATCAGGCCACCAAGGGGCAGAACCCATCTCTATCTCCAGAGTGACGGGGGGATCCCAAGAGCTAACAGCATATGAGGGGATTCGAGCCGCTTCAGAGTTGTTGGTACAGAAGCACAACTTCTCTTGGCCCCACGGCTACCTGTGTTACATTGGATGTTCAAAGAGAAAATCCCCACTACACATCATGCAACCGATGCTACGTGGAGTAAATGGGTAGCGTTAATTACACAGCGGGCTCGAATGGGGAAACCCAACCGCCCGGGAATCCTGGAAGAGATTATGGACTGGCCAGAGGGCAGGGATTTCGGAGCACCGACAGAAGAAGTAACTCATGCTGAAGAGGCACCACCATACAATGAGTTGCCGGAAGACAGAAAGCAGTATGTGTTGTTTACTGATGGATCCTGCCGTGTGGCAGGGAGCCATCGGAAGTGGAAAGCTGCTGTGTGGAGTCCCACACGACAAGTTGTGGAGGCCATGGAAGGGGAAGGTGAGTCAAGTCAGTATGCAGAAGTGAAAGCTATACAACTGGCCCTAGAAATAGCTGAAAGAGAAAAGTGGCCGGTACTGTATCTCTACACTGACTCATGGATGGTGGCAAATGCACTATGGGGGTGGCTGCGACAATGGAAACAGAACAACTGGCAGCGCAGAGGTAAACCTATCTGGGCTGCTACCCTGTGGCAAGATATTGCTGCCCGGGTAGAAAACCTGGCTGTAAAGGTACGTCATGTAGATGCCCATATGTCTAAGAATCGTGCTACCGAAGAACATCAGAACAACGAAGAAGTAGATCGAGCTTCAAAAATTGAAATAGCTCAGGTGGACCTGGACTGGGGACGTAAGGGTGAGCTGTTTGTAGCTCGTTGGGCTCATTAAACATCAGGACATCTGGGGAGGGATGCCACATACAGATGGGCTCGTGATCGAGGGGTGGACCTGACCATTGAGGCCTTCACACAGGTTACCCATCAGTGTGAGACCTGTGCTGCAATCAAACAAGCCATGAGGGTAAAGTCTCCCTGGAATAGGAGGAGATGGCTTGGATTTCGATATGGTGAGGCCTGGCAGATTGACTACATCAGACCACTTCCACAAACCTGCCAAGGCAAACGGTACATACTCACCATGGTAGAAGCAACTACTGGGTGGCTGGAAACATACCCTGTAAACCATGCCATGGCCCGAAACACTATCTTGGGCCTGGAAAGACAAGTGCTGTGGCGACATGGTACACCAGAAAGAATTGAGTCTGACAATGGGAGTCACTTCCGAAACAATTTGATCACTTCCTGGGCCAAGAGACATGGCATTGAATGGGTGTATCACATCCCTTATCACCCACAAGCCTCTGGGAAGGTTGAGAGGTACAACGGACTGTTAAAAACTATGCTGCAAGCGTTGGGTGCTGGGACATGGAAACATTGGGATATAAATCTACCAGAGGCCACTTGGCTAGTTAACAACAGGGGGTCTGAAAGCCGTCCTGGTCCTGCTGAAACAAAACCCCTACACACTGTGGGAGAAGCTAAAGTCCCTGTAGTGCATGTGGGGAAGCGGATGGGGAAGGCATCTTTATGGGGATCCTTTCTTGATCTCCATGTGGGGAAGTGGACGGGGAAGGCATCCTTTCTTATCTCAAACCTCGAGTTCTCTGTGTTGTATTTTCTCCCCCTTCCTCTTTGAGGAGAGGGGGAGTGAGAGAGCGGTTGTGGTGGAGCTCGGCTGCCCACCTGAGTAAAACCACCACACCCCGGTGTAACTACCACATGCGTGGCCCAAGACCGGAGCCCAGGGACTCAGGGCGGCCGGCCACCACACCACCCGAGGAAGGAACACCACGAGTCGGGGCAGACAGTATCCAAGTCTACGGAGGTCGGACCTCCGGGACTCGGGACTACAGGCACCCACGTCGCCGGAGGACAGAATCCTGTGCCCCGGGATCACTTTCCCCGAACTGCCTGAACTCGGCTCTGGACCTCACTGCGATTTGCACACGAATCGCCCAAGACCGGAGCACAGGTTCTAGGGACAGACAGCTCAGGTGCTGTCTGTCCCGAGTCGTGGGAATCCGTTCTCTGGAGGCGCGGGGGCTGCCAGTGCAGTGAAGCGGGGGGCTGACGTCCGCCGGCTCTGGGATTGGCATCCCAGAGAGCGGGCTTTCGGTCCCATGCGGTTCGGTGGCCGGCCGGCCCGAAACCCTGGGCACCGGTCTTGTGCTAGACTCAGCGGGGTCCAGGGCCGAACTCGGCTTCTCGGGGATGGCGGTCCCGGTGTCCAGGTGTCCCACCTCAGGCGGTGCGGGGCCGGCTGTCCCTAGCAGCTGGGCTCTGGTCTTTGCGATGCGTGTGCTGGACACACTGGAGACCGTGTGTGACTTCGGGTGTTTCGGGGACGGCAATACCAAGGCCCGTGTGTCCGGCCTCTGGTGGCACCGATCCGCCTGTCCCGTGGGTCCGAAGTCGGACGACGTGGGTGCCTGCTGAGCCGTGAAGCGGGAGGCTGCTGTCCACCGGCTCTGGGTCAGGCCATTTCGAACAGGGTGGTTCGGTCCCATGAGGAGCTGCAGACCACGTACCCGTGCTCCCCGGTGCCTGCATCCGGAGGCGCGGGATCCGACTGTCCCGAGCCCCTGGCGATGCATGTGCTAGCCTCACTGGGGTCCTGAGCCGACCACGGGCGGTTCGGGGCTGTTGGTCCCGTGTCCCGAGGTTCGTCACTCCGGTGGCTCGGGTGCTGTCTGTCCGGAGTCGCGGGGATCCGTTCTCTGGAGGCGCGGGGGCTGGCTCTCCCTAGAACCTGGGCTCCAGTCTTGGGCGATTCATGTGCAAGTCGAAGCGAGGTCCAGAGCCGACTTCGGGTGCTTTGAGGACGGTGATCCCGGGGCACGGGATTCTGTCCTCCGGCGGCGCGGGTGCCAGTTGTCCCGTGTCCCCGAACTCGGGCTGCGTGAGGCACGGCCATCCCGCACCCCTGGGCGCCGTTCTTGGGCGACGCATGTGCCAACCGCACCGGGTTCCCAGTCCGACCGCGGGTGGCGTGGGGCTGGCTGAGCCTATAATCTGGGCTCCGGTCTTTGCGATGCGTGTGCTGGACGCACCAGAGAGCGTGTGTGACTTTGGGCAGTTCGGGGATGGCGATACCGAGGCCCGTGTGTCCGGCCTCCGGCGGCGCGGAACCGCCTGTCCCGTGGGTCTGAAGTCAGGCGACGTGGGTGCCTGCCGAGCCGTGAAGCGGGAGGCTGCTGCCCACCGGCTCGGGCTCTGGCCATCCAGGAATCCAGCAGGTACGGTCTTTTGCAGAGCTGCGGCAGGCCGTCCTGCCCTCCCGGGTAGCTCCTGCCGGAGGCGCGGGATGCGACCGTCCCGAGGTCCTGGGCTGCGGTCCTGGGCGACGCGTGTGCTAGCAGGATCCATCAGTAAACAACACATACTGCTTTCTGTCTTCCGGCAACTCATTGTATGGTGGTGCCTCTTCAGCATGAGTTACTTCTTCTGTCGGTGCTCCGAAATCCCTGCCCTCTGGCCAGTCCATAATCTCTTCCAGGATTCCCGGGCGGTTGGGTTTCCCCATTCGAGCCCGCTGTGTAATTAACGCTACCCATTTACTCCACGTAGCATCGGTTGCATGATGTGTAGTGGGGATTTTCTCTTTGAACATCCAATGTAACACAGGTAGCCGTGGGGCCAAGAGAAGTTGTGCTTCTGTACCAACAACTCTGAAGCGGCTCGAATCCCCTCATATGCTGTTAGCTCTTGGGATCCCCCCGTCACTCTGGAGATAGAGATGGGTTCTGCCCCTTGGTGGCCTGATGGCATTAGGGTACACTGTGCGCCTGTGTCCACTAAAGCTTTATATTTTTGCGGTTCCGGTGTGCCAGGCCATCGAATCCACACAGTCCAGTAAATCCGGTTGTCCCTCTCCTCTACCTGGCCAGAGGCAGGGCCCCACTAGTCCTGGTTGGAGTATCTATCAATTATTTCTTCCAAACGTGAATCAGAAATCTCTTCAGCAGGGTCAGGAGTAATACTATTCCTTCTACTGCCTCTGGGGGACTGTTCAACAGAAACTGGGGCAGCAATCCTCCTAGGGGCCCTCTTTGTTGCTGCTGTATCTTTCCATAGCTCACGTAGCCGAGCAGCTAGGGCCGAAGTCGGTTCACCATCCCACTTCCTCATATCTTCCCCGTGGTCACGTAAATAAAACCACAAGGTACCTCGCGGTGTGCGTCCCAGATTCTCCCTTGTTTGAGCCGGGGACTGCTGGCGCTTGATGGCCGAAAGATTTTTCCGTCTAGGTGAGGACGAAGCTATGTGTTCATCTAACCGTTGGGACAGTCTCTCCACAGCTGAAATGCAGCCCCGTACTGGGGCAGAGAGATTTTCTTCATATTTATGAAGTTGATTGGACACGTTGTCCACAGTTGGCCCCATCCCCTCGTCCCAACCATGACTGCCAGTGTGCTGGCATGTGTTGGGGGTGCAGCCCGTACAAACTTCCGCCACATGGACGCTGTGCATTGGACTTCATCGGGGTCTTTAGGTGCCTGGGCGTTGTTTAAATCACTATAAAGCATCTCCAGCACAGCTAATTCCCGCAGCTGCTGGAGGCCCTTATCCATAGTGGTCCGTTTGTTTACTTGGGAGACAATATCCTCTTTGTGGGGATACCTTTCTTTCACAGCTGTTAGGATTCACCTCCAGAGGCTGATAACTTGTGCCTTTCTTCCAATTACTCTGTCAATGAGCCTTTCTCTAGAAAGGGATCCCAGCTGCTTGGCTTCATTGCCTTCTAGCTGTTGGGTATTGGCCCCACTATCCCAGCATCGAAGCAGCCAAGTGAGGATGTGCTCACCTGGACGGCGACTGAAGGCTTTTCGTATTTCTCGCAGCTCACTCAAGGATAGAGACCGAGTAGTTTCTGATTCATCTATGATTTCAGTCTCTTCTTCGTGATGTTGCCGTGATAACGCTGCTTTAGAGCCGCTTGCCTTTTCCTCTTCTCCCTCATCCGTAGGAGGAGTTTCTTCCCTTACTAAACGACCTGATCTCTGTTTCCACTGTTTCGTCTTTACTACAGGGGCGACTGATACCATAGATGGTCAGTCCTTTGGGGTGGTCACAGCGTATGCTGTCTCATCATCAAATTCAAGAACCTCTCTATCCCCTTGAGGGTGCTGGGCAATGTTAATTGACATCTGATAGGCGTAAGCCAGACCCCAGCAGAGTGCAGCCAGCTGGTGGAGTTCTCTAGTATTGCCAGGGTCAGGGCATACATCTTTCAAACATTCTACCAGTTTTCTTGGGCTTTGTACTTGTTCAGGGGTGAAATTTAGAACCATTGGAGGAGAAAACCGTGATAGGTACCTGCCCAAATCCCCCCCCACACCTTGCCACCCACAACTTTGTTTGGGGACAGGTCCTTGGATAATATTCTTAATAAATTGCTTTACCTTGCGGAAGAAGACAAACACTAGACCTAGTAATAGGAGGATAATATCTGACCAGGGGTATCCGAGATACTGAAAGGCTGCTGTAATTAGCCCACAGGGAGAAAAGTAGAAGGCACCACACCCGATATTATTCACTGATTGACTGCTGGGGGCAAAAAAGAAGGCACTGTAATTCTTAATATTTTCAATAAGATAATCTCCAGGAGACCAGGAGGATAACAATGCCGGGCTTGAATACCAAACAAAACTGAAGGCCAGTATGTTACAGCACAACACGATAAAAAAAAAAAAAAAAAAAAAAACAAGCACAGACTTCAACGCTTTCTCCGATCGGATATCAAGGAAAAAAGAAAACAGAGAGTGGGCTACATACAACATATCCACACAGAAAAATATTACCAGAAAACCGAGCGTTATGACTACCAATATGTTAGTTGTAAATACTTCAATCAATGCTATTGTTATCTCAACCCTCGAGCCCCACGTTGGGTGCCAAAAAGGACTGTGGTGGTTTTACTCAGGTGGGCAGCCGAGCTCCACCACAACCGCTCTCTCACTCCCCCTCTCCTCAAAGAGGAAGGGGGAGAAAATACAACACAGAGAACTCGAGGTTTGAGATAAGAAAGGTTTAATTAAAGGGAAAGGGAATGGGGAGGAAAAAACAGAGACAAAAGAAGCAATAAGTCCGCGCGGAAGCACAGAGAGAGAAAAAAATTATTCTCTACTTCCCATCAGCGAGCCGTGTTCGGCCACGTCCTGGGAAGCAGGGCCTCAAATGCGTAGTGGTTGTTCAGGAGGAACAGCCCCCTCCCCCACGAGAGCCCCCCCTTTTATTGCCGAGTGTGACATCAGGTGTTATGGAATATCCCTTTGATTGGTTTAGGTCATCTGCCCCAGCAATGTCCCCTCCCCATCACTTGCCCACCCCCAGCCTGCTGGCTCTTGGGGGCTTGGAAGGAGTCCTGATGCTGTGCCAGCACTATGCAGCAATAGACACAACACTGGAGTGATAACAGTGCTGTTCCACCAAGGAGTGCAGAGTACAGCACTGTGCGGGCTGCTGCAGGGAAAAGGTGACTCCAGCTCAGACAGCCCCAACACACGGGGTCCGGATCTGACCTCGGGAGGCTCGGGGACGGTGGTCCCGGGGCCCGCGTGACTGGCCGCCGTCGGCGTGGGTGCCGGCTGTCCCGTGTCCCCGAACTCGGGCTGCGTGAGGCATGGCCATCCTGCACCCCTGGGCGCCGTTCTTGGGCGACGCATGTGCCAACCGCACCGGGTTCCCGGTCCGACCGCGGGCGGCTTGGGGCTGGCTGAGCCTATAATCTGGGCTCCGGTCTTTGCGATGCGTGTGCTGGACGCACCGGAGAGCGTGTGTGACTTTGGGCAGTTCGGGGATGGCGATACCGAGGCCCGTGTGTCCGGCCTCCGGCGGCGCGGAACCGCCTGTCCCGTGGGTCCGAAGTCAGGCGACGTGGGTGCCTGCCAAGCCGTGAAGCGGGAGGCTGCTGTCCACCGGCTCGGGGTCTGGCCGTCCTGGAATCCAGCAGGTTCAGTCTCTTGCAGAGCTGCGGCAGGCCGTCCTGCCCTCCCGGGTAGCTCCTGCCGGAGGCGCGGGATGCGACCGTCCCGAGGTCCTGGGCTGCGGTCCTGGGTGACGCGTGTGCTAGCCGCACCGGGGTCCAGGTCCGACTTTGGGTTTCTCAGGGACGGCGGTCCCGGGGTCCAGGTGTCCGGCCTCTGGCGGCGCGGCCGGCTGTCCCGTGTCCCGGGGATCAGAACTCGGGCGAGTTGGGGGCCGACTGTGCCGTGAAGCGGGAGGCTGCTGTCTGCCGGCTCGGGGTCCGGCCGTCCCGGAGACAGGGGGTTCGGTCCCATGCGAAGCTGCGGCCGGCCGACCCGCGCTCCCCGTTTCTCTATCCCGGGGCACGGGATCTGACCCTCCCAGGCCCCTGGGCTCCGTTGTCGGGAGACGCTTGTGCTAGTCGCACCGGTGTGGTCGGCTGTCCCGATTCTCTGGGATCCGGTCTTGGGCGACGCTTGGGAGCCCAGAAGCTCTTGGGAGCCTAGCTGCTAAGGACAGCTGGCCCCGCGCCACCCGAGGCGGGACACCTGGACACTGGGACCGCCGTCCCCAAGAAGCTGAGTTCGGCCCCGGACCCCACTGAGTCTAGCACAAGACCGGTGCCCAGGGTTTCGGGACGGCCGGCCACCGAACCGCACGGGACCAAAAGCCTGCTCTCTGGGAAGCTGGTGGACGCCAGCCCCCTGCTTCACTGCACGGCCGGCCCCCATGCCCCCTGAATTTGGATCCCCGGGACACGACATAGCCGGCCCCCGCTATCCGACGGCCCCGGAATCACCGACACCAAACCGTCCGATGTCGGACCCGGAACCCGGTGCTGCTTGCAAACGCGTCGCACAAGACCGGAGCACAGGGGCTCGGAAGAGCCAGCTCCCGCCCTGCCGGAGGCCAGACTCCCGGGCTATGTCCACATGTCTCTTAAATACTTTTAAGGATCGGGTCTCTTACCACTTCCCCGGGCAGCCTGTTCTAATATCAAACCACCCCTTCCATGAAGAAATGCTTATTTAGTATTGAGATATCCAGTGCTGGTGAACAGAGGTGTTTCTCCCTAGGGGTAGGGCTTGGCATTTCCCTCTCCTGAACTTCAAAAGGTTCCTGCCTGCCCCTATCTGCAGCCTGTCAAGGTTCCTCTGAATGCACAGCCCCCCATACATTCTGTGGCCTTTTCCACAGAAGCCACCGACCACCCGCCGCCTCGCCCCCTCCCAATTCGGCCTGCCCCAGGGCGCCACCGACCACCAACCTCCTTGCAGCACCACGCCTCAGCATCCCGAGCTATCCCGACAGCTTCCACCCATCGGGAGGTCCCACTTGTAATAAATGAACGAGTCCCAAATAGGATTGCAATTGAAATTTACAATTTATTAATTGAATAGAGGTAAGCAAGCAGCGCTGGGTGCGCCAGGAGTCTCTGCTCCACCAAGACGCACACAAGTTACATCAGGCGGCTGGTTTTTATGCTGCTAGACTAATACATATTCATTACTACTTCTACAAAAGGCAGGGTTATTCTAATTAGTTCCCAGAATCCGAACCCTCCCACTGGTGCATGCGTTATCAGTCTCCAGTGGTCCCTCTGGGGGCCGCTCGTACTGAAGGCTCGTAGTCTTCCTCCCAGGCTTTGTCCTTTGGTCGTTCTTCAGCTTCTCCCCTCCCCTTATTTAGTAGTTGCTGGGCCAGATGTCAGAAAGCTGTGTCTCGTGCAATAGTCCGCACAGGCACTGCATAGCAAACACACCAAGTAACATTGACTTCAGTTACTCACAACAGTTACTCACCTGATAAAGAACTGCATGCAATAAAGGCACCAAGTACTACATCAGTTTATTCTAACAGATCCTACTAGCTGTTACCTCAAAAAGATGTGCGTACCCCTCGCTACTTGGAAACGCATCAGTCCATAAACTCTCATCCACCTGAAGAAGCCTGCAACTGACCGAAGGAAAAACAAACACCCCAAAGAGCAGCCCAAGCAGAATGAGCTCTCTGAGGGGATGCCTGGGACTCATATACAATTTGGCCCCGCCTAGCACCCAAACCCAATCACCTGGGAAAGGGTAGGGGCAAAGCACAAGGAAGTAGGAAGAGAGCAGCAGCAGCTGTGGTGTGTTTTTTTTTTTGTGTGTGTGTGTGTGATTTTTCTTTTTATTTTTTAATCAGTTTTAGCTCAAAAGCATGCATAGTGCAGACAAGAGAACTAGGGTGTTTCTAGAAGCAAAAATCCCCATGCTTTTGCTGCAGCTTTCAATATTAAAAGACATTATGACCAAGCAAGTAATTGGAACTCTTCCAACTGGAATTAGCTCAAACTTTTATTTACGTATAAAGAAAAAACTAGGAGTAGAACATCTGCTCCATCTTTTCCTCTCTCACCTTGCCATAGGCAGCTCTGGCTGTGACGTCCCAGATTGCATACTGCGTTTCAGCTTTAACAAATGAAAACCTTTACCCTAACCCTTACCCTTATCCTAACCATTAGCTTACCCTTATTCTTACCCTAACCCTAACCTTTACCCTTACCCTAATCCTTACCCTACCCTTACCATTACTCTATCCTTTACCCTTACCCCAACCCTTACCCTAACCCTTACCCCAACCCTTACCCTAAACCTTATCCTCACCCTAACACTTACCCTTACCCTAATCTGAACCCGAACCCTACCCTAATACTCTCACCCTAAGCCTTACTCTAACCCTAACCACAACCCCAACCCCCAACCCCCAACCCTTACCCTCTAAACCTACCCCTAACCCTCTAAGCCTACCCCTAACCCTCTAAGCCTAACAATAACCCCCAACCCTCACCCGAAACCCTAACTCTAGCCCCAGCCCTAGCCCCTAACCCTAACCCTAGTTCCCGAGAACTACATCTCCCGGTATGCTCTGGGCACACAACATGGCCTCCCAGTGCCGGAAAACTACACCTACCAGCATTCCCCGCACAGCCAGCATGGCCAATCACAGGCCGAGTGCTCGAGAACTGCATTTACCAGCACTCACTGGAACCCTCACCGCCCTTACAAAAAAAGCCTCAAGCCCTAACATCAAAAAAAACTCGAAACCCCTACAGGCCTAACCCAAACTATTTACCACACTAAACCCCTGAAGACCTATGCCTAAAACCCCTAACCCAAAATCTTAGGATGCTCAAAACCCAAACCCAACCCAAAACGTTAGGATGCTCAAAGCCGTAGCCCAAAAACTTAGGGTGCTCCAAACCCTAACCCCAAAACATTAAGATGCACAAAACCTTAACCCAAAAACTTAGTGTAATACACCATAAATGTTTGTTCATTGTCTTTTGTATTATAAAAACAAGGACTTCTGTTTGAGGAGCGGGAGTTGCGAAAGCTCCCTGCTGAAGTAAGGAGCTGCATAATGCTTGCCTAGACACTATGAAAATTCTTTTGCTTAATTTTCTTTTTAAAGAGATTTAAATTCTTAAAAATTCTTTTGCGCGCAACAGTGCGCGCAGTCGCAGAATATACCAGGATGTGCTGCGTAATCCCGGAATTAGCAAGATATAAAAAGGGACCCTGGCGGGGGTGAGGTGCGTGCCGTTGGCAGAGCTGAGACTCCCCGGCCGCCCAGTGCTGTTTTGCTTGATGTTTGCTCACTCAATAAATTCCTTTCTATGATTAATACAATGCTCTCTGAAAATTAATTAAGGGGGCAACTTATAACACTTTGGACGCTCAAAACCCAAACCCAAAAACTTTGGACGCTCAAAACCCTATCCCGAAAACAGGACGCTCAAAGCCCTAACCCAAAATCATTAGGATGCTCCAAGCCCTATCCCGAAAACACTAGGACACTCAAAGACCTATCCTGGAAACACTGAGATGCTCAAAACCCTATCCTGAAAACTTAGGATGCTCAATACCCAAACCATTAAAATGTTCAAAACCCTAACCCAACTACTTAGGATGCTTGAAAGCCTATCCCAAAAAATTAGGGCACACAAAAGCCTAACCCCAAAAATTAAGATGCTCAAAATCCAAACCCCCAAAATTAGGATACTCAAAACCCTGGCCCTGGAGAACCTAACCTGAAAAAAAAAAAAAAAAAAAAAAAAGATCTTAAAACCCTAACCGTAAATAACTGACCAGAAATAAAACCTTAAGACTCTAACCCTAAAAAACATATCAACACTACAACCCAAAAAACTCTAATACCCTAACACGCTAACCCTGAAACCCTTAAAACCCTAACCCCCAAATCCTTAAAATCCTAACCGTTAAAACTCCAACCCTAAAAACCTTAAAATCCTAAACATAAACCCTGAAACCCCTTACCCTGAAACCCAACCCTAGTGCCCAATCCCTGAAACCTTAAAACCCTGAATCAATCTGTAGCAAATAGCATAGGCTGAGTCGAGGATCTCAGTACAGTAGCATTATTATTCGAGATTACAATGGCGGGTGTCCCACAAGCAGGAGGGTGCCTACTAATTCCATACACAGTTTATACACTTTTTTTTTCTGCCGAGGACCGGGACCCTCCCCTGTTTCCCCATTAACTGTGCTATTCAAGGGTCATAATCTAGCTGGTGCTTCACAGAAAATACACAGCTGCTGGCCTGTTACAAGTCACATTTCTTTTGAGGTTTTTACTCTTTGAGGTGGTAATGTTTCTTACGCCGTGATTTCCACCTAATTGCTGTAAGGATTCTGGTTGTCTGCGTTTTACAAGGTTGTCTGTTATAATAAATAAAAGTCCCAAATAGGATTACAATCAAAGTTTACAATTCACTGAATGAATAGAGGTAAGCAAACAGTGCTGGGTACGCCGGGAGTCTCTGCTCCACCAAGACGCGCACCAGTTATACACCAGTTACCTCCCTTAAGGGATATAGAGAAGCCCTCTCAGATACGTCAGTCCTCGTGCATGCAGCCGGAGGTCGGTCTAATTCTGGTGCTGTTGGTGGTGGAAGCTGGGGCAACGGTGGTACTGGTGGCGATACCACAGCCACCGGAGGGGGAGCCGCCGGGGGTGGATTGTTAGGATATGGAGGTGGTAGCTTATCCAACGGCTCACGTTTATCTTCTTTTTCTTTTTCATGTTCTTCTTGTTCTTCAAATTTCTTACCTGCTTTTAGTGTAAATATTGAGGCTGGAAAAGGACCTGAAGTCCTCCTGATCCATAATCCTGCATAATCACTTTCTTCCTGGCTAAAAGGTTCCTTTGAATTAACATGGATATTTAAGGCCTGGCAAATCCAGTCTTCGAAGGATCCAAAAACAGGCCAAAAGACATGTAGTCTTAAAGGCTCCTTTGGCCATTCTGTCACACAATACTGGACCATTTTTAATTTACTTTTTCCTTTTCTGGGGTCCCTATCAGTTCCAATTTCTAATCGTTATTCCTAATGGACTTTCTGGTGGTATGACTGGTAATTTGCTCCCTTTCTTCTGGTCTCTGGTCTTCGATTTTGTCTGACCCATCTAGGAATTTTACTATGGCAATTCCCACAGCCCTTGGTTACCTTAGTAAGAGTGTCTTGCAGGGGGTCGAGGACCTATCACACACCCACAAATCCTATAGGAATCCCTTCGGTCCTTCACCGGCCAAGTCCCTCACGGGAGATTGGAACCGCGGTTAGAAGACCTCCACAATCGCTTCAGAACTAAGTTCCATCTCAGTCACACTCTTACACACACAGGCAACCGAACCCCACCCAACCGAACGGTATACGCTTTAAATGCTTACTACTCCATCGTCTTCGTTCGGATCTTCACACACACAATTACGGGCAAAATATAGTGCTGCAGCTGGCAAGGGAGCTGAAAAAAAGAATCAGAAACTTTGCTTACCTTTATTCAGGTTCAAGATGCCATTAGTTCCGACCTGACTCAAACAGCAGCCACCAAATGGTGGGGGTGCCTCTCCTAGATCAAACCAGAAATCAGGAACCAAAGCCCTCCCGGACGAGCCCCCACTTGTAATAAATGACTGGGTCCCAAATAGGATTGCAATTGAAATTTACAATTTATTAAATGAATAGAGGTAAGCAAGCAGCGCTGGGTGCGCCAGGAGTCTCTGCTCCACCAAGACGCACACAAGTTACATCAGGCGGCTGGTTTTTATGCTGCTAGGCTAATACATATTCATTACTACTTCTACAAAAGGCAGGGTTATTCTAATTAGTTCCCAGAATCCAAACCCTCCCACTGGTGCAGGCGTTATCAGTCTCCGGTGGTCCCTCTGGGGGTCTCTCACGCTGAAAGCTCGTAGTCTTCGTCCCAGGCTTTTCTCTTGTCCTTCTCCTTTGTCCATCTTGGCTGGATGGCAGACACTTGCATAGTGTCCCATGCAACAGTTGTAATAGTTAGCAGTTATTCTGAAACCCCTTTGTTCTCTTATCCCCTATTGACCCGAATTGCTGGACCATTCCTTTGCAAGATACAAGAACTATATACATTAACCACTGGTTTTCTCAGACTTTTCATCATATCATGCGGCCCTAGCATTGTTCCATATTGACACGAATCAGATGAACTCATTTCACACTGTTAAGCTGTCTTATCACTGCAAGCATATCTCAATACCACCTTCCTTCCCTCTACAGGATGTAAAAACATCCTGTTGTTTGTGCAAAAACAACATTTTTATTCCCACAACCTTGATCCCCTTACCCTGAAATCCTTATTCCCCTTAAACCGAACAACTCTAACCACAACCCTAACCCTTATTATCAACCCCCTAACGCTAATGACACTGACCTTAATCCAAACCCCAAACTGCCCCTAATCCCACACAACCAACAACGAAACACACACACACAAAGATGGAAACTACAAAAAAGGCAAAACCCTGGATACAGGCCCCAAATCACAAATACGCAACCAAAACGCTACAGAAAAACCCCAGATGCAGGCCCCAAATGCTACTGCTAGGCCTCAAAAGCTCAAGATGCATCCCAAAGCAAAAATGCAGACCCCAAACATTACAGAAAAGCCCCCAAACCCAGGCTGCACAAGTCTACAAGCAGGCCCCAAACTGCCAACAGAAGCAGGCACCAACCACACCCAGATGCAGACCCCAACTGCCCACAAGCAGCTCCTACCCCACCACCCCCTCCCAAGAACTGGACTCCACCCAGACACTGGCCCAAGACCCGGGCCCGCCCCCCGCCAACCCCCCTACCCTCCCCCCGACACAGGTGTACAAGCAGCTCACAACCCGCCCCTTCAGAGACCGGTCCCACCCCCCCCCCCCCCCCCCCCCCCAAGACATGGGATGCGGAGGTGTACAACCAACTCCCAACTCCCTCCCCCTCAAAGGGAGGCCCCAAAGACCCCCAAATGGAGGCTCCTAGAGTGAACAAACACCTCCCAACTCCCGTAGGCACAGGCCCACCCCCTCCCCAAACACAGGCCACAAAGGTGTATAAACAGCCCAGACCCCCCTCCAAGACCATGGCCCCTATAGTGTACAAGCAGCTCCCAACCACCCACAGATGAAGGCCCTAACCCTTCTCAAAAGGGAGGCACCTAGAATGCATGAGCAGCTCCCAGCCCCCCTAAACATAGGTCCAAAAGTGCACAAGCAGCTCCCAACCCCCCTCAAATACAGACCCCAAAAGTGTACAAGTAGCTCCCCCCCAGAGACAGGACCTAAAGGTGTACAACCAGTTCCCAACACCCCTGAGACACAGGCCCCAACCTCCCCCCCCAGACACAGGGCCCCAAATTCTACAAGCAGCTCCCAACCCCTGCCAGGCAGGCCCCCTACCCTATACAAGCAGCTCCCAACCCTCCCCCCCCCCCCCCGAGGGAGGCCCCCAAGCCCCCCCAAACACAGGCCCCTACAGTGTACAGGCAGCTCCCAGCAACCCCCAGATGCTGGCCCCAAAGTTGTACAAACAGCTCCCAGCCACCCTGCAGAAACAGATTCCTACATTGTACAAGCAGTTCCCAGCCCCCTAGACACAGACCCTGACCCCCCACAGATGCAGGCCCCAAAGGTGTACAAGCAGCTCCCACCCTTCCCCCAGACGCAGGCCCCAAGCCCTCCCCCCCAAAACACAGGCCCCTACAACCAGCACCCAACCCCCTACCCTCGATGCCAGGCCCAAAGGTGTAGAAGCAGCTCCAAACCTCCTCCCTCAACCCAGGCTCCAACAGTGTACACAACAGTGTACAAGCAGCTCCCATCCAACCCTCCCCTTCCCCCTCCCCCCCACCCCCCCTCCGCCCCCCCGACACAGGCTCCAAAGGAATACAAAGAGCTCCCACCCCTCCCCCAGATGCAGGTCTCAACCCCCCCCCCCCCAGAAGCAGGCCCCAAAGGTGTAGAGTCAGCTCCCAACCCCCTCAATGCTGGCCCCAAGGGTCTACAATCAGCTCCCCCCTTGCCCCCAGATACAGGCCTCCAGACGCAGACCCCAAAAGCCTAATCACAGGCCCTGAACTCTAGAGGCAGGCTCCAAAACCCAGGACAAAGCCCCAGTGTTTTGAGATGATTCAAAGATCGAAGCCGAAATTCCTTTAAGTGGTATATTCTTTATTGCAGCGCTGGATGCACGGGGGATCTCTCCACCTATCGTGCATACCTAAAGCGGAAAGCAGTCTTGAATTTATACAATCAATCTATCAATATTCTACAAGCACCTATACATATGCATTACCTATCCCCGCCTTCCCTCGCTTCTCATGCTAATTAGCCTTTTGGCACCTTGCGCCTGCGTAGAGCCTCCCAAGAATTGTGGGCAGGGGTCTTTGGGAGGAAGACCCCGAGTCTTCCTCACAGTGTACTTTTCACCTTTGGTCAGGAATCTGCTGAATTGGCAGGTTTCTTAATTGCAAGAGCTGGTTGTTGCTAATTCTCCCGTTTGTTGTATCTTTATAATGAATTCCAATGTCCAGTTTTGAGATTTATAGTCCTTACGTTTGTTTCTCTGTCCGTCTGCCGCTTCCTTATCATGAGTTTCAGTGTCTTGTTTCGAGATATACAGTCCATGTCTGGGGATTGTCCTTGCCTCCCCAATGCCTCCCCAATACCTCCTTAATCAGAGACAGGGCCCAAATCCCAGACACAGGCCCCAAACGCTAAAAATATGCCAAAAAAAGTATTAGTGCTGGTGCCAAATGTTACAGACAGGCCCAAAAGCCCGAGATGCTCAAGGCTGAGACGTAACTTGGCTTTCTGAATTACTGGAAAGCAGCTTTCATTCTCAGATAATTGTGTGCAGGCTAGATAGGATGGGGCTTCAGGCACCTCTTCACCTGAGGAAACACACTGCCATCAGGCACCGCTGTGCCAGACAAGCTTGTTCTGCTAGAACACCCTACTCAGATGCACTGTGGCATTCAAGTGAACTGCTTTCATGCAAATATAACGACTGATGTTACAACCCACCTTGCCTGTGGCACCTGATGAACAGAAGAGTAAGCCACCGCAGCGCTTCAAAACCATCCCTGCACGTGCCGCTCCTTGTCGCTCTCTGGCCTTATCTCATATCCTTATCCACTTCTGTGGAGAGTTTGCCACGGCACCTGCAAAGCAAGACAGACACCTTTCATAGTCACCTTGTGCTACTTGGTCATTCTGCTCCAACCCAGCTCATGACCAGCCCCTCTTCTTACACAGCTCTTCAGAGTGCAGTTTGCTCCTTTGAGCCTGTGCGAGACACCTGTGAAAGAAAAAGAAACGCATAGGCCGATGCAGCATCCAAAGACACAGCACAACTAGGTAAGTTACTCTCATCTGCTCCCTTACCTCTGCCGCTTACCAGCCCCCGAGGCAGATGCTTCAATCTACCCTCTTCAAACAGCTACAACACCTCTAAAAGACAAAGAGGGGATGCTTAGAGGAACAGTGAGACCTACAACACAACTGCTACATCTGTTCCTCACTCACCTTGCCAGAGGCAGCTCTGCGTGTGACGCCCCAGGTTGTACACTGCGTTACCTAACCCTTACCATAACCCTTACCTAACCCTTCTTACCCTTACCATTACCCAAATCCTTACCTTTACTTTTTCCTTACCCTTACTCTTTCCTTTAACTATAACCTTACCCTTACACTTCCCGTTACCCTAACACTTACCCTTACCATAAGCCGTACAATAACTTATATGTTCACTTACGCTTACACTTACCCTAGCAATTACTTGTACAATTACCCTAACCCTTACCCATACCTTTACGCTTACCTTACCCTTACCCTAAACATTACCCTTACCCTTAACCTAACCCTAAACCTTACCCTTATCCTAACACTTACCCTTACCCTTTCTGCTACACTTACCCTAAGCCTAAATCTAAACCTTACACTTACTCTTAACCTTAACCTTACCCTTAACCTTAACCTAATACTTACCCTTACGCTTCCCTCACCCTAACCCTAAAATTAACCCTTACCATTGCCCTAACACTTACCCTTAACCTAACCCTAACCATAACCCTTACTCTAACCCTTACCCTGACCCGTACCCTTACACTTACCCTAACCCTTCCTCTTACCCTTTCCCTTACCCTTACCATAACCTGTACCTTAACACTTTCTCGTACCCTTACCCTTAACCTTATGCTAACCCTAATCCTTACCATTACCATAACAAATACCCTAATGCTTATCCTTACCCTTACACTTGCCCTTACCCTTGCAAACAGCTGCAATGAGCTGTGTGTCCTCTGGTGTGCTGACTCCACCTCAGTTGCTACCTGCTCTACCACAGCTCTAAAGGGCTGTGGTATGGTCCTGCCTGGTGACAAAGAAGGCACCACGTAAGAAGCGGAGGTTCTGTCCTGGTCTCTTGCCACCAGATACTATTCTGTCCAAGTGAGAGCGTGGCTCATCTTCCCAAGGAGCACAGGACATCTCCTGACAGTTTTCTAGCCATCGCTAGGGGCTGGAGACCCACAGCGGGTCTTAGAGCGCCCCCCGGACCTTTCCAAACCAGCACGGTCACCTCCATATCTTGCCGGGTGACAGCTTGAACCACGCGGTGCCACTCAGCGGCTGCTGCCTCGGTCCCGTGCTCTGGCACACCGGCCCATCAGAAAAGTTGCCTTTCCAGCCCCTGGCCAGGTTAGGACAGCAACCTTCCTCTTCTTGGTCTGTGCTCTACCAGTGACCGAGAGTAGGAATGTCAGGGCATGTCTCTGCTGTCCTCCTTTGCCCTTTCATCAGGGAGCGTGATGGCATTTCAAGGCATCACCAAGTGGTCGGGCAAGATGCCAATGGCCCTGACAACACTGCAAGGAAGGCTATGTTTCTGCAAGTACAAGGACGGGGGGGTCGTGACCAGAGTCATTTACACACCAGAAGCCTTGTCCCCAGTATGCTGGATACCAGCGTGTGGATGACTCACACCGAGGTTCACCTGAGGTTTCTTACAATGCCTCAGCACTTTCTGGTGACTCACAGGTAAGCGCAAAGCGGTCTGCTGATGCCACCTTGCAATTAAAGGGCACTGCATGTGCCTCTCTGTCCCTTAGCAAGAGAAAACAAGCCAGAGCCTCTGGGTCAGTGTCCGGCTTGGGGTACAACTGAACTCCCCAGGAAAGCCTTCTCGCAGCCCCACATGCAACTAAACCCTCTGTGTTCGCTCTTTCGGAGCAACCCGAAACATAGCCCTACCTGGCATGGAAGAGCAGTTCAAAAGAGGGCCCCAGAAAAAACGTTCAAAGCCCCTTTCGCCCATCCAAAAGTGCCCCCAAAGGAAGGCTTTGGGTACAACTGAACTCCCCAGGGGAGCCTTCTCGCAGCCCCACATGCAACTGGACCCTCTGTGTTTGCTCTTTCTGAGCATCCCGAAACATAGCCCTACCCGGCATCGGAGACCTAACCCTACCTGTAACCCCGGATCTAACCCTACCTGTAGCCCCGGATCTAACCCTAACCCTTCCCCCTCCCACCCTAACCCTCCCCCCCCCCCCCCCCGACCCTAACAGCCCTGACCCCAACCCCAACCCTAACTCTAATAACCCTAACCCTAGTTCCCGAGAACTACATTTCCCGGTATGCTCTGGGCACCCAACATGGCCTCCCGGAAGTCCAGAGTCCAAGAACTACACCTCCCGGCATGGCCTGGGCACCTAACATGGCCTCCCGGAATCCGGGTGCCAGAAAACTACACCTACCAGCTTTCCCCAGGTAGCTGGCTTGGCCAGTCACAGGCCGAGTGTTCGAGAAATACATTTACCAGCACTCACTGTAACCCAAGCACTTACTGCCCTTTCAAAAAAGCCTCAAGCCCTAACACTAAAAAACTTCGAAACCCCTAGAGGCCTAACCCAAACTATTTACCACACTAAACCCCTGAAGTCCTATGCCTAAAAGCCCTAACCCAAACACTGAGGACGCTCAAAACCCAAACCCAAAACATTAGGATTCTCAAAGCCCTAAACAACAAAAGTAGAACGCTCAAAGCCTTAACCCCAAAATTAAGATGCTCAAAACCCAAAGCCAACCCAAAACAGTAGGATGCAAAAAACCTTAATTCAAAACATTAGGACACTCAAAACACAAACCAAAACCCAAAACTTTAGGACGCTCTAAACACAAACTGAAAACATTAAGACACACAACTCTAACCCAAAAATTAAGATGCTTAAAACCCAAAGCCCTAACCCAAAACATTAGGATGCTTAACACCATAACCCAAAACTTAAGATGCTTTGTTGTCGATGGAAGGAAGACACAGATGCTCAATATGAGTGAACAGTGAACTTCAACTTTAATGGATAGCTCAGTCGCCTTTTATCTAGTTTGAACATAATCAACTCATACATATTGCAAAAACTAAGCTCAGGATTGGCTAACATTTCCCGGTCTTTTCAGTTAGTTCCTCCTTCTTTTAGCCACCGTCCCGCCTTAGGGACTTTCCCCATCGCTCAAGGACATCGTGTCCTTGAGCCTGATTGGCTCTCAGCCAGCTGCGTACGTGCCAGACTCATGTGAGTTGAGTACGGTACTTCAATAGCCCATTGCCTCCTAACTGCCTAACATCCACATGTCCTATTTCACTTAACCATTCCTCCACAATGCTTAAAACCCAAAGCCAACCAAAAACAGTAGGATGTACAAAGCCCTAACCCAAGACAGTAGGACGCTCAAAACCCAAACCCAAAAAAATTAGGACGCTCAAAACCCTAACCCTGGAGAACCTAACCTGAAAAAAAAAAAAGAAAAAGAAAAAAAGGATCTTAAAACACTAACCCTAAATAACTGACCAAAAATAAAACTCTAGGACCCTAACACTAAAAAAAACTATAAACACTACAACGCAAAAAACTCTAAAACCCTAACACGCTAACCCTGAAACTCTTAAAACCCTAACTGTTAAAACTCCAACCCAGTTATACACCAGTCACCTCCCTTAAGGGATATAGAGAAGCTCTCTCAGATACGGCAGTCCTACCTCTCGTGCATGCAGCCAGAGGTCGGTCTCATTCTGGTGCTGATGGTGGTGGAAGCTGGGGCAACGGTGGTACTGGTGGAGATACCACAGCCACCGGAGGTGGATTGTAAGGATATGGAGGTGGTAGGTTACCCAACGGCTCCCGTTTATTATCTTTTTCTTTTTCCTGTTCTTCTTCTTCAAATTTCTTACCTGCTTTTAGTGTAAATATTGAGGCTGGAAAAGGACCTGAAGTCCTCCTGATCCATAATCCTGCATAATCACTTTCTTCCCGGCAAAAAGGTTCCTTCGAATTAACATATGTATTTAAGGCCTGACAAATACAGTTTTCAAAGGATCCAAAACAGGCCAAAAGACATGTAGTCTTAAAGGCTCCTTTGGCCATTCTATCACACAATACTGGACCATTTTTATTTACTTTTTCCTTTTCTGGGGCCCCTATCGTTCCAATTTTTAACTGTTATTCCTAATGGACTTTCTGGTGGTATGACTGGTAATTTGCTCCCTTTCTTCTGGTCTCTGGTCTTCGATTTTGTCTGACCCATCTAGGAATTTTACTATGGCAATTCCCACAGCCCTTGGTTACCTTAGTAAGAGTGTCTTGCAGGGGGTCGAGGACCTATCACACACCCACAAATCCTATAGGAATCGCTTCGGTCCTTCACCGGCCAAGTCCCTCACGGGAGATTGGAACCGGGGTTAGAAGACCTCCACAATCGCTTCGGAACTAAGTTCCGTCTCAGTCACACTCATACACACAGGCAACCGAATCCAAATCCCACCCAACTGAATGGTATACACTTTAAATGCTTACGACTCCGTCATCTTCGTTCGGATCTTCACACTTCACACATAGAAAAACAGGCAAAATAAAGTGCTGCAGCCAGAAAGGGAGATGGAAAAAAAAGAATCCAAAACTTTGCTTACATTTGTTCAGGTTCAAGATGCCATTAGTCCCGACCAGACTCGAACAGAAGCCACCAAATGGTGGGGCACCTCTCCTGGATCACATCAGAATTCAAGAACCAAAGCCCACTCGGACAAGCCCTCAGTTGTAATACATGACTGGGTCCCAAATAGGTTTGCAATTACAGTTTACAATTTATTAAATGAATACAGGTAAGCGAGCAGTTGCTCGCAAGCATTTCAACTCCCCCCCACACACACACATCTGCCAAACACCACAGAGATGACTGGGCCAGCTGCCCTTCAGTACGTGCCCAGAGGCAGACCGGATGTCTTCACCAACACAGTCCAGACAATGTATTAGTACATCCATGCACTGCCACGTTAGCTGTCATCACTAACTGCCAGGCAGGACAGCTCCAGACCAAACACATACACACAGGCACGCCACAAACACTATGAACAAAACACACAACACAAGGCGCAAGAAAAAGTGACCCCCAGAGGAAAGCCCTACGGCAAAAGCAAGTCAGAACAGGTGCTCTGCAGCAGACCCAAGGAGAGACTCAAATGTCACGACATGCGACTGGAAGCAACTGCCAGAACTGGGATGATGGAGGCCTAAAAAGCCTGCCTTTACGACAAGAGACCAGAAGAATGGGGACTGAAAACCCCGTAAGAAGACACTTAGGAAATCAATTCCCAAGCAGGAACTCCTGATGCGGCCCAAATGACTTCTGCAAGAGTGAGGATGGAAACAGATGTGATCTCAAACCGAATATGATGCACAAGACCTGAAACAGATCTGCACTTTAAGCAGCAACTGCAGGACAAGAAGTGCTCAGATCAGAGCCATGATGACAAAACAAGCCTTGAGGCCCTTCAGCACAGCTACCAAGTCGTCTGTCTAGTCAGTCCAGGGCAAAAAGCTAGGAGGATATCAAGACCCGAGAAGCACAGAACAGATGCTGCAGAAGCAACACTACATGACAGACAAACTGAAGGAAACTGTCCTGCATGGAGCTGGAGCACGCACTCACACTACAAAATAATCCCGCTTCTTCTATTAGCCTGGTGACCAAGCCACAAGCAGCCTGAACATGACCCAGCATGAGCCACCTTCACAGTGGCACCAAGTCTATTCAGCCAGCTGGCTCCATGCTGCTCTGACTCCCAGCTCCCATTAGCCACCCCAGATATGCAAATACCAGGTGCCCCCCAACTTAGCTCTCATGTTGCTGGATGGTAAAGTCCCTCCGCCTCAAGAAATACATAGGCACTGATTGTCATCTTAGTCAATTGCCAGGCTCATCATCAGCTGCAAAAACAGAGTACCAGCATTCACTAGCACTCCGGCCATGATGCCCACCTTCTCCACAATGCTGATTACTTCTGATGCTACATACGATTGTGCTCACCTGCTCCTCTCCAAATCCAAGCTCCAACAGTGCAGCCAGTATCATCCACACCACCTGGGAAAACAAAGGGATTAAATGATCATTGCGTTCACAACAAATCACCCAATGGTGGTTTTTTGTTGTTGTTGCTTGTGTGTGTGTGTTTCTTTTTTTTTTTTTAAATCTGCTTTAGCTCAACAACATGCAGAGTGCAGACAAGAGAACTGGGGTGTTTCTAAAAGCAACAATCCCCATGCTTTTGCTGCAGCTTTTAATATTAAAAGGACAATATGGCCCAGCAAGTAACTGGAACTTGCTTAACTGGAAATAGCTCAAACATTTTTTTACGTAGAAAGAAACATCTAGGTGCAGAACAGATTATGCGCCAAAACAATCAAACACCAAACAATCTTCCCTTTGCTTTGGATAAGGGATGACCAGGCTGACAACACTATCCTTCCCTCAGAGCTTCATGACATGAGGATTTCCCTTCCCTGTCCACGACTGCACAAAGCACCTGCAAAGACAAGAGAAAAGCATACTCTGAGGCACCTCACAGCCACAGCGTACCTGCTGCAATACCTCTCTTCCCAGCTCCGTTACTTCAGCTGCTCACCAGCTCTGAGATTCTTCGCTCACAGCGCCACAGCAAACTCTGCCCGGGCCACACAACACACACTACACAAGCTACATTGCTTAAGACACACAAGCTGGAATGTTCCCACCCAACAATCAGTCGCATCGCACAGGAAGGATGCCGCATACTCCTAGAAACCAAACCTACCAGTCCTGAGCAACTCCCCACCTCCTCCTGCCAATCACACTCAGCACACACACTATTTGCCACTTAAAAAAAAACAAAAAAACAAAACAAAGAAAAAAAACTTAGAACATGCACACACACACACAAAAAAAAAAACAGAGCTCCACAAATGCCAAAAAGACATGCAGACACAGCAGCCCCAGCAGGGGTAATCACAGACTTGCCCTTTGCAGATGAAAGAGGTGACTCTGATACAACCCTGCTCAGTCTCTTGGTAATGCTGCATCTATGCTGTCAAGCCACACGTAGCAGGTAAACAAGCTGGTTTTAGTCCTCTGGAGAATTACACAAGTAGGTTTATGCATCTAGAGATTAAAATATAGCTCAAAAACAGAAGCATATCCCACCATCCCAAAGAACAGTGAGCCAGCAACGTCTACTAAATATCCCTCTATTAAGTGAATTCCAAGCACTTAAAATCCAGAAATCCATAGACTCCAGCCTGCCTAGAGAACCCTGCAACTGACTGAAGGAAACACAAAGTACCTACCCCAAAGAGCAGCTCAGGCTGAATGAGCTCTCTGAGGGTATACGTGGGGCTCATATATCATTTGGCCCCACCCAGCACCCAAACCCAATCTCCTGGAAAAGGGGAGGGACAAAGCACAAGGAAGTAGGAACAGAGCAGGAGCAGCAGCAGCTGGTTTTCATTTTCATTTTTTTTTTTTTTTTTTTTTTTTTAAATCTGACTTACCTAAACAACATGCAGAGAGCAGACAGGACACCCATGCTTTTGCTGCAGCTTTTAATACTGAAAGGACAACACAACCAGGCAAATAACTGGAACTTTTTCAAATGGAATCAGCTCAAACATGTTCATCATCACTTGCAAAAACAGAGAACCAGCATTCACTAGCATGCCAGTCCTGACACCCACCTCCTCTGCAACGCTGACTACTACTGATGCAAAAATGTGCCCGGGCGGCGCCGCGCTTAAGTGTGCCCGAACAGACTTATCCTTTAGAGATGAAAAGGTGACCCTGCTCACTCTCTGGGTATTACTGGACTTATGCGGTCAAGGAATCGTACCCCACGGTTTCCCAAAAACAACGTACCTGGCAACCCCTCATAAATGTACTTCTAATATGTAAATTCAAGGACATAAAGACTTGAAGGCTGCAAGGTCTGAAGTCTCAGAGACTTCTAAACCCTGCTCCATCACTTTAACAGCAAGGTTTTGACTTTGATAACATTTGATATACAGGCAAAGACTCACAGAAAGCCCCCTCATTCTGCAAAAATCATAAGGGTCCCAGAACCACAAAGCAAACACACAAAGTAACATCGTCATCCTATCTGTAAACATGCTATAACGATTTCTCCCCTGAAGAAGAGCTGCATGCAATAAAGGTACCTACTACTATACAGTTTGCTTTAATTTACCAGATCCCAATAGTTGTCACCTCAAAAAGATTTGTGTATCAGTCTCTACTTCGAAATGCATGAGTCCGTAGATTCTGACCCATCTAAAGAACCCTGCAACTGACTTTTTAGAAAAACAAAGCACTTACCCCAAAGAGCAGCCCAGGCTGAATGAGCTCTCTGAGGGTATACCTGGGGCTCATTTGGCCCCACCCAGCACGCAAACCCAATCACCTGGGAAAGGGGAGGGGTAAAGCACAAGAAAGTAGGAAGAGGAGGAGCAGCAGCTCAGGTTTATTTACTTATTACCAAAAAGGCTATGCTGATGGCTCAAAACATGCTACAGGACACTGGGCCCCGCACCACCAGAGGCCAGACCCCAGGGGCTTGGGACAGCTGGCCACCGCACTACCCGAGACCAAGCCCCGTGCCGTGGCATGGCCAGCCCCCGCACCACACGAGGCCGATGCCCGGGCCCCGGGACCATCGTCCCCAAGCCGCCCAAGGTCGGCCCTGGGACCCTGGTGCAGCTAGCAGACGTGTCGCCCATGACTGGACCCTAGGGGCTTGGGACAGCCGGATCCCCGGTGCCCAGGATGCCTGGCCCCCACGCCGCTTGAGTCTGGCCCCAGGACATCCAGCCGCCATGCTGCCCGAGGCTGGCACTCTGGAGCTTGGGACGGCCAGTCCCCGTGTCTCCTGAACGTGGACTCCTGGGGCTTGGGACGGCCAGCCTGAGGCTGGCCCTCCACGCTCCTGGACAGCCGGCCGTTTCGCCGCCATCCTTTTAATGTTTGATTGGCTCGCTCTACTATGCCCTGTCCTGTTGGCGAGTTAGGAATTCCTGTTATATGCTGAATCCCCCATCTTTGACAAATCTTTCTTATTCTCTAGCTCTTGTAAGCAGGCCCATGGTCAGTTTTTAACTGTTTTGGCACCCCCATAATCGCAAAACAAGCTGTTAAGTGTCTGTACATGCGAAGCCTTTTCCTCTGCCTGGACTGAGGCCCATATGTACTTACTATATGTATCTACTGTAACATGTACATACTTTAACCTTTCAAATTCAGAGACGTGTGACATCCATTTGCCCAAATATCCTGCGGCCCCAGACCCCTAGGGTTAACTCCAACCCCTAGTGCCAGGCCCTGGTGACTACAATTGGGGCATGCCCATACAATTCCTCGTGCTTCTTCCATTGTTATACCAAATTGTTTATGCAGTCCCTTCGCATTTTGGTGGAAATTGGCATGCGCCTCCCTAGCCATAGTAAATTTACTCAGTGGGGCCGAGGCGGATACCAGCTCATCTGCTCTCTGGTTCCCTTCACCCAGACCCTCCGCCCACTTGTGGCTTCTTATGTGGATAACTGTGTATGCATGCTGTCTCTGACGGATGGCAGATTGCAGTGTCCATAGTAAATCAAATAGTTGGTCGTTTTGTATGTCTCTAATTCAGGCATCTTCTATGCACGCTACTTATCCGGCCACATATAATGAGTCTGTGACCACATTCAAGGACATTGTCATCCATTCCATGAAGGCCCACACAATGGCTGATAGTTCCAGTGTTTATAGAGTATCTCCCGATGTGGCTGGGAGGATCTTATGCTTCCATTCTCCATTTTCTTGCCATGTTATCGCTGCTCATCGGGATCTACGGCCAGCATCCATAAATACTGTAATAGCGTTCTGAAGAGGTCGCTTGCTGTATTTTGGTGGTGCCATCCACTTCAATACTGGTGATGCTAGGGAGTGGACATCAATTCTGGTTGCTGATGTTAGCAAGCTGAGTTGTAACTCAGGAGACTGCTGGATGTACCATTCCAAATCTTCCCACTTAATAGACAGGTATATTACTCCTGGTTCTTTTCCCGATATTTGGAGAATCCGTCGTCACCCCTTTTTGATCAATTCTGCTAAATTGACCGTTTTTTTGTTGAATTGTAGTTTTTGGCTGTACTGAAGCAAACAGCCATTCCAAAATCCTTGTTCCCTCTCCCTTTTTCTTTTTGCACTGTGTCAGCAAAGATTTGGCTCTGTGCCTGGACCAGGTCTCTTCCCAATTCTCTGACCACTTCAACTAAAAAAGTTTGTGGACCAATGGGAACCCTGCTCATTCTTTCTAACATAGCTTCTATTCTGGCATCACTCGGTAAAGTAACTAGTATGGACTTTGTAGCAGCATTACTATTTTCCATCATACACTGTCTAAGTAAAGCTGCTTTCATCCACTCTGGTACATCCCCTTTGTTGATAGCTTCAGTGACCTTATCTACAAAGGACGCAAAAGATTCAACTCTCCCCTGCTTTAGGGACATGTATGACGGTGTCAAGGGAGCAGTTTTCACTGATCCTATAGCGACCCTGGCTGCCCTCATGCTCTCTAGGCATATCTCTGGCCCTAACTGTACCTGCATATCCACCGACGCAAATCTCCCAACCCCCATTAATTGCTCGGTAGTTACATATTCTAAAGGATCTCCCAGTGGTCAGGGTGTGTGAGCACTGATATCACATATGCGTTGCCAATGAGCCTGCCATAGCAGCTCACAATAGCTTTAATGTGCTTGGGACATAAAATACTGCTGCCCCAAATATAATTAAGCAGCTGCTTAATTATAAGCTTAATTATATTTTCACTGCACGTTCTGGTCTCTAGTCTTAAAGGCAGGCTTTTTAGGCCTCCATCATCCCAGTTCTGGCAGTTGCTTCCAGTCGCATGTCGTGACACTTGAGTCTCTCCTTGGGTGTGCTGCAGAGCACCTGTTTGGACTTGCTGTTGCAGTAGGGCTTCCCTCTGGGGGTCACTTTTTCTTGCACCTTGTGTTCTGTGTTTTGTTTGTAACGTTTGCAGTGTGCCTGTGTGTGTGTTTGGTCTGGAGCTGTCCTGCCTGGCAGTTAGTGATGATAGTTAACGTGGCAGTGCATGGGTGTACTAATACACTGTCCTCACTGTTTTTTGCAAAGACATCGGGTCTGCTTCTGGGCACGTACTGAAGGGCAGCTGGCACGGTCATCTCTGTGGTGTTTGGCAGATGTGGAGGTGGGAGAGTTGAGCTGTTTGCGAGCAGCTGTTCGCATAGTGCTTGAATAGTGCTAGAGGAGAGATGTGTTGTTGAATTGTCAAAGCTTGCGGATGTGGATGACTTTTTTTTTCCTTTATTTTTTTTAATTCTTTTTTATTTTTTGTCAGCCTTAGATAAACCTTAGGAGGAACCAGTCAAAGGAAAGAATGCCTTCCGGAACTGTCAAGCTCTCGTTCAGCAGCTCAGTGACTCGCTTGGTCTACTTCTGAGGTGTTGATGCAAGGGGGCTGCTGTTTTGAAACAATAATATTGTAAATGGGGTCCTTTGTGTTGTTGAGGGATGGATGCTAATGCTGGCAGCTGAATGATTATCTTGTGACTATTTTCATTTATTAAAGCTGAAACACAGTGTACAACACGGGACTTGACGATCAGAGCTGCTTTTGGCAAGGTAAGCAGTGAACAGATATAGCACTTACTTTAGGGGTGTGGTTGTCACTAGTTACCTAACTACTAACTACAGAAAATACAGTAAAAATCCTGTTTATATTTCAGAGGTGTTGTGGCTGGCCTAAGACAGCAGATGGAAGCATCTGCCCGAGGGCAGGTGAGGGAGCAGATGAGAGGAACTGTCCGAGCTGTGCTGTGGCTTTGGATGATGCCTCTGCCTATGCTTTTCTTTTTCTTTCACAGGCTTTTCTTTCTCTCACACAGGCTCAGAGGGGCCAAGCTGCACTCTGAAGAGCAGCACGAGAAGGGCGGGCTGGTTGCAAGCTGAGTTGGAGCAGAATGGCCAAGTAGCACAAGGTGACTGCGAAGGGTATCCATCTTGCTTAGCAGGTGCTGTGGCAGGCTCTCCACAGAACTGGCTGAGGATTTGAGAAGAGGTTACCGAGCATCAAGGAGCGGCCTGTGCAGGGATGGCTTCCAAATGGTATGGTCGCTTTCTCTTCTGTTTATCAGGTGCCATAGGCGAGCTGGTCTGTGACATTAGTCTTTAGAATTGGAATAAAGCACAGGTCACTTGAATGCCGCAGGGCATCTGAGAAGGGTGTTCTAGCAGAAAAAGCTTGTCTGGCATGGTGGTGCCTGATGGCAGTGTGTTTCCTCAGGTGAAGAGGTGCCTGAAGCCCCATCCTATCTAGCCTGCACACAATTATCTGAGAATGAAAGCTGTTTTCCAGTAATTCAGAAAGTGAAGTTATGTCTTAGCCTTGAGCATCTGGGGCCTGTGCCTGGGCATTTGGACCTGTCTGTAACATTTGGCACTAACACTAATACTTTTCTTTTGGCATATGTTTAGGGTTTGGGGCCTGTGTCCAGGATTAGGGACCTGTCTGGAGCCATTTGGGCCTTTGTCCTGGGTTTTGGAGCCTGCCTGTAGAGTTCAGGGCCTGTGTTTAGGCTTTTGGAGTCTGCATTTGGGGTTGGGGGGTTTGGGCCAGTGTCTGGAGGAGGGCGGAGCTGCTTGTACACCTTTGGGGCCTGTATCTGGGGGATGGTTGGGAGCTGCTTGTACACTGTAAGGGCCTTGTTGGGGGGCGTTTTGGAGCTGCTTCTACACCTTTGGGGTTTGCATCTGGGGGGGGGGGGGATTGGGTGCTGGTTGTACACTGTAGGGGCCTGGTTCGGGGGGGGGGGGTTGTAGGAGCTGCTGTAGTGGGTTTACGTGGCAAGGTTTTGGTAGCAGGGGGCTATAGGGGTGGTTTCTGTGAGAAAGATCTAGAAGCTGCCCCATGTTTGGGAAGGGCCCCATTGTTTTCCAGATCCGAGCCAATAAGCGATGTTGTTTGCGCCTCCGTGAGAGCATATTTAAGACAGGGAAAAAACGCTGCGCCACGCAGCAGCCGGGAGAGTCAAGGGAGTGAGAGAACAGCCTTGCACCAAGGTCAGTGTAGAAGGAGGGGGAGAGGTGCTCCAGGCGCCGGAGCAGAAGTCCCCTGCGGCCTGTGGTGAGGACCATGGTGAAGCAGGATGTCCCCCTGCAGCCCATGGAGTACCACGGTGGAGCAGGGTTCCACGCTGCAGCCCGTGGAGGAGACCACGGTGGAGCAGGTGGCCCTGCACCGACGGAGGCTGCCGCCTGTGGAAGACCCCTGCCGGAGCAGATTCCGGGCCGGACCTGTAGCCCGTGGAGAGGAGCCCACGCAGGAGCAGGTGACCTGGCAGGAGCTGCTGCCCGTAGGGGAGCCAGGTTGGAGCAGTTTTCTCCTGAGGGATGGACCCTGTGGTACGGACCCATATCTGGAGCAGTTCTGGAAGAGCTGCTGCCTGTGGGAAGCCCACGCCGGATCAGTTCATCAAGGACTGCATCCCGTGGGTGGGACCCCACAGCACAGGGGACGAGAGTGACCGAGAAGGAGCGGCAGAGAAGAAGTGCTGTAGACTGACCATAACCCCCATTCCCCGTTCCCCTGCGCCGCTCGGGGGGAGGAGGTGGAAGAGGGTGGATGGGGGGGGAAGGTGCTTTTGTTTTTTTTTTCCCTTTGTTTTCTCACTTCTCTCGCTTGTTAGTTGTAGGCAATAAATCTTACTATCTCCTTATGCCGAGTCTGTTTTGCCCGTTACAATAATTATTGCGTGATTTTCTCGTCCTTATCTCAATCCTTGAGCCCTTTTCACATATTTTCTCCCCATTCCTCTTTGAGGAGGGGGAGTGAGAGAGCGGCTGTGGTGGAGCTCGGCTGCCCACTCGAGCAGAACCACGACAGCTGCTTGTACAACTTTGGGTCCCGGGTCTTGGGGAAGATTGGGGCTTTTTGTACACCTTCGTGGCCTGCCTCTGTGGAGGGTAGGGAGTTACTTGCCCACCTCTGGGGCCTGTGGGGGTGGGTTCGGGGCCTGCCTCTGGGGGCTGTTGGGAACTGCTTGTACACCTTTGGGACCTGCCTCTGGGAGAAGGTTGGGAAGCTGCTTGTAGACTTTCGGGGCCTGGGTCTGGGAGGGGCCGGGGCGAGAGAGGGAGTTGGGAGAATCTTATCAAGTAGTGATAGAGTGCTGACAGCATTAAATTGGGATGCTACTTAGTGTCTTTGCTAACTATGGTGCATTGAGCAAATAAACTAAAGCAAGAAGCCTTGGGTCCCTTACCAAGGTCAGTCTCCTGATAAGAGTGTGAGCCTATCTTAAGAAACTGGTAGAAACTGGTCCTTTCTTGTTGACAAGAGCCAAGGAGCAACTGAGTCTGCGCAAAGACAAGTGGTCAACTAGCAGTGATGAGGAAGAGTCATCAATCTTCATCCCCACGACCCCTGATTTATGTAGGAATGTTAATAGTTCTGCCTCAACCAGAGGCTGAGATCTCAAAATCACAGGTGTGACACCTCTGGGGCAAAGGGACCATGATGGATCTGAGAGAGTTGTCATGGAAACAGCAAAGCAGTTAACAACCTGAGTTCATGTGTGAGCTCAGATTGCCAGTGGGACTGCTCAGGGAACTGTCAATGACTGCATTCCCCTGACCAACCCCCTCACTGAGACCCTAATCACCTCAGAAATAATGAACCATTTGTTATGTAAGTACCAAAATCTGGTTAAATTGGGAATTGAGAACCTGTTCCAACAAGGTCCAAAAGAAACCCCTATGGAATTTTTGGACCAACTTTGAAATGCAATGGAAAAAAAAAATAATAAAAACTTGGACCTGGCTTCAGAATGCAAATAGAGGCAATTGGCTAGCCTCTTTCTAGGGCTATTGGCCCCTAATATCAGAAAGAAATTGTCTTAGGCTGCAGGATAAATTTACAACAGTCAGAAATGACGGGTCCTGGGGCATCTACTCTAGCAGGTCCAGTAGTTGAAGATAAACTAGGAAACAAAGAGAGAGGCTTGAATTTGTTGTTGGTTACAGGAGCTTCTTCCTCTGTGTTAATTAGTCTGTAAATGTAAAAGGAACAACTGGCCAACAGGAAAAGGCGCGTTTTTTTGCAATGCTTGAAATTTAAATTGGGAAAAATGATTGGAATTACAAACTGAGAAAAACAGTCAAGTTTGGTTCATGGTACTAGATTTACAGGATGCCTTTTTCTGCCTGCCCATGGTAACTGAAAGCCAGAAACTCTTTGCCTTTGAATGGGAAAATCCTAACAGAGGATGGAAAACTCAGCCTACTTGGACAGTGTTACCACAGGGGTTCAAGAATAGCCCCACCATATTCTGGAACTGTGATCTTGAAGCTTGAAAGACCCCTTCCGGAAAAGGGGACATTGTTGCATTTTTATTTTTTTTTCACTAATACCCTGAACACAGCCTCTTTCCTTAGTAACAGAGTTTACAGATTACCCATTCATGACTGCATCAAGACCACGGACACGGTATACTCCATTTGGCCAGATTTAGAGGATACACCCCTAGAAGATGCAGAGGATTGGTATATAGATGGCAGCAGCTTCATCTGCCAGGGACTTTGCCTCACAGGATATCATCAATCTTCATCCTCATGACCCCCAACAACCACCACCAGAATACACTGCGCAAGTGCAGATGGGAGGAGTTTATGGAAATGACTCATTGGAACTAATTTTAATACGAAGCGGGGACAGGTTATGAATATGTATAGGCGTATTGTGAAACTTCATGCATATGTAACTCTTTACTGCATAAAATCAAGGCATGTTGCTGCATCAGGTGCGCATGACTTTGGCAGGACTACCCCCCATGCTGCCCAGCGCTGAATAAACATACCTACTTTACAATCTTACTGATTGTGGAGTCTGTTTTCCGCAAGTCACAGTCATGGTGAAAGTTTAGCATAGCAAAGAAACAGTGTGTATTAGGTAAGGTGAAAAATAGAGTCACACCTCCCAGAAGTCCCAGTCTGTGGTCTTTAAGCTTTTTTTCTTGTTGGGGGAAGGGGGAGAGGGCCAAATATTATCCAGAAAGGTGACCAAATCCGTGCCTAAAAAACTCATCTGATAAAGCTATAAAAGGTTTAAAAAATGATCTTTGCACAGCAAGTTTCAGTTTTCATGAAGCCAAACTGAGATAAATCCAAAAATTTCTACAGATTTAAAAGAACGCTTACTAAAATATTCTTGTCATTCGCGGTAGTAATGGAGTGAGTGAACTTGTTCCACAGAGTGACCTTACTTTATTTAATTATTTTTTTGTATTCCAGCAAACTGTGTACTATCCCAGGATTGTAAGCATGGTCTTGTGTAGCATTGTCATTCTGCCCCACTGCTCTGATATCTAACAAAGTAATACTTTCTGAATGTTGTCTACGAATTCTTTCTTTGCTTATGTAAGAGGTCGATGCGTGTGTTGCCTAGTTTGTCACAGAGTGTCCCTGAAGTACTGTTTTATTTGTATTTGTGAAGACAGAATCAAAGATAGCAGCTCGGCGACTCCCACCAAGATGGTTATTAGGATAAAACAGTGACGTTTCCAGCATATATTAAAAAGCCTGGAGGAATTAGCATAGCTTGCAGGAAAGTGTGCTGGAAAGAGATTTGTTATTTGACAGCAAGCTTGAAAATGTCGTCTTTTTACCAAGAATGCTGAAAACTGATGCGTCTGCCCTGTGTTTGGATAGGTAAGTGAGTTAAGAGGGGATGAGTGTAGAGTTTGTAGGGGAATTGGGATGAGAGATGAATGAGAATTTAACCTCTTTTCCGTGCAAGCGTGTTTTTATTTTGTTTTAAATCACATACTTTTATTATCCAGAATTTTGAACATAACTCTCTATTTTAACTGGTTCGGGTTTTGGATAGCAGCAAACTATAGAAAGAAATAAGATCCTGAAGTGTCCCTGGAGCTGCTAAGTCTACCTCTTTATATGTTCCCTAAGAAGATGCCCTGGATTTAAAGACGGTGTGTATTAAATGAAGTATGAGAAGAAACAGCTCCTTTGGACACCTGCACTCCTCTTCTTTAGCTCATGCAGAAGGCTGACAGCCTGTCTCACTCTCGTCAGTGCTATCCCACGAGCTCCTTTAGGAGCTCAACACCACGTTTGGCCTATTGCGATCTTCCTGATCCCCTCATTTCTGTGCTGCAATGCCACCATCCATGAGAAGTCAGGTAGGATCTGAAGACCTTTGAGTGGTTGGCTGGGGGGGGGGTCCACAGCAGCGTGCGGGACCTGCCGGGGGCTTGCCAGTAGGGGGGGGTTCTGCCGCCGCTCCTGGATATCCCAGCATGGCTCTTTGGTGCAGGTCTGCCGCTGCACCTGGGGGACTGCAGCAATTTGCTAATGGGATTCCACCACGGCACCTGGTGGCACGCCCAGGTGGTGGCTGGCCGGGTGGGGTCCATCGTGGTGCTTGGGGTCTCACCGCAGATCGCAGTCAGGGGTACACTGCCGTGTCCCTGATCCTGCTGCTGCTCACTGGTGGGGGTCCACCGCTGCTTCCTGGACCTGTCAGGGTGGCCGGCGGGGGTCATCCACTGTGCCCAGGGGATTGCAGCAGCTCTCTGGTGAGGGTGTGCTGCAGAGACTGGAGGCCCGCCAGGGCTTGCGGGGGGGAGAGGTCACAGGTGTGCAGGGGGGGTCTACCAGTGAGCCCGGTGCCCTGCCCAGACTCACAGGGCAGATTCATTGCTGCGCCTGTGGGCCCTCTGGGGCTCACAGGGGGCTTCACCAGTGTGCCTGGGGGTCACATTGGGGGTCCGCTGCTGCACTGGGGGTCTGACGAGGCTCACACAGGGGGGTCCAGTGGTGCGCAGAGAAGACCCACCTGGGCTTGCGGGGCATGGGTCCACCAGCAAGCCCAGTGCCCTGGTGGGCCTCGAAGTTGGGGGTTCACCGGTGCAAATGGGGCCCAACTGGGGCTCGCATGGGGGGGTCCACCAGCACGCCTGGGTGCCCACAGGGGCTTGAAGAGGGATGTCCACCAGACCGCCTGGGGCCCTGTAGGGGCTCGCAGGGGAGGTTCACCGCCTTGCCCGGGTGCTCGCAGGGCTTGCAGGAGGGGGGTCCACCACTGTTCCTGGTGGTCCGCTGGGGCTTGCAGGTCAGGGTCCACTGCAGCAACAGGGGGCCCACTGGGGCTCGAAGGAGGGGGATCCGCTGCCACGCCTGGGGACTCGCAGGGGGGGCCCACCACCGTGCCCTGGGGCCCAGTGGGACTCAAAGGGAAGTGTCCACAGCTGTGCCCCGGGTCCCACTGGGGCTCACCGGTGGGGATCCATCACTGTGCCAGGGGCCTGCTGGGGTTTGAAGAGGGTGGACCGCTGTTGTGCCCTGGGGCCTGCAGAGGTTCGCACGGGGGTTCAGCCACCGCACCCCAGGCACCTGCCAGGGCTTGCCGGTGGGGACCTGTGGCCATGCCTGGGGGCCTGCCTGGGCTCAAAAGGGGGGGATCCACTGGTGTGCCCAGTGCCCCGCTGGGACTTACGTGGGGGGGGTCCACTGCAGCTACTGGGCACCAGCTCGGGCTTGTAGGGTGGTTAACCAGCATGCACGGTGCCCTGCCAGGGCTCGCAGTGGGGATCCACCGGCGCGCCCAGTGACCCACTGGGGCTCATGGGGGGGGGGTCCACTGCCGAGCCCTGGGGCCCGCGGCAGGTCTCCAACATGTGTCCACCACCACCCCGGAGCACACCAGGGATCGAAGGGGGGGGGCGTCCATTGGCGCACCCGGGGGCCCACTGGGCTTGCATGGGAGGGGTGCACTGCAGCTACTGGAGGCCCAACAGGTCTCAAAGGGATGGGGTCCACCAGTGTGCCCAGTGCCCCACCGGGGCTTACGGGGGGAGTGAACCAGTGCGCAAGTGGCCCCGCCGGGGCTCACAGGGGGGTTCCATTGGCCGTGCCTGGGGACCCCGCCAGGGCTTGCAGTGGAGGTCCACTGGTGCGCCCAGTTACCCAGCGGGGCTCGCAGAAGGGGGTACACCAGCATGACTGCGGTGGTTCACCAGCATGTTTCTGCCGCCACACCGTGAGCATGGTGGGGCTTGAAGGAGGGGTCCACTGCCGAGCACGGGGGCCTGCAACAGTTTGCTGGCATGGGTTCACCAGCCGCATTGGGGGCCTGCCAGGGCTCACAGGGGGGAGTCCATCAGCATGCCTGAGTGCCCTGCTGGGGCTGGCAGGGGGGTCCACCGCTGTGACCGGGGGCCCATCGGAGTGGGGAGGGCGGGTTGGTGGTTTTACTTCTTTAGGCGGCTGACCTCCACCACAACCACTCTCTCACTTCCCCCCCCCAAAGAGGAATGGGGAGAAAACACAATGAAAAGGGCTCAAAGCTTGAGATAAGGATAAGGAGATCACCCAGTAATTATTGTGACAGGCAAAACAGACTCAGTATAGGGAAAAAAGTAGGATTTATTACCTATTACTAACAAGTTGGAGAAGTGAGAAACAAATGAAAGAAACCAGAATCACCTTCCCCCCACCTACCCTCTTCCACCTCCTCACCCTGAGCAGCATGGGGGAATGGGGGTTATGGTCAGTCTATAGCACTTATCTGCTGCTCCTTCTTGGTCACTCTCATCCACTGTGTTATGGGGTCCCTCCCATGGGATGCAGTCCTTGCTGAACTGATCCAGCGTGGGCTTCCCATAGGCAGCAGCTCTTCAAGAACTGCTCCAGATATGGGTCTGTGCCATGGGGTCCATCCCTCAAGAGCAAACTGCTCCAACCTGGGTCCCCCACGGGCAGCAGCTCCTGCTCCCGTGTGGTCTCCTCAGCAGCTGGCTGGGGTGGTCAGCAGTGGCGTGTGGGGTTGCCGGTAGGGGGGGGTTCTGCCACCACTGCCAGAGAGCCCGGTGCAGGTCTTTGGTGCAGCTCTTCCACCATGCCTGGGAAACCGCTGCGGATCATCAGTGGGGATCTGCTGCCGCTCCCAGAGGCTCACTGTGGTCACCAGCGGGGTGGCCGCTGCGGCGACCAGCAGCCCAGCAGGGATTGGCCTGCACTGGGGGCTCCACCGGGGTGCATGGTGGCCCGCTGGGGGTCACAGTTGGGGTCCGCTGCCTCATCCAGGAGCCTGCTGATTCTCACTGGCGGGGGTCCGCCGCCGCACCTGGGAACTTGCTGTGGCTCACTGGCATGGGTCCTCCATGGCACCTGGCTACCCTCTGGGGACTGGCTGGCTTGGGGGGGTCTGCAGCAGCGCATGGGACTTGCTGCGGGGTTGCCGGTATGGTGGGTTCTGCCGCTGCTCGTGGAGAGCCTGGCGCGGCTCTTTGGTGCAGGTCTGCCACCAGGCCCAGGAAACCGCAGCTGTTCGCTGGTGAGGATCTGCTGCCACACCTGGAGGCCTGCTGTGGCTCCTCCACTACACCCGGAGGCCTACCGCAGATTGCCGATGAGGTTCCGCTGCCACGCCCCAGAGCCCCCTGATTCTCACTGGCGGGGGTCTGCTGCTGCACCCAGAGGCCTGCCACGTCTTTCCGATGGGGGTCCACAGCAGCCACACCCAGGAGATTGCAACAGCTCATTGGCAAGGGTGTTCTGCAGCGCCCTGAGGCCCACAGCGGCTTTCCAACGGGGGTCTGCTGCCTCTCCTAGGAACTCACCGTTCTCGTTCCTGGGAACTCGTGGCACTGGGAACTCCAGGGAGCAGCTGGCTTGGGGGGTCCGCAGCGGAGCATGGGACCCACGGCGGGGTTGCTGGTATGGTGAGTTCTGCCACTGGTCCTGGAGAGCCTGGTGTGGCTCTTTGGTATGGGTCTGCCACCAGGCCCAAGAAACCACTGCTGTTCGCCAGCAGGGGTTCACTGGTGGGGATCCGCCGCCACACCCAGGGACCCACAGCAGCTCGCTGGCGAGGGTCCACTGCAGTGCCTGGAGGCCCACCGTGGCTTTCTGACGGGGGTCCACAGTAGCCACACCAGGGGATCCACTGCAGCTGTCCAGTGGGGGTCCAATGCTGCACATGGGAGATCACAGCAGCTCACTGGTGAGGGTGCTCTGCAGTGTCTGGAGGCCCATCGCAGCTTTCTGACAAGGGTCTGCAGCAGCCATACCAGGGGGTCCACCAGGGCTCGAAGAGGGGGGTCGGTGGCCGTGCCCTGGCTCCCGCCGGGGCTCACAGGGGGGGTGTCCACTGCCACACCGGGGGGCCCGTAGCAGGTTGCCATTGTGGGTCCACCGATGTACACAGGCCCACCAGGGCTCACAGGAGGGGGTCCACCATCATGCCCGGGGTCCTGCTGGGGCTCACAGGGGTGGGTCCACCGCCACACCCGGGGGCCTGCGGTGGTTTGCCAGCGTGGGTCCGATGCCGCAGTGGGCGCCTGCTGGGGCTTGTGGGGGGGTCCACAGGCACGCCTGATGCCTGCCCGGGCTCGCAGGGGGGGTCCACCATCACGCCTGGTGCCCTGCTGGGGTTCGCAGGGGCATCCACCACTGCTCCCCGTGCCCTGCCAGTGCTTGCACGGGGCTCCACTGGTGTGCCTGGGGCCCCATGGAAGCTCTCAGGGGAGGGTCCACCGGTATGCCTGGGGGCCTGCTGTGGCTCGCTTGGTGTGGTCTACCAGCATGCCCATGGACATGCCAGGGCTTGCGGGGGGAGTCCACTGGCACACCTGGGGCCCCACTGGTTCTCTCAGGGGCAGTGTCCACCAGTGCGCCCAGGGCCTTGTGGAAGCTCGTGACGGGGGTTCGCTGTGCCCAGAGGCCCTCTGCCGCTGACAGGGTTCTGCTGCTGAGCCACAGGGCCTGCTGATTCTTGCTGGCTGGGTGTCCTCCGAGGCACCCGGCAGCCCGCCGGGTGATGGCCGGCCAGGGGGTTCCACCACCACCCCCGAGACACCGCTGTGGATTGTCAGTGGGGGTGCAGTGCTGTGCCTGGCAGCCCACCACCCCGCATGGAGAACTGTCGGGGTCGCCAGGGGGGTCTGACGCTGCGCTTGGGGGTCCACCATGGCTGGTCAGCGGGGGTCTGCTGCTGCATCCAGGAGATCGCAGCTGCTCACCTGCAAGGGTCCACTGCAGCACCTGGAGGCCCGCCATGGCTTTCCAACAGCTGAAAGCAGTGATCGGGGGCCATCCAGGGCTCATGGAGGGGTTCCGCCACTGTGCCCGGGGACCTGCCTTAGATCGCCAGTGGCAGTCCGACTTAGCACCTGGGGGCCCACCTCACATCGCCAGCGGGGATCTGCTGCCACACCCATGGGCCCAATGTGGGTTGATGGTGGGGGTCCACCTTCATGCCTGAGGGCCTGCCAGGGGTCAACGGTGGGGGTCCGCTGCAGCACCCAGGAGCTAACTGGGGGTTAGTGGCGGGGGTCCGCCCTAGAACCCGGGTTCCTGCTGGGGGTCACTGGCGGGCTTCCACTGCCTTGCCTGCGGTCTCACCAGTGGTTGCCGGCTGGTCCACTGCCATGCCCAGGGCCCACTGCGGGTTGCCAGCAGGGGTCCACTGCATCTTACAGGGGACCACCATGGGTCTTCAGTGGGGGTCCGCCGCCGCGCCTAGGGTCCCACCGGGGTCACCGGCAGGTGTCCGCCACGGTGCCTAGGAGCTTACCGGGGGTCACCAGCATGGGTCCGCCTTTGCACATGGGGTCCTGCTGGGAGTCGCCTCCTGGGGTCCATTGCGGTGCCCCAGGGCCTGGCAGAAGTTGGGATCCAGGTCCACCGACAGGCCTAGGGGCATGTCGGGACTTGCTGTCATGGGTCTGCCGCAGGGCCCAGGGGCCTGACAGGAGTCGCTGCCCAAGTTCTGCTGTGAGGCACGGGGGCCCAGAGGAGGTCTCCACCCATGGCTCGTTGGTGGGCCTGGGGAGCCTGGCAAGAGTTGCTGTCTGGGGTTCACCATCGGGCCTAGAGGCCTGGTGGGAGTCTCCACCCCGGGTCCATGGCAGGGCACTGGAGTCGGTGCCCAGAGTCCGCTGAGACCTGGGGCCTGGCAGGAGTCTTCACCTGGGGTCCACCACGGGGCATGGGGGCCCAGCGTGAGTCGGCACCTGGGGTCTGCCATGGGGCCCAGGATCCCTGTGAGAGACGGCACCCGCCATCCACTGCACAGACCTGGGGCCCATCGGGAGTGGCCACCTGGGGTACTCTGCAATGTCCAGCGGCCCGGCGAGAGGGACCACCCGGGGTCCTCCATGGGGCCTGGGGGCCCGGCGGGAGTCGCCATCCAGGATCTGCCGTGAGGCCCAATGCCCAGCGGGAGTTGCTGCCCTGGACTCACTGCTGGACCTGGGGGCCCAGCAGGAGTGGATGCCCAGGGTCCACCACAGGGGCTGGGGGCCCGGCGAGAGTCAGCGCCTGGGGTCCACCGCAGGGCTCGGGGGCCCAGCAGGAGTCTCCGCCTGGGGTCTTCTGCATGGCACCAGGTCCCAGCAGGACTTGTCACCCGGGGTCTGCCGTGGGGCCCGGTGGGAGTCGGCACCTGGGGTCCGCCGCAGTGTCCGGGGCCTCACCATGATGCATTGTCTGGGGCCCACCATGGGGTCCGGCGGCTCAGCGGGAGTCAGCGCCCAGGTTCCTCCACAGAGTCCATAGTCTCACCGGGAGATGGTGCCTGGGGTCAGCTAGGGGGTCTGGCAGCTCGGCAGGAATCAGCACCCAGGGTCCTCCATGGGGTCTGGGAACTCAGCGGGAGTTGGCACCTGGGGTTGGCCACAGGGTCCGGCGGCTCACTGGGAGATGGTGCCTGAGGTCCGCTGGGGTGTCCGGGGGCTCACCAGGAGACAGCATCCAGGGTCTGCCACGGGTCCGGGGCCTGGGTGGGAGTCAGTGTCCAGGGTCCGCCGCAGTGTCCAGGGGCTTGGCGGGAGTTGGCAACACATTTGCCACGGGGCCTGGGGGCTCACTGGGAGATGGAGCCCAGGGTCCGCCGGGGGATCTGGGGGTTTAGCAGGGGTCAGCCCAGGTCCGCTGCAGGTCCAGGGCCTGGGCGGGATTCAGGGTTCCACTGTGGGGTCTGGGGCTTCATTGGGAGTCGGTGTCCCAGGGTCCATCACAGAGTAGGAGGCTCACCAGGATTCGGCACCTGACACTTACTTATTCCAAACTAAGTTGAGATTGCATTTGTTTGTTTCAGAATCTCAGAAATAAAGTCCACAGTTTTAGGCAGTTCTGGACGAAGGTGCCTGCTGGAATATACAGCTATATTTATTTACACATTCCTTTGAAGAGACTTTTCTAGTTACCTTTGCATTCACATGTTACTACCTCTACATTTTCAACTTGCTGATGGTTCACCAGTGTTAGTTTCAACAGCATCTGGCTTTCCTAGATATGTATCTGAAGATTCCTCTTTTCAATGGGAAAACTGCACTTGAAATGTAGTGGTCGATGATTTAAACTCCAAATGATAACTGGTTATTAATAGTGTTTCTCTGGAGGTAAAGCTGACTTGGGGAAAGCAGTTGGATGAAGCTGGCGGACGTAGGCCGAATAATGGAGCCAATGTTAAGAGGCTTGATAGAGAATTTTGTGGTTGGTGAAGAGTGGCATCAGGTGATGTTAAGTGTTTGAGACGTATAAAAATATTTTTTGGGAATAAAAATGTAGTCCTAGATTACAGGCAAGATCTTTCTCTAATCCTGTTCTAAAGCATGAACTGTAGAGCTCTTTTTAGTGTCTTAAACGGACTTAGCAGATATGATATGGTACATCTGACTTGATGTACCAAAACTACTTGGAACATTTCAAGTGAGGATTTGCTTTGCGTAAGATTTGCAAGGATTTGACCTGCACAACAATACTACCACTTTGATTTCTGTTGCAAACACCTTGCTCTGTTTTTAGTCTTCTAAAGGACATGGGCTAATGGTGTGGTGTTTCATAGTCACCATGATGAAGAAATGCATGCAACTCTTTCTGGAGCTAGAAATTGCATCTCTTTACTCTCTGGAATATTGAAAAAAAATTGTTTAGGGCTGAACTTTCAAGATAGTGAGTAGATGATGGTAGAAAAAAATATGGGTACCAATCCTTGCAATTTACATATGTTGGATAGACTGCCATGTGTCTTCCAGACCAAACATACTAGACATCTTATATACATTTACATACATAGCAAACGTGACGCCCATCTACAAGAAGGATCGGAGGGCAGACCCGGGAAACTACAGGCCTGTCAGTTTGACCTCAGTACCAGGGAAGCTCATGGAGCAGATCCTCTTGAGAGTCATCATGCAGCACTTGCAGGGCAAGCAGGCGATCAGGCCCAGTCAGCATGGGTTTATGAAAGGCAGATCCTGCTTGACGAACCTGATCTCCTTCTATGACAAAGTGACGCGCTCGGTGGATGAGGGAAAGGCTGTGGATGTGGTCTACCTTGACTTCAGCAAGGCTTTTGACACCGTCTCCCAAAGCATTCTCCTCAAGAAACTGTCTGCTCGTGGCTTGGACTGGCACACGCTTTGTTGGGTTAGAAACTGGCTGGATAGCCGGGCCCAAAGAGTCGTGGTAAATTGAGTCAAGTCAAGTTGGAGGCCAGTCACTAGTGGCGTTCCCCAGGGCTCGGTGCTGGGGCCAGTCCTCTTTAATATCTTCATCGATGATCTGGACGAGGGCATTGAGTGCACCCTCAGTAAGTTTGCAGATGACACCAAGTTAGGTGCGTGTGTCGATCTGCTCGAGGGTAAGAAGGCTCTGCAGGAGGATCTGGATAGGCTGCACCGATGGGCTGAGGTTAACTGCATGAAGTTTAACAAGGCCAAGTGCCGGGTCCTCCACCTGGGGCGCAATAACCCCAAGCAGAGCTACAGGCTGGGAGATGAGTGGTTGGAGAGCTGCCAGACAGAGAAGGACCTGGGAGTGATGGTGGATAGTCAGCTGAATATGAGCCAGCAGTGTGCTCAGGTGGCCAAGAAGGCCAACAGCATCCTGGCTTGTATAAGAAGCAGTGTGGCGAGCAGGTCTAGGGAAGTGATTGTCCCCCTGTACTCGGCTCTGGTGAGGCCGCACCTCAAGTACTGTGTTCAGTTTTGGGCTCCTCGCTACAAGAAGGACATGGAGGTGCTTGAGCAGGTCCAGAGAAGGGCGACGAAGCTGGTGAGGGGCCTGGAGAATAAGTCCTACGAGGAGCGGCTGAGGGAGCTGGGCTTGTTCAGCCTGGAGAAAAGGAGGCTCAGGGGTGACCTTATTGCTCTTTACAGATACCTTAAAGGAAGCTGTAGCGAGGTGGGGGTTGGTCTGTTCTCCCACGTGCCTGGTGACAGGACGAGGGGGAATGGGCTTAAGTTGCGCCAGGGGAGTTTTAGGTTAGATGTTAGGAAGAACTTCTTTACCGAAAGGGTTGTTAGACATTGGAACAGGCTGCCCAGGGAAGTGGTGGAGTCACCATCCCTGGAAATCTTTAAAAGACGTTTAGATGTAGAGCTTAGGGATATGGTTTAGTGGGGACTGCTAGTGTTAGGTCAGAGGTTGGACTCAATGATCTTGAGGTCTCTTCCAACCTAGAAATTCTGTGATTCTGTGATTCTGTGATTTTTTTTACTATACTGTACAGCTGTGGAACCATTGGCATCACACCCATGCACTTTGTTTCCATGCTACAGAAAAGACTAAAATCTTGAAGTGTGCCTGTACATTTTCTTTTTTTTTTTTTTTTTTTTTTTTTTTTTAAGTTTGGCATACAATTAAGGATAAATTAATCTTCAGCTTTCTGTGATACTAGCTATACATTTCTTTGCTATTTTCTGCCAACAGTCCTCTATTAAACAAACAAACAAACAGAGAACTCTATCTTTTCTTTAAATGCCGAGGTAATCTTCCAATATTTTTCAGATGCTGGATTACCTTCTTTTTAAGCAGCACTAATTGGAAAGAGAACTTTTCTTCACCTGGTTTTCTTTCTGCTAAATGAAGGCCCCACCTATCCTACTCAGCTCTTAGGATTATAGGGAGAAACCTTATTGTAAGGAATACCCTTAACTATTAGAGATCTCTTCTAGGTGCTTCCTTCCAACTTAAAGTAAAGAAAGGCTTGGTAAGTCCCACGTATTCTTAGGTCTAAAGCCTGTAGTGAAGTCCTTCAATTCTTAGGAGGTAGTTGCTAGTGAACCTGATTGAAAATTTTCATTGACTATTTGTTATGAACTAAATACAAAAAATTAATAACATCTGTTTTATTTTTGTTAATTTTAGAAATTAACCTAACATATTTTACTTGCATTTAAAAGTAACTATAACTATACTTAGCCCTGCAGCTCAAACTGGCTGTCTTTAAACAGATTTGACTGGTTTTAAATACACTTGGCCAATATATAAGCATTGCTATATAAATAAAAGTGTGTATAAACAGAAGTTCAGAATCTGAAACAAAAGAACTTCTGATCTTTTTCTACAAATCTAAGCTTTTCTCATCATGTGATTTGGTACTTCTAAGCTGATGCCCACAGGAAAAGGAATAAATATTGAACTGGAGCATCAGAATCTGCTGAAGCAAAAACATAAAAGTGAAGGCTTCTTAACAAGATCCTGAGACCACATGCTATCCTGTGTTTCCTTATGATTTAAAACAAAGTACTGCCTGTATGCAGAAATGTGGCTTTTTATTATATTCACAGTTGGATAATGCCAATGAGAATACAAGAAAGAAATAACCTGCTTGCGTTTGTGGTCCATTGCAGGTTAAGCATTTGAGTCTTTGCACCAAATGTGCCTTTTCTGTTATGGAGATTTGCCATCTTCATTTTTTACCCTATACTGCTTGGACTCTGGAACGTGTTTATTCCAAACAAAGTGTCGCTATGTTTGTAGTGTTCTCTGTTTACCCAGAGCTATGAAGTTAAGTCAAGACTGGTGGGAACTTTTGTGCAGTTTCAGAATGGATAATGTGGTGGCAAGAGGAGTGGTAAACACGACCTGCATATTTAAGTGAATATTTGTCAAAAGATTGGTACAGCTGTACTGACTTAGGAAAAGAGACACAAGTGTTGATTTAAGCTCGTTTAAGTGAGCTTAGTATACTATACATGTACTTAAATAGTTTACTATATTACACCTTAGAACTTTGACAGTCTCCAAGAGTATCACAGGGACTATCTGAGTCATTGGGATAGAGTAATCTTTGCGGCCTATCCTTCCCCTGAAAACATCTGTTGAGTGTCTAGAACATACAGGCAGATCTACTTTTTTTTTTTTTTTTCCTCCCCCCTCCTTGGGTTTTCTAAGAACTATGTGTAGAAGGTCATGTCAGGCTGTAAGCCAATGTTGTTAGCAGTTACTAGTGAGATAACTGTGAAGGATCTCCAGAGTGTCCCAGTTTTAAATGTGACCGAATATGTTCTTGGTAAAACATGATTGCCTTGTGAATGCCTTGGGTATGCGTAAAGGATGCTAACCTCTATACTTGTGAACTGGGTCCTTAAATACTGTTATAAATATTTTTCAGTTTTCTGCCACTGAAATTCTTTACAACTTTTGACAACTTTTCCCTAATATTTAATGATATTAAATATTTTCATGATTTATTTTTTTTATGTACAGCAATCGTGATTTTAGAAATATACCCCATTCTGCCTACTGCATCTCTGGAAATAAATACTCTGTTCTGTTACAGTGTGCAGTAGTCCTAGTGCTGGAGTTCTCAACCCAACACATACCAAGGGGTTAATTTGTTTCCATCACTGGGGATTTGAATTGTTCATCAGTGCTGAGGTCATTGTCACTGTTAAATGACAGATGTCTTTCTGAAAATCCTTTGCATCTTTCCTTGTGATGTAAAGTTCAGTGACTGCAATAACAGGGTGTTGTTCTTTAATAACTGTTAAATTTATTCTTTAGAGAATTTACAAAGATGTCCTATTGCTCTGGGAGAGCTCCCTTGATGCCGAACTCAGCATTTTCTTTTTGCATAATGCCTACAGATTCAGAGCCACTGTACTCCCAGTTGTATAGCTTCTGTATCCCTGGTTCACTGCTGCTGAAATACTCGTAAATCTCCTTTCTTCTAGTGGCTTTGTGCGGCAGCTGGGGCATGACAATAAGGTCCCTGATCTATAATTCCAGACAGCCCCTGAGGGTGAGCAGATCGACCAATCCTCATCCCCAACGTAAGCCTGGGGTACTTGATGTCCCTGGGAGGTAGTTGTCTAATGCTTTCCATTTGTAATCTGTATGAAACTCTTCTTGATGCTGGACTGTTGCTCACTTAGAGAATTATCCAGTGCACAGTATATAAACACCCACTAGAGATTGAATGCATGTAAATAAAGCTTGCCTTAAGTCTAGCATAATGTAACTTTAAGTGAGAAGAAATAGACTAAATCTCAGCACCCTGTAAGGCTGCATTCACTGCTCAGATCTGCATAGTGCAGTCACAATCTGCATTTCTATGTCAAATGGATAGAGGTGAGGAGGACAGCTGTATAGGCTTTCTAATTTCAGGGATTTCCTGGCTTTTTATTCAATTTGATTAAAATGTAACACTGACTTTTAAAAATAACAGCTGTTTTCCAAATACTCTCAAGAAATAGTAACATTGATGTTAGAACAGAGACATAGTTAGAAAAATGTGATTGATTGACATTTATGCTACAGATGCCACATGAAAATGTGACTTTATACTCAGTGTTTTCACACCACCCAAAAGCCTGGCAGGCATTTCAGACTACAGACAGAAGATGATCCCTGCCCTACAGACTTTGCAGTCTCTTTGTAATCTCTAGCTATATTTATTTCAGCTATATTATTTCTGCAACTTTGATATCTATGTAGGAGCATTGACATGTATTTTAACTGTAAATTATTTAGAAAGGGTCTGCTTGAAAGCTAGTACTCGTGTTCTTATAAACCTCCATCATCTGTTTTAAACTTTGAGATTAATGAAGTGTAAAGGGCTATCTTTAAATGTGAGGTGTTATGCATATACTATCAGCCTTTGATTACACTTTGCTTATCCAAGCAGATTTAATGCTGACACAATTGTCAGACTAATTTTTTCTGCAGCAGTTTTAAAGCAGATTAAACTGTTTATTCAGTGGTTTGCTCTTTGCTGGGGGAAAAACAAAACAAAACAAAAACAGTATTTTTACTGAAAAACTGCAGTCTTGTTTCATGGTAATGGAAAGCCCTGTGTGAAGTCCTCAGTGCACTGAAGCCAATGGCAAAGCTCCCATTTACTGCAACACAGCCAGGGCAGTGCCCAGAATGTTTTATGTAAGATTGTATATTGGACACTTCATCAGCATTACTCTTACAAAGCAGATTGTTCTTCTCATATTATAGAAATATAATATTGTATGTGCTCTATGAAAAAAATAATCCACAAAGGAATGAAGTTAAAATATTTTTTTCATTAAAATATTTCTTCTCACATATAATTTCCACATTAGATTCTTGCACATTTTTAAGAAGAGATTACCTTTCTGGAGGAGGAGGACAGAAGAGTAGGGGACACTGATCTGTTAGAACAAACGAGTAGCTTACTCCAGAAAACAAACCAATGGAAATACAAAGTCATATCTCATTGGTATTTCAGTCTTCTCTGTAAAGATAGCCCTGTTTATGGCCTTTATTCTGTCCTTCCTCAGATGAGGATTCAGGAAGGCAAAGAGTAAAACCTGTTTAAAACTTCAGTGACTGTGTTCATAGAGGCTCTACTTTTACTTTAAACAAAGGATTCAGTTGCCCAAATTGAATGTGGAAGAATATAGATCAATCTCTAATAAAGATCAATCTCTAATAAATTTGGATCTGGTCTAAAAAACTTGATCTGTACTTAAAGAGTTAAAGATCATTAAAATGCAGTAGACTGTTTGAATTAAGGGAGGTACCTGTAGGGGTTTTAGTGTTGTTTTGTTATGATATAAATGCAATACATTGCCTTTCAGAGTATGAAATATACCTTATCTCTCTAGTCTTGTTTAATTGCAGCAAAACTCGGTATGCACAAAGTAGGAAAGTGTACCTAAGATAATCTTCAGAGCACACAGTTTTGTGCCAAAGCATGGTGGTTTGCTAATTTTATGTAAGAGCCAAGCACAGTGCTTGGTGAGAAGATGGTCTGCCTGTAAGGGGTTTAAAATGCTAATGTAAATGTATGGTGTAGTTAATGTAGTCTTAACTAAAATGAATTTTTCCTCAACATTAATTTGTCTTTGTTTTATCCTTACTGTTCTCAAGAGGTTTCTTTTAGCTGGAGATTCATGACCACATGATTTTAGGAGGCTAGAGATGTTCAAAATAAGGAAAGAGTTTCTGTAAATAGAACCAGGTTGCTTCTATTTCAGAGATATTTTTTTTCAGAATCTTTTTTTTTTTTTTCAGAATCTTTTTTTTTTTTTTTTTCAACAATGCTCACAATGTTCACAAATGCTCATCAAACTAAAACAATTTTTCTTTGTACAGAATGCTTTTCAGTAAATAGTGGCAAGAATTTTGAAATGAGAAGATCTTTAAAATATAAAAGATAACAATTAACCCAACAAATTTTAAATGTAGCAGGATTTTATTTATTTTATTTTATTTTGTAAAAAGCTTTTTTTTCTTGCAAAGAGGCATTATTTCAACCAGAAATCAAAAGTTTCCTGCTTTACTGATAATTGTCTGTATGCTTTAGTCTTCAACTTTCATTCTCTTCCATATCAGAAATATTTGATTGCTTTCCCTGGTAATAAGTGGAGGCAACATGGTGAAATCAGAGACAGCTGAATTCTACATCTTTGGGATATTTTCTTGTCTTTTGCTCTATTCAGAATCTCTTGTGTTATAATGGTACCACTAATCTTTTCATCTTGTTCCCTCATAGGTTTCATTTACCTTATTCTGCACAGCTTTAGCACTTCACAACAATTTTAGGATTCAAGTCAAGCCCTGTTATATAAGTATAGCAGGGTCCAGATTTTATCTTGGGAATACCATCAAGAATGTGCACAGTTGTGAACATTTTGGGGATTTGACTTTCTGGTAATCATTCTTTCCACCTCTCAGCCATGTTAACCAAATGTTAATTTGTAGGTTGATGGCAGTTTTGTTAATTAAGGTCAACTTAGTTTCTCTTCTGTCCACCTCTTCCCATATCATATTTGTCTCGCCGCTCACAATCTTGGATTTCTCATCTAAGTGGTAAAGTTATGCTGAAGGCAGTGCTGATGGGCTCTTCCTTCTCCCCCCTCCTCCCCCAAGTTGTTAATTCACTATTTTGTCCAGCTTTCACAGAATCACAGAATTTCTAGGTTGGAAGAGACCTCAAGATCATCGAGTCCAACCTCTGACCTAACGCTAGCAGTCCCCACTAAACCATATCCCTAAGCTCTACATCTAAACGTCTTTTAAAGACTTCCAGGGATGGTGACTCCACCACTTCCCTGGGCAGCCTGTTCCAATGCCTCACAACCCTTTCAGTAAAGAAGTTCTTCCTAACATCTAACCTAAAACTCCCCTGGCTCAACTTAAGCCCATTCCCCCTCGTCCTGTCACCAGGCACATGGGAGAACGGACCAACCCCCACCTTGCTACAGAGGGGTTGGTCTGTTCCAACCTTTGAATCAATAGTAAGTGTTACTGGAAACCTAAGTACAGACAGAGGCAAACATTAATCTTTGAAAGAACATACAGTATGTTATCCATCCATTCTTAAGCTCATGAACTCTTAAACTTTTTCCCTAATATATATATATATTTTTTAACATAGAATCCATATTTAAATCAGATACAATATTGAACACTCGAGTCCAGATGGCTCCAATTTCAGTGTACCTTTCATATTGCAGAAATAAGTACCCGAGATTTTAAGTGACTAAAATAAGACACTTAAAATGGAAAACAAGAATGTGGGATTGCACAAGCACTTTGAGTTTATTTCAGACCTCCAATCACTTCCTATAAGAGACTAAATGCTGAGTTCCTGGGACCCATGTTATCTTTCCAAATGGAACTTGGCCATAATGCCACCCCCTACACAGCTGCTTATTGTGGGGTTCTTTTTCCTAAAAAATATTCCTCATTAAAGAATAATCCTAATTATCTGGGGGATTGATTTTTACTTTTTCTGAAATTTCAGTCAATTCCCGTATTTTGTAAAAATTCTTTGGGGTTTTATTGACAGACTATTATGAAAATGAGCCAATTGGCCTTCTTTAGTGTTATTGTAAAAGTACACAAATGTGGAATGTTTGCAAAATGTTTCTGATAGCAATATGCCCTAGCAATACTACAGTTCTACTTCCAGTAACCTGCTTGGAACATACGGTGGTAAGAAAAGGAAGTGTTACTTTAAAAAGACAACTGAATAGAGGTCAAGGGTTCTCTGTTCCTCTTTAGCTCTTCCAAAGGCTATGTTCTGCAGAAATTAGTAATGGCTAAGCGTGTCACTTGGGTAAGGGAATTGTAACAGTTCATGAAGCAGGTGAAAGTAGTCTGAGATTTAAGTCCCACTGCAGGATCACCTATTTCCTTGTTATTGTAACTGAATAACCCCAGAACTTCTGTTTAAATGGAACCCCTACTTTGTACCTGTGTTCCTTTGAAGAAGATACTTACATTTAACTTCTTTGGCTCCTGTCTTTGTGCAAAAGGGTACTCATTTAGGTTTTAGTCTATGTGTTTCCGAAGTGGTGTTCCATAGTTTCCATTTAGAATTTTTGTGGCACATGAATTTCATCTGGTTTTCAGTTTGTCTTGAAAACCTTTTCTTTAAAAACAAGCTAGAGATGGAAAACCACCCACTGAAACAACAAACCAAAACACAAAGTTCAATTTGCTGAATTCATGTGGTTACCTGCCTTAAGGTTTTCTAATGGAGCCTGCTGGTGTGGTTTCTGCGCAGCAGTGTGGGTAACAAAATGAGTTCCCAAGTGAACTTCCTGGAGTCTTTTTGTCCTCTGTGGTGGTAGCCAGTACAGCCTGCTGTAATCCTGAGATGGTCAGTGTTGATTTGTTAGCTTCACCAAAGAGCAAGGCCTAGACCACAACCTAGAAAAGGTCCATCTCTCTCTCATGCTTTTCTTACATTTTTTATAAGCTGTCCAGAGCAGGAACACTCTCTCTTTCTGCCAAAACTTCTCAAAAGTTTTGCTATTAAACCCTAACAAAAGATAACTTTTTCTATGTGCAGATTACTTGCTTTTGGTAAAAATCTGATCTGAGGGGTTGTTGATGTTAGTGGCAGAACATAGCTTGTTAGAACAGCCATGATGGGGTCTCCTGTGCAGCTGGGCTTTTCACAGAGCATAAAAGCACGGACAGGTACACTTCCTGTGATAATACTTCCTGTGTTCATTCACACTGGCTTTCAAAGTCAGGGTGGAATTCAGAATTAACAAAGTAGATCTTGCTTATGTTTGTAATTTCTAGACATAAATATTTTGCTATGCAATAGCAATATAAATGTCGTGCTTTAATCTTTCACCTGGTGTGCTGTAGTGTGCAGTACATGTAGCTTGAGGAATCCATCTTATTTTAGGACTTGACTAAAATGCAGCAAACCTCTCCTGTGTTCCACGAATGTCTACTTTTGCCTGATAGCTTCAGTTACCAAAAGGTGAGGTGTGAGAGAATGGATGTTGTCTCCTTCACTTTTTTATTTTATGGGGGGGGGGGGGGGGGGGGGGTGGGGGGGGGGGGGGGGGGGGGGGGGGGGGGGGGGGGGAGAAGTGTCTATCCCACTTGTTTTTAACCACCATGATATTAAGGACACTCTCAGTTTCCCTATTTTGTACAACTGAGTGGGGACATGGGAAGTATTAATTGGGAGCTTTCACCACTCTTCAGTGAGATGGTAGGATGGATAGGCTACCAAGGACTCAAAAAGTTTTCTTTCCTCTCAAGTTTTAATTGAGATTTAAGAAAAAACAATGAACAAAATAGTTTTAAAAGGAAGGGTAGAACTCCATTGCCATTTAAATAAAAATTTTTGACTTCTGATTGTTTGTGCTATAATGATTGTGCTGCTCCTCTAGTCACGTTAGCCCAAATGAGTTGAATTCCTGATTGAAGAAAGAACAAAGAATGAGAGGTTTTCCTTATCTTGTTTCAGTGTTTGCAATTGCAGTATTCAGCACTTCTTAGTAGGTAAGAAAGAAAAACAGTTGAAGAAGGGGCACAGGCTGATTCTGTCTTCTTTCCTTTGCAGGTCTTGCCTTTCATAATAGACCAAAACAAACCCAGGAAGCATGAAGAATACTGCCTGTAAAAGGAAAAGGACTATGTACTGCTATAAGAGAAAGCAGAGGAAGAAACATGGCAGTTGTCTTATCCAGCATAGACTAAACACAATACTTAACAGGAAAGAAACAAAGTGGCTTTGGCCTGAGGGCAGTTCATGCTCTTAGCCCCAGTTATGGATGATTAAATGAATGAGTGATTTTTGGGGCAGTTAGTCCCAGCTGAATATAATTGGAAGCCTTTCAAAATATTTCTTCCCATGATGGTTGTGCACTCTGTGTTTAATAACTAACAAAAGAGCTGGTTTGCTATTTTTTTTTCTCCAAAGATTTTTGTAGCATTCCCTCAAAGTAAATAAATGGAGACAATAAATATGACTTTGATTTTCTGCTTGAGATCAAGACAAATTATGTAATTGTGCTTTTAGTATTCTGAGACAGTCTAAGGCTTTGGGCATACTTCTGATTTTTCTGTCCTCTCACACAGTTGACAAGTAGAGGGCAGCAAAGGCCTACTTTTAAGATCAAAATATTTTTATACGTGTTTTTTCTTAAGCTAGATATTTTTATGTCAGCTTGATTCATTGGTTGGTGCTCTTTCCTGTTGATGAGAAATAAATATAAAAACTTCAATTAAGAAAAAAAAAACGTTATTAAAATACAAATTAATTAAAAAACTTTCCTGCAATATGTCTAACCTGGTTATGAAATAGCAGCAACACAGGAAATAAAAATTTACAATACCAATTAAAGGACAGCATTTCAATATCACTAGTGAGAAGCTTGTGCTGTTTTGTGCCAAAATCTATCATTATGAACTGTGTGCTGACTTGTAGAAATTAAAACTAAATAAAATCATGCTCAGATATCTCCCACTTTATTTAAAGAAGAAAAAAGGAATGAGAGGCTTGTCTGCAGCTCTAGATTGATTTTTGGTAAATGTCCCATCTTTGCCTCGTTCATATCACAACGTGACATTATTCATATTGTCCAGTGGTGACACTCTGATTTCTTAAGTGCAGTTATGAAATAGTGATGCTGCAGCAGTAACTGATTTCAAACTGTAAATGTTTCACAAGAGGAACAGGAAAAGTGTTAAAGAAAAAATGCAAGTGGAAGTGAAAGTCGATGCTTATGCATTCATCCAAAAGGGAATACCGCATGTAGTATTCTTAGCCACTAATAATGAATGTTGATCATTAGTGCAGAAAGTAGAGTTTACTTCATCAAATATATTGGTACATATATTTTTTTCTTTTAGTGATTACAATGCAGTGATTAACTGCTGCTGATACCTGTTACAAGCATTGCATTTTACTGCGCAGTGAGTATGCAGTGAATTTAGGGGATACTTTGGGCTCAAAGCCCTGTGTTGATAGTGAAGATCAGGGTCTGAAGTTGGCAACAGATAGCTTTACCATGGGCTTCAGTTCTGAAAGAGGTCTGCTTAAAAAAAAAAAAAAAAAAATCGTCTGGTCAAATGTTCTGACCCATTTTGAGAGTAAGTTTTTGTATCATGTAGGTTCACAAGACAAGGAATTGCATAGCTGTGTAAGAACTTGCATTGTATCATCAGGTCAGATAATTAAATGTTCAGATTTTATACAGTCTGTCAGATTAGAGGTGGCTCCTCAGTCTTGTCATGTTTGTCTTCTACATGTATATGTGTACTTGAAACCCCACTCTCAGTTGTGTGCAAGTTTTAGCTATTCCTCAGGTACTTATTAATTTGGTTTCTTTTGTTCATAGTGGTATAATAAAAAGTGGGACAAGAAGTTCACAAAATGTAAAAGTCAGGCACAAGTTTGAAGGTGGTAAACAAAAAGATGCATGCCATCTGTCCTCTGATTGCTTATTTCAGAGTTGTAAAATATTTTGTAGAGTTCAGTTGAGACAATTCTAACACTCCTCTTTATTTACTTTTAATAGTATTTTTTTGTATGTTTCTGTCAAAATGTTAATATTGTTTAAAGCATACTGCACTAATTATGTATGTGCTGGGGCTTTCACTGCTGTCAACAGGTGCCTCCTTTGAATACAATACCAAGTGTAGTTTGGCTTCCATGTACTTAGTCTTATTTTGCTTTGAAGTTTGGATTGTGTTTTGTCTTCACTCCATTTATTTTTTCATCATTGGTTTCCAAGGAACTGTATTCCATGCTTAGTTTTAAAATGCCTTTTTGAAGGATTAGACTTTCCTTAATCTTTTTTTTTGCATATCATCTATCCTTCATTGACAAAATCTTGAAATATTTGTTCTGTTTGCAACTGTGCCCCAAAACCATTGCAGGCATTTTGAAATATCTCCTGCTTTATCAAAACCAAGTTTTCAGACATGTTACTTTGAACCCCATCTTATCTCAATAAATGAAACTGAAGTTTTGTCTAGATAATTCTCTTAGGATTTAAAGTCCAATTGTTTATGAAAATTTCATGTTTTTAGCTCTATAAAAATGAACACACACACTTTTTAGATGATGTATTATCACCTGATGATTTAAGTGTCAGAATAGTAAATATTTACATATAAGAATAGGAATAGCTAGTATTTAAGTATTAGAATATTTACTGCATGTTAATTCCTTGTTTAAGTGACAAATATTTGTATCTGCAAAAGAAATCATAAGATATGTAATAATTTTATATGTAATGCTGTCATTAAAAAAAACAACTACTCAGAATCAGAAAAATAGCAGTACCTAGTGGGTAGTATTATAGTGTGAAGTTGTGGATATCCAGAACATTATGTTGTCACAGCGTAAGGGAGCTCTAAGCCAAATTGGCTGTTTTAATTTCTGTATGACTAACATTTTGGAAATATGACTAATGAATTTTTAATTAATTTTTTAAACAGGAGTGTGAGGAGGCTAAAGCATGACTGCTTTAGCAAAACATTGCAAAATGTTTAGCAAAACATTGCTGCTTTGAACCCAAGGTAGGTCTGAGACATTTTTGTGATCAAATTGTATCACCTAAAAATAAGATAAATTGAAAGACTGAAACACCCTTTACTCTACAATTTAACTAAAGCATAGCTACTGTAATGTGCAAAATATTGTATTTTTCATTGGCAATCAAAATCTGTAGTACTGCTGGTAAAAAAAAAAAAAAAAAAAAAGATTGAAATTTGGTCATTATTTCTTATAAAGGGTGTTTTACTTGTAATGCTATTTGACAGCTATATTCTAGGTCTGACAGCATTGAACCAGCTTAATTCCCACTGAACTGCTCTAAATACGTGGTATTGCAATCAGTTTAACAACCCCTGGAGGCAATAAAATCACTCCTTTGAACACACACAAGGGGAAGAAATCTAAGATTTATAAAGGGCAGCAAGTATTCAAGATAGGGGCAAAGTTTATGTGTGAGCTTATAATTGATGTTTCCTTTGTTGGAAAAGAAAGCTTGAAGATGCTTTAAGAATTAATCTTTAACAAGCTCTAATCTGCACTAACAAGATCTGTTCAAGATGAGTGAGAGAGAGATATGATACCAAGCATTTTGTCAGATTCAGCAAGCAATGAAAATTCACAGGTACTGTGTAGTTCAGAAATACTTTTGAGCAAATAAGAAAACTTCACAATTAAATGTGAAATCTGCTAGAGCTCCCTGCCACAGGTGGATGAGTTGTACCCTAGGCTGCTTGTTCTATACCATATAACCAAGTGAGCATTCCTATGGCTACAAGCACTTCCCATTATCTGCTGAACATATAGAATAGATAGGATGGTATTGAAAGTTTGTCTGCTGCTTTCATTCTTACATGTAATTTGGCAGATCAGGTACTGACAAACAAGGGCAGAGGCTGATGAGCTTACTTATTAAATAGCATCTTACCTTCCAAAGTATTCCCAGTGCTTTAAAAATGTATTAGATATCTCCCATCAAAAAAAAAAATATATATATATATATATACATACATATATATATGTGTTTATATATATATATTTATAGCTGGCTCTAGGATGAAAGATACTATCTCTTTAAGAAGATACACTGATGCTCAGGATTTAGGAATAAGAATGTAAAATATTTAATTGCAATTGGCAATTAAATCCTTTTTATCTTCATGTTCTGACTTATGTCCAAAAGACATCATGAGAAATCTCATAAAGACAAGCTGCAGCACTGTTGCAGAGAGGCGAATGCCTTCTCTGGATTAGCCAACGCTTATTTTGCTATTGCCTGGTACGCAGAGATCTCATGTGAGCACTGTGCTACTTGGATCTGAAGCCAGGTGTCATGGTGAAGGCCAGATTGCTCTTGTCACACAAAGGTAAGGAGGGATTGCCTCAGCAGAGGAGGTTGATGGGGCAAGAATGTGGATTTCTGTACTTAGATCACACAGTCCATCCAATGAAATATGAATATTATGCAAAATTATAAATCCTGTCATGGCCATGTGATCTAATGAGGTATTACAAGTGCCATAGGAGCACTTTATTAAGATCTAAGAAGAATCTTCTCCTCTCATATACAGAGGCCATTACAAGAACAGGCTTTCAGAACCTTTCTAGGTTCCATTTGCAGAACTACACAGTGCAGGGTTAAAATATAACCAGATAAGAGAAGTCTTTGTGTTCCATGTTACATCTATAAAGGTATATGATTTACTACCTGATCACTATGTGTGTGAGGAATTTACTTGTCTCCCAAGTGAGGTGGTAAAATAACCATGTTATTGGAAGAAAGGCAGGAAATCATGTTACCTTAACTTGCAAGAAGAGCCCTAAGTATGGAGAAGTGCCCGTTTTCTGTGAGATACCATAGAAGGAGGATGCTTTTGTAACAGTAGGTGGTGGAATTGTATGTTACATCACTGCTGTAACAAGCAGTGGAAATGTGAATAGGTAGTTGCCAGACTTTCCAGGCAAGGATTAAAGCACTATGCAGTTATGTGGTAGACAGTGTTCCAGCAGAAGCAGCTAGTATCTGAAGTTGATGTTTTCTTCCTCATTCAGCGCTGCAATAGACTGACACAGAAAAGAAGACAAAGTTCTCTCTCTCTCTCTCTCTCTCTCTCTTTTTTTTTTTTTTTTTTTTTTTTTTTTTTTTTTTTCCAGTCTGCCTGGAGTAATTTTTCTGTCAAAAGTACTTCCTTCTAGCTCCGGTGTACTGATCATCTCATTTCAGTAATCATGTCCTGTTGTCTTTTTGTTGCAATAGTTAAGGCCTGTCAGTCTGCCTCAGTACTGATTCATTATCCTACAGAAAAGAAGGTTTCTTTCTTTTAAGTAGTTATATTAGCTGGCACTTGCATTCCTGTACAAACTCAATTAAGTATTTGTAATGGCAGTGTCAATAGTTGCAGGTTTTACACTATGATTTTTTGCTTTTAATTTTTCTTAATTATAAATCCTATAGTCCAGAGAAAGTGGTGATACAGTATTACAGAAAGACTCCACTTCAGTATCTGAGTGATAAGCTTCTGCTTTAATGTGGAAAAGGGGAAAAACAAAATCCCTCTTCTCTGTGGTGAATAGGCAGTTACAGTGCAACACGTCTCTACAATTAAATTGCTAACAACATACTAGTGGGATGCTATAAACAGCTGGGCATAGTCTTCTAGGAACATGAAAACGATTGTTGCTTCAACTAATGTCAATAGCACTCAGAATTTTCGTCAGATGAGAAACTGTCTGCTGTTGATATCTTTTCATGTTCAGCTGCATTTAACAGATATTGTCAAAAAAAAAATGTATTCAACGGCTTGACTTCATTGTGGCATGCCCTTAGCCACTATAATGTTTGCATATGAAAAGCATCTATTCCTCTATTACCACTTCTGATTTTGCAGACCTTGTTGGTTAGTACGGGGGTGTTTTCATTTAGCTCAAATGCCTGTTGCTGTGTGCAGGGCTGTCATGTAAGCCCAAGTGTATAGCAGTCTTGATCAAATCATTAGCATGATTATCTCATTCTGTAGCACCCAGCTGATTTCAGTTGGCTAAACAGGTCTCTCTTCACTTTTCTGACTTCTTTTTTAGTGCTCATATTCTGTTTTCTGTGAACAACTTACATGTAGCTCTGTTCATAAGCCACTTCATTATTATAAAAATTGTTAGGTTCTTCTATTCTCTTCCTCTTAATGAAATATTACAGACAGCAAATAATTTAGACCTCAGTTAGTCTAACTTCAGTCAAGCACAGTGCCTCTGCTTTCTGCATTGCTATTCTGGTCAAAAAGGAAGATCTAAAATCAGTAGGTTTGGTGTTTATTGGCAATAGAGAGAAACTTAAGGTCCTGCCAATTCAGTCTAGCTCTAAAGAAAGAGACTTTGCTGCTGCTTCCTTTAATGTTACAGTGAAAGTTCAGTTACCCCTTCCTTGCCTAGTAGTTTTCATGTGTGTGGATAAATGAAAAACTGATGTCCCTTTCTGCTTGACAGTACACTGAATTAGCAAAGAGCAACTGTGGTACTGATAGAAAATTTACTGTAAGGTACCTATTTTTATAATGCAACACCTCTGTTATTTCAAGGTATTTTGTCATCTTTTACTTCTTGTACACTTGTATGCTCTAAAATGAAAAAAAAAATAATTGATTTTGAACAGACTCTCTACTCATCAATGTGAATTAGTAAGGTTCTATCCTAAATCATTAAAAACAAATTAAGTAGAGGCACTAAATCTGTGTCTCATATGAATGTTTCAGTAGGGAAAAATATATCTTGTTGGTCATAAAATGAATTATAAATGAACCGGTGAATCTAGTGGATCATTTCAAATGACTAATCTTAGTCAATCAGGTAAGCAAAGATGGCTATAAATTGGGTTAATTACTGTAACTTTAATTTTAGCTCAACTGCTCTTAATTTCAGCTTTCAAAGGCAACACAAACCAATTTTGCACTCTTAGATTATAATGAGCAGTCTTTATTCTTTAATCAGTTCATCCAGTATCTGGCTGTCTACTGTAACATTCCTTTGAAGTCTAGAAAGATCTAACATAATTGAAGAAATGTCGAACTACTTGACTCTCTCTTTTTTAATATAAAGGAATTAAACATTAATCAGACTTGTGCATCTCAATTAAGCCAATTAAAATTATCACAGAATGTACTGCACAGAGCAATAGGTAGCTTTAATGTTTGAATACATTATCTACTTTTACCTAATGTTTCTTATTTAAGATGTTTGTTACTCAAGCACGCAACCCATTAAAGAAAGCTACCATTGTTTTAAAAGTTTGACTAACTTCATTCAAGTAGTGTAATTGCCTACTTTTATGCACAAGATATGTTAAAATTTGTTACATTTAGTTAGTAGTAACACCACGGATTACTGTAGGTCTTCCTGTACCAATCTCATTTCCGTATTTTTTGTGCTGATTGTTTTTTTGTGAGAGAAATATTACACATTATTTCCAAATTAATTTCTATCTAGAAGTATGGCTCGGTCTTTACTGGCTGAAGTATATACGCAAAGTCCATATAATTACTAATAATTTGTAACAAGTGTTAATTGATAAACAACTCCCTCTGGTAGCTTAATTAAAGCTGTAGGATAGCAAGGTGATTTACAACTGGGATTGATCTCAATTAGTCAACAAAATCTGTGTAGTCTGTTCAAAGAAGAAGGAGGAAATTTAGCCTAGCGAGGCTTTGGAGATTTTGTACCTTGTCATTTTTTGTTTTGTTTTGTTTTGTTTTTTAAACAAGAGAAATAAAATCATGAAGTATACTAATGTTTTCTGTAGTGATCTACCTACTGTATACTAAGCTTATCTTTTATGCTACCCACCATTTGTTCTTTCATTTGTTTGTTCATTGTCAGGTTACAGAACAATATTCAAAGATTTCTTTTCATTATACACAATGAAATAAAAAAGTCATTTCATACAGAGATGTACATTTTAGAATAACACCCCCAAGAGACCACAAACTAGAGAATGAAAAACATTTAAAATATGTCAGTTTTTGATCTTACTTAGATTTGTTTATAAACCAGCATTATGCAGCCTTAATTAAAAGATAACACAGGAAAGATGGCATTAGGGAATAACTGAATATGTGGAAGCACACTGATCTTATAAAGTCAGCTATGCTGTTTCAGGATTCACTACTCTTTTATCATTTGGACTGATAGTAAGAATATAATCTATGATTACTCGAAATTGCACGTGTGGAAGTAAAAAAAAAAAAAAGTGTCATCTCTATTTAAACTAGATCACAGACTGGCTACAAAGAGCTGCTGAAACATTAATTAATTTGTTTGCAAATAAATCATGGATATGTACTAGCTGCAAATACTGATATAAACAAGCATGAATGTTGTGCTTCTTAGATTACCTATGGATCCCTGGTTTGCCTTATTTTTTTAAGATAAATTTATGTGGGCCAGCAAAACCAACACAGTGGCCAAATAATCTGGAAGAGCCAAGCCTTTCATTAAAGTTGTCCTATAGTTATACTGATGTGCTGAAATGCAAACAAGTTTCAGTGCTTACAAAAAAAAAAAAAAAAAAAAAAAAAAAAGCAACAACAACAACAAAAAACACATTTTATATTTGTGTAGGACTGAACCTCATTTAAGATAGATTTGCTAATCAAAGAGAATTAAATATTTTTGTGGAGGCAAGTGAATGTAGGTTTAACAAGTTTGCAGCTAAAAATATGGCTTGATGACTTCAGCTGTGCAATTTATGTTCCTCTGTATCTTGAATGCTTTTTTGGTAACTGTGTAGCATTCCTGTATAAATTCTGCATTACTTGATGTGAAATATTATATACCTTATTTTCATATACTACACAGGATATGTTTAATGTCTATGGGCTGTTTGAAGACATGCTAAATGCTAGATTTGTACCTTCACTGACCTAGAGCCTAGGCAGATATGTCCAAACCTGTACTCATGACAGCACGCACATCCCTAGGGCTGGCCTTATAGCTGTTATGGTCCTTTTCATTGCAAGGGCAAATCCTTGACTCTGTCCAGTGCTGTGCTGGGCACTGCATGTGGTAAGCAGAGAGGAGGAAGATGGCACCACAGGCTTTGTACTGTTGACATAACTTTATTTTCAAGAATGGAAAAAATAAATATTAGATTCTGCCAAGGGATGAGTCTTGCATATGTAATATGAACACTACGGGGAGGCCTTTAGATACCAATAACTAACTTCCAAGTGTCAGACTGCTCTGTTACAAAACAGCCGCTTTTGTGGAGCTTACCAGATGTAGCCAGGCAGGACTTCGTGGCCTATATTCTGTATTATCCCAATGTCATCTGCATCACAGAGATACTGGGGCTGGCTGTCTTACTTATGTAGCTTTTCCTCTACATATGAAAAAAAAAAAGGTTTTGTTTTAAATCTTGTCTATTGTGGTGGGTGTCCTTTCTAGTCTTTGCAAAGATACATTGCTAACAAGAGAACTCTGATTCTAACATGGAGAAAAAAAAGAAGAAATCTTCTTCAATAGAGAAGCTAATGCTGTGACTAGGTGATATGAGACTGATTTTCCTGCCCCTTCTAGGGTATATGTTTTGTGTAGCTTTGCTGAATTATCATAGGAAAAAATCTATTCCAAGGCAGATCCCACTATCCAGATTTTCTTGTCAGTGGGGGGATAGGTTTTCTGAAGTTTGGCCGATAATTATTTGAACAGTATTGATCTTAGTGTAATGACAGTGCATCATGTCTTAACAACATCTCTAGGTAAGGTAAACTGTAGGGCTGGTGCTTTGACTTCAGGTAGAGTGTTCTTGTGTACTGCTAGAACCCAGGTAGGCGTTCATACCTACTTCCATCCTAATAGGGAAAGCCATAGATCACTCAGTCTTTGTACTTGAGTTGTACAGTTTAGACCTCTGTACTCTGAAAGCACTGGCTAGAGGACGAGTTCTTGCAGAATTTGGAGCCTGATAGGGCTTTTTCAGTATTTAATGTGACCACTACAGAAAGCATCACTTTTACCACCATTGCTTGTTTACCACCCGTGCCCCACGGTTCACCCACCACTGCTCCAAGTGAAGCTATTCAGCTTCCTGTGGCATAGCATATCCACTAGCCTGACTTTATATTTGTCTGGGTGCTTGGCTTCTGTTTAAGGAAAGGAGGAAAATCTTTTACTTTATTTCCACTCATAACACCAGCTTAACACCCCCCAACACACACACACACCATCCACTTTATGGAGTGAGGGAGGAAGCTTTTGTCCAAATCTGCAGGTAGTAACTGCATTACCTGTAGTTACCTGAGGACAGCTGTATGGTCTTAGAAGTTAGTTTTTTTATGTATTTGAACTCTCTGAGTTGTCAGCCCACTTAGGTGATGTGGTCAAACTACTCAATTTCCCATTCTACCTTGTGCTAATTTATAGCTTACAGGAAGAAAGCTCTGGTTTTACTGTCCAGTTGTTTCTGGGTTTTGATTATATTACATCCTAAAACCTGTGATATTTTGGGGAGAGGTGATAGCAGAATGTAACCAAGCAAAATCCCTGCTCTGTAGAATGCCTATATCCATTTTGTTCTTGTGGTGCTGAAGTCCCTGGTGCCAGTGCCACCAGCTTATTTAACCTTTAACCTTTATCCCACTTTCTGGCTCCTGCTGAATATATGTACTGGGCTACTGCATCATCTCATACTCTGCAAAGTCCTCCTTTAAGGTAGAGTTTGGCACATCTTGGGCTTAGATTATGTTGTCTTCTTGGAATTGATTCCTCCACAAGTCTCTCAGGGCTGCTTTATTGTGCTTTATTGATTGGGGTTTGTTTCCTTATTTTTTTAAATTTTTTTTCCCTTCCAGTTTGAAGTGCTATGTGTATAAATTGACTTAAAGAGACTTCAGGCAAAGCTAAAACAGGAGCTGGGGGAAGGGAAAACACAGGGGTTCAGTCCTGTAGCTTTTCAGGTTACTCTTTGCTGCTAGTTTCTTTGAGAGCTTAGTCACCTCTGTGATCAGCTTTAAACTGCTTTATTTATTTGTATACTTGTTTCCAGCCTGTGTCCCCAGCTCCACTCTCTTCTAGGAGCACAGGAGTCCCTCTGTCAGCACTACTGTGAGCTGTCTGGAGGGCGTTACTTAAGGGGAGGTGACAAGGGGGGGGGTCTGGAATATGCTACCATGGTGTTGTTGCCAGACCATGAGGAACTGTACTTACGGCCTGAATGCAGGCCTCCCTCTGGGTTTGGCTGCTCTTGTAGCTAATTATAATTGTAAATTTGCCCTTAAAATCAAATTCTGTTTAAAGAGCAACTTTTGCCTTGGGGCAGCTTGTAAGCGGAAAATACTTATCCAAAAAGCAGTTTACTTGGCTTATGATTTCCTGTAATCCCTATATTGTTCTCTAAGACATTTGTATGAGAGTGAAGGGCTGCTTTCTGCAACCCAGCCTCTCCCCTGTTCTTTGTGCCTGATCTTGTACAGAAATCATCGCCTTTTGTTTTATGATATCACAGCCAGTTCCCATAGAAATGGCTGTGATACTCCCAAATGTTATGTCTCCCAGTGGGATCTGGCTTTCAAGCTATCACTTCCTCAGAGGAGTGGCTGGGGCATGTCTCATCAGAAATTTAGGCTCTTGGTTCTTTCTCTCAGCATAGGGCGATTTTCATAGAATCACTTTACTCCATTACTACAGCTTACTCTAGGCTAAAACATAACATTTATTTTGTCTTGTGGCAATGCTACCCAACAACCTGGAATCAAGAAGCAAAGAATAGCATCGTGCTTAACTGAATCACTCCCTAATCAGTTGACTGTCTGAAGTTTGGTTCTTCACCTGAAATTGGAACTGGATTTTTTGCCCAGTGATGTAAAGTCCAGTGTGTCTTTGGAAAATTTAAAGAAATCCAAATGCATGAAGCTATTTGTGCAAAATAGACCATGGAACAATTGAGCATGGCTGGTGCACCAGTCCTTCTGCAGGTGTGGAAGATGGGGCTCCAAGTTGCACAGGTTCTTACTTGGGAATGAGCCGCGCAGCTATTGGTACTTGTTTGGAGGAAATAGAAGGAGCAAGTAAGCTTAGCTAAAACCTCCTCATTTTCCCAGCTCTTCCTGATTCATAAAGGATGAGTTTCTGAGCATTTTGGGCCCATTTTATGTCTTTGTATCTTGATTAGCAAGTTAAAGATCAACTAATGCTTTCTGGGTCAGTCAGGAAAAGAAAACTGCTCGGATTCAACCACAGGCAATTTGGTATCAGTTTAAATATAGTGCATTAAAACTTACATAAGATGAAATGAGAATCACTTTTAAATCAGTGTGAAAGTGTACACAAATATCATTTTTGTGCAAAATTTGGGTGGAAACAAACTGAGAATAAGTAAAAACAGAACATAAATTAAAAATAAAAAGACACCCTTTATGTTCCAAAAGACACCTTTATGTTCCAAAATGCCATATGGTCAATTGCTTAGCATCATCCTCCCAAGTATGCTAGCAATACTCTACAGGTTGCTTAACATCAGTGTCCAGACAGGAGGCAAGAGCTGAAATAGTGTGCTGTGGAAAAGGGATTAGCCTGAATGCTTCCATCCATGTGTCAGCAACCAGGCAGCACTGGATTTTCATTGCCTCAGAATCTGATGGCTATGTTGGATTTTGCTTCAGTAGGAATTGTTTGGATGTAAGTGGTAGAATGATGTTATAATGCTGGCTGTTTGAGTCTAGGTGGCAGATAATTGTAACAAAAATCTGTTAGATTCTTTTTCTTCTGTCTTACTATTTATTTGCACCTCATGGGGGACCAAAGCATATATCAAGCTGTTTTAAGGATAAGGAGTAAACAAGATCCATGAGTTACAACATATACTCAGAATAATGTAGGGAAGCAATGAGAGGTATTATTGCAGCAAAACTAATTTATATTCTTTTGTAACATTCTGAACAGAACAGTGAAGGACATCACAAATCCATTCATTTCAAAATTTGCAAAACAAATCCCTTCTTGCACGTAGTATTTGTACAACATGAAATTATTATTCAATAAGTTGACATTTTAAACCTATTACCGCCTAAACCCATCTATTACTGAGCTATTCAGAGCACTAAGTTAACATTTACTGGAACATTCATCCTCACATCATGGGGAGATCAAGCTCAAATCCTTTATTTCATATTCAGATCTTGTTGGGTCAGGATTGAAAACCGCTACCTTTCTGATACTTTACTGAAAAGCCACTCTGAAATCCACAAAAGAATTATTATCAAGTTACTGCAGTTATTCAGCTAGATGTTGACTTTGATATGTCAACTCTCTGATCTTTAATAGAAAATTGATGGTCTTGCCCCGAGGGTCAGTCATATGCATGGCCAAGATAGGCCAGGGTTTGCATTAAATTACACCCAGCCTTGCATTCTCGTTCTCTTGCAGGCAAAGTCAAACAAAGCCAAATGGATCCCTTGTTAGTTTTGTTTTCTTCATTGTTTTGTGTTGGCATATGGATTTAATTCTATAATGGGTGACTGCTGGGCACAATCTGCTTTATTGATTTTCTGGGGAGAGTTTTTTGTGAGAGGACCCGGAAGTATAATAACATAAAAGCAACTGGTGCAATTGTGTTCTTGCTGCAGTATGTGTTTATTATAGCACTTATGCCACAAGTGACTGTGTCACAAGAAGTCAGGTTAAATTTCTTTTTTCAGCCATTTGCTCTCCAGAACTTGCTTCCTTCAGTCATGGGCTGAAGTTGTCAATTCCACTGTGACTTCTCTGGCTCCCGTAGATTTTGTACCTGTGGCGATGGCAATGAATCATGCAAAGTTTGGGCCTTTTTCACTCTTGTTGGTTGTCACTTCTTACAAAACTGCATTTTAAACTTATCTGAGGAAGGAGGGCTGTATGGGGAAAAACTAGGACACCTGCGGTCTGGGACAGGTTTTCTGATCCCAGCTTCCAAAGTGCTAGCTGAAGCCACAGCGGGTTGGGTGAGCTATTGCTCCATGCATAATTTCTTTGATGGCTGCAGATGAACATGTTGTGTGGCAGCAACTAAAGGACATGAAAGAGAGGGAATGCATTTTCTGTTAAGCAACAACAACAACAACAACAACAACAACAAACAAACAAAAAAACTGTTCCTCAACTTGCTTTTCCTGCAACTGCTATTATGTAAACATCACATCAAATATTCCTACGGAGATTTGGATGGCATAGCAGCACGTTTTGGTTTTATCTGTAGCTTCCTACAAGGTACTTTTCAGTTTACTGTTCAATTCACACTGTTCAAAGTAATGACAGATCATGAACACAGCTTATTCCTTTCTCAAAACAAATTAAAATTTTGTTAACAAATCACTGTAGAAGATGACAGAAAAGTTTGGACGTGCCTCTCTGGATAACAGTGGTAAAGGAAACACTGAAACACAATAGGGTCTAATGTTCAGAAAACCTGAGTGATTTAGGAAGACAGGTCTCATTGCCTTTCAGAAGGATTTATATTCCTAAGGCTTTAAATATTTCTGAAAAAGCCAACCTTGGATTTGAAAGTCAACCTTGGATTCTGAACACACATGCTAAGTGCCTTTTCAGAAGCAGACTGTTCACGGTATGCACTGCAGGACCTAGATGCTTCATACCAGATGTGTATAAGGCACTTAGCTCCAGAAAGAGGGTGTCAGACTTCAGGTTTGAAAGAGAATGCACAGCATAATAGTATTAATACAGCTCTTAATACCAAGTTAAGAGCATCAGAGAATATATAGGTATGATTTTTTTTCAGGAATAGGTCTTGTAACTGCTTTGATGTGAATCTCCTTCATCAAACTCAGAATTAACTTTGCACCCTTGTAAGTGAATGCAGCCCTCTAACTACATATGCTATTACAGAGCAAAACATACAGATTATAAATAACATCACAGGGAGACTGGGTCCACTTCATCTCTGCAGTAATTCTTCTGATACGCTTTGAGTTGCATCAGGATAAATATGGCCCACTGAGATTAGTATAAAAAAACAAAAGGTAGGGAGCCTTTCTTAGGTAGAAAGGTGCATATAAATCCCTGTAACTCCAACTTTGATCAGCTTAACACTCGGCTTTCTATGTGAATCCTTTACTTTCTCTCTTATTTCAGAGCAGCTAATGCTGGCAAATGCCTGTTGGACCCACAAAATTACAGTGCTGTAGAGTAGAGGTGCTGTGAAACTCCCAGAGCATAAAAGTGATGCTCAGATCAAACTGTCTTTCTCCTCCTCTGTGTGTGCGTGTGTGTGTGGGGAGAAATGCTGCAGACAACTCCTTCAAATCTCTCTCTCATTTTAGAGCCTGATCCTGTCACCCGCTGATTCATCTCATCTCCCTTTAAAGCTAATTAGATTCAAAAGTGCTTATTGCCATTCATGGTGCAGGATTAGGCCCTTAATTATCCTTGGAAATAGTCATTCTGTTCTGGGCAATGAAAATGTGGTGTATCAGCCTTACCTGGTGACGGTAATAACTCCTCATGTTTATCTAAGACTCTTAGCTGTAGATCCCAAAGCACTTTAAGATGAGGAAAATTTCTGCCTCCCTCCCCCCCCCAATGTCATACACATTATACACCAAAGTATGGCACCAGCTTATGGTTTTGGTTCGTCCCCTAGGAAAGAAAGATTGTATCCAGTCTTTAAAATAGCTCATCATTTAATACTTTTCTGTATAATTAGGAAATGATGTTCATCTGACAAAGTACATTCATTAAATAATTTCAAAATAAGCTGGAGGCATTGTCTAAACCTAGTGTCAACATAAACTCTAAATGTGCAGAGTAGTTAAATCTTAGCCAAAAGTGTATGTTAATGGAGCAAGAACACTAAGTGTTTTTTCTGCTTTTTAAGGCATCGAACTATATTTTAGTGCAAGTTCTGCCTCACAGCCAGATCTGGCCCCTTCTTCACCCTAGCCCTTTTATCTCCCTTTGTTCCATGTCTATGCTGAGACTGAGATTTTCCCACCTCTCTCAGTCTTAGTGTAGCTCTGAAAGATGATTGCCTTCCGGTGAAGCCCTTTCCCCTTCTTCTGTACCCAAGCTCCATGTTCAATGAACATCAAAAAGCCTTATCATACCCTGATGGTTTAAATCTTTAAACAGAGAGTAACAGCCTGAGTACATCCAGACCCCTCACATCCTATAGTCTTGTCACTATGTGTTCCTGCAACAATTACCAGGAGAGGGAGGCTGCAGAGTGAATCAAGTAGCATGTGTTGTCTCCCTGGACTCCATGCTGATGCTCTGATCAGGACTTCAGCAAAATTCTGTTTGAAATGAGAATAGACTAATTTTCATCAGACTCTTCTCAGAGGAATCCCATGTGGGCTAGCATGCCAAGGGTCATCATTAGAAAACTGCCTTCAAAAGAGCTGAGGTTTCTTGTGGCAAAGCTTTCTCCCTTTTCTAAATTTATAACCATTTGTGTAAAGATGTATGCATTAATTGTTCAGCTTCCTTGTTTTTGGGCATTACTTTGCAGGCATGCGTACTCGAAGAAATATGCTTGTAAAAATAGCTCAAGAAAAGACAAAAATGTCCTCATTTTGACTGAAAATTCAGAATAACGTGATCAAAGGATGCTCTAACTCCCAGCTGTTCAAAGGGACTTATATTTAAAAAAATAAAAAATAAAAAAACAGACTTGACCAAGAATAGAAAATAACTCATTAAGAGCTTAACTAGATGATGACAGGTGAAGCCATCAGTTGCTTAAACAGTGTAATGTTTTTCTAAGCTCTTTGTGTGTTGTTTTTGTTTGTTTGTTTGTTTGTTTTGTTTTGTTTTGTTTTTTAACACCCTGGAATCAATTTATACTTTCTAGATATCATTTTGAAATCAAGTAAAGTTTGTCTGCAATGGAAATTAAATGCTCAAGCCACTGGGCTGTAGAGTAATGAAGACATAACTTTACTACAGTTACATTTTTGTAAGCATTGAGGAGGAATTATTGAATTTATTTTACACTTCTAATTTATCAATTTATTCTGAAGTAGTTGCAGTTCTTAAAAGGCAAAATGGTAATGGGAACTCCATAGGAAACAGAATGAACTCTGGAAGTTTAACTGTAAGTCTTCAAACATAAAGAAAAGTCTTTTCTCTGTCTTTTGAGACTTAAAAGCAGTGAATAGTAGGTGGATATAATTCTCTCTTCATTTTTATAGCTATTGTTTAGCTACTACAGTGTTTAAAATACATTAAAAAAAATCTTTATAATTCTCTTAAGCAGCTTAAATCCCTTTTCACATTCCCCAGGCAAAACACGATTCACTTGCATGTTTTTGGGCTCTGACCTTCACAATGCTGATCTCCCAACAGTAGTAGCCAGTTTCTTATTCTTTAAGTGCTAGAGGAATCATGAAAAATTCAGACACTGGGTTTCCCTGAGACCAATCTGGTGGCTTTGTCTTTGTGCTAACTGCTGCTTTCTATGCATCATTCAGAAGGTACATACTGTTGTCAGCCCCTGAACTGCTACTTGGTGTTAAACATGAATATTTGTAGCTTAGCAAGGGACTAAATTTAAAAAAATTAATATTTGACAACCTTTGAGAAGGCATTACTAGCATGAAACTTTATGTATGAAAGAAAAACTTTTTTCACTAGGGCAATTCTAAACACTACAAGGTTTGTTTTGAAATACCTCTGATTGCTGGACTTTGTTGTCATGTATTCATCATGTATTATGATTGTACCAAAGAAAATACTGTAGTAGAGTTGGTTTTTGGTTTTTGTGTTTTTTGTGTTTTTTTTTTTTTTTTTTTTTTTTGTGTGTGTTTTTTGTTTGTTTGTTTGTTTTGTTTTGTTTTGTTTTGTTTTGTTTTTTTCCTGTATTCTGCAGGGGAAAATTCATTCTGTGTATGTGCTGCTAAGCCTATCTGACCAGAAGGCAGATGAAAGATGGTATATGGCATATTCTGGCTACACATCAGAGATACATCCAATGGTAAAATTGCCTTTTTCTGCATTTCTTAATTAGAAATAGAATCAACTTCAACTAATAGAATCTCTTATTAGTAACAAAAAGAATTGCTAGCTCTCCAGTTCAAGTGGCGTATCTGCATAACTTATAGCCTTAAGAGCTTATAGAGTCACTCACACTCCTGGCAGAATGCCTTTTACTCTCCCATATTAATGAGTTGTTCTAAATTTAGTCTACTGTGACAAACTAATATTAATACAGTATTTTATGGCCCAGAGCATTGTTAATGCATAAGAATGAAACACTGAATCAAAGGAAAGGGAAAGGAGGCAAGATTACTTAGTATGATTGTCAAGATATAAGATAATCCAACTATGTAGATATTAAGACTTAAATATAGTACTCTGCTTATAGATTTATATTATGTGAAACATTTTCTATTATTTTAAATCCTTGCAGTATTAGTTTCCTATTTTCAAGGGTTTATAACTCAGCCATAAAAATTCGCTTTGGGCTGAAACTTGGCATATAAAGTCTTGACCTAGGAATATTTTTTAAGTAAATTTTCAAACAAATCTGTGTTTTCCTTTGGTAAATGAGGGACAACAGTCAACATGAGGCTACTGGCCTAAAAAAATATTTTCATTTTAGGTTTTGGAAAACAATAGGAAGTGATAAGCTCTTTTCATATTATTTTACTTTAAATTTTTAATTGAAAAATATTAACAGGGCAGTGTATTTGACAGGCAGCAATTTTTATGTCAGAGTTTCTTCCACTGAAATCAAGGGGGAGTTTTGTCACTCTTTCAAGTGGACATAGGATTGGTTACTTGGCTTGGTAGCTATTTTACACTGATGATTTTGCAATTTCAGTATTATCTAAAGAGTTATTTGCATGATTATGTATTTGAATATCCCTTATCAGTTTATGTAGCATTCTATATGACTTTATATGTTACAAATATGTATATGCATACATGTTTACAAGTACATTTCTTCTGTGAAACATAAAGCCAAATTTGAAATGAACCAATCCATATAAATGTGTAAATTAAGATGAAAAAAAAGCATAAGACTCAAACTGATGGGAGGAGCTCTACTCTAAACTGTGCAGAGTATGTATGATGTCTGCCAGAGAGTCGAGAGTTGTGAGGTATGTCATAGATTTCCATTGTAAATAGCAGTTAACAGACGGCAGCTGAGCAGAAGTGGAAGAGTAAGATCAGCAATGAATTGTACACAGTGCCTGCATACGTGTGCTGTTACTAAAAGTCCACTGTATATGAGGAGGAACGATCAAGACTGGCTAATGGCAAAATGGATATTTTTGGGAAAAAAAAAAAAAAAAAAAAAAAAAGCTTGGAAATGCTATATAAAAGTAAATTTTTTTTGGATGTACTTTAGATCTCTGATATAAAGTCCTCTGATTTGACTTCTTTTTTTCCCCCTCTTTCTTTCCAGATTCACTTGGATTAGGAAGCTTTATGTCCAGTGTTTATATAAATAAAGAGATTAGTTAGGGAGTCCAGAGTAGACATGGAACTTGAGAAGTCTGGATTGTGCAATTCAGGTGCACAGTGAAGGAAACAGTTCTCTTCTCTGAACCTCATCTGGGTCGTGCTGCAGAGTGCTCAGGGTGGAAGTTGTGCAGATGGGGAAATGTTCCACTTGACATTCTGCTCAAGGAATGTTTAGAAAAATGATTTTACTTTATGGCTGCTGGTGTGAATTTAACCCAAGTTAGTTAACCGGCATCCATTTCTATTGTGATATGCTGCTTCTAAACAAGCAAAGTACCTGAATGCTTGCTTGTGGGATAGGAAGGCTAAAAGAACTTTCTCTGGAATATATTTGGTGTTTTTGTGACCAATTGCAATTGGTGTCATTGAAGAAGGAAAAATATCTCCAACTCCAGCAAGCTTTCTGTGGATGGGAAGGTTATGGAGTCAGTACGTGTCTGGATTTTAGGTCTAAATAGAACAGATACTGAGCACTAAGTGTTTTTTTTTTTTTTTTTTTTTTCTGCTTTTTTTTTTTTTTTTTTTTTTTTCCTATACACTTTTGTGCTAGTCAAATAGGAAACAGAATGCAGAAAATAACAGAAAAATGAAGAGTTCTTGCTCTTCAGCTTTTTCAGCAGCTCTCCATGCTCTAGGAGTAGGGTAGATATCAGAGTTGGGTGCATGGTTCTGCCCAGGGGCTGGCTGTCAAACTAATGACAATAAGTTTCATGGGCGGTGGCAGATCCATGCCTGACTGGGCAGAGGGAACGGCAGAAGTTAAGTGTAAGTCACACAGCTTGGGTAACAGAGAGAACAGTAGTAGGGGGCTGTGGCTCGCTGGAGGCAGATTTTAACAAGCCACTTCACGAACTGGGCAAAATCATTTCCAGCTCAGCCCTTGTTTTGGCACTGACTCTGTCTCCTACATGTTGAGAGGAAACTCCTACACGTTGACAGAGAACCACAGGCTAGAATATATCTAAAACTATTGTGTTTTGGAATAAAACCACAAGAACTGGCATCGCTGATTAGTTGCCTTGCACATTTTGTTGCTTAAGCCACTAAGGTGGGTAAGATGCAGCCAGAGCTGGTTGCATCCCATTCTGTAGCATTAATAAGAGTATATCTGCAAGAGCAAAGCCCTATTCATTCAAATATGTTTCAGCTTCATTGTGTAGAATACCAGTGTTTTCCACATTACACAAATTATGGAGGTCATTAATCTTCATATGCCATAATTAAGACTAAGTCTACGGTACAGTCTGTGGAATCCTTTTACTGAGTGCGTGGGGAGCAATGGATTGGTGTTTTCCTTGCTCTCCCTGCCAGTACTAGGTCTTTACCAAGCAGAGCTAATGATCCAAACAACCAACTTTGTCCCTTGAATCCTGGCCATATACTTGTTCCACTGGAGAGTGAGCAAGCTGTCTTGTTGCTTAGAAGGCAGGATGGAAGGAAGGTGAGTGCAATCTTTTGTAAAAACTGAAAATGATTCCTGTGCTTGTTTTGCACTCCTACAGAACTGCAAAATAGATCATTAAAACTTCCTGTATTTTGATAGTATTTTTGTCTGCCTTATCTTCTGCTGGCTTTAATTCTAGAAATGCAGCTGTGTTTCTGCACACTATATAGAAAATCCCCTCAATGGAGTCATGTATATCTGAGCTGTGTGGCCCATATGTTATGAATAACAGTTGCTGTCAAAGCAGCATTTCAGCACAGCACCATCAATAGCTATGTGCATGACATTAAGCCCAGGTTTTGACATACCTAGAAGGTTACTTTACATGGTAGGGATTTGCATTCTACACAAAATGTTCTGAGACAAAACTTAAATTCTCCATTTAAAAAAATAAAATAAAATTTCTTCTTCTCCCTCTTCCTCACAGATTTTTTGTACCACTTGTGGCTTTTGAGATGTAGGTATAAAGATAAAACCAAGAGGAGTTAGATCAGCAGTTTCAAAACGTGCTCTGACACCACGCATCTCAGTTGTATAGTGTTTCATTTGAGAAACCTGAAAGAAGACTGTTTCTAAGAGGTGCTAAGCATCTTACAAAATTAAGGCCTCTCAAAGATGTGGGGGGGTAGCCACCCAGAACTGGTTGCCCTTAGATTTGCTTGCCCTCCTGAAGTATTGCCATTCTTTGGTGTTGTTTTGCTTCTCAGTAAAAATCTTCTGTATTGTAGTATGGAAACAAAAAAAAAAATCCCAGCAACTGTCAAGACAGAAAATTTCCCACACATGGAATGTTGAAACCTCCCATCTTATGAATTGATATATAGTGACATATATGTATGGGTTGAAGGAGTAGGATCCAAACTAATTCATGTGACTGCCTACCCACTATAATGGGCAAAATACCTATTAGGTAGCAGTGACTGTGAATGTTCTTTTTAATATTAGGTGCTTTCTTTCATATACCTTTAATTAAATGCAAGTGTTCTGTTTTTCAAGAAAATAAGAGGGAGCACAGACTTCAAGAAATGTTTCCTTATGTCCTTCCTGTGCACACTCTTTTGGACTATGGTAATGAGTGGTAGTTTTTTTTTTTATTGCTGAAAGGGCTTGTTTAGCATATGCAATGTATTCAAAATTACAAAAGGGGGAAAGCTGCACGTTAGCGCATATTATCAGTGTGCACTTACAGGAAAATTATCCTATGAAAAGCCCCTCTACTTAAATGCTACTCATAAACTACAAGGCAACTGATTCTACCTTAATGGGTGAAATTGCAACTTGAAGGAGAAATAAAACCAATACTATTAAAGTATTGAGCCTGTGTAAATGTTAACAAATTGGAATGTATTAAGTGTATGCTTTTCTGGGAGCTGGAGAGGCTTAGTTTGTGTTGGTCTGTTTAATTATACCTGTGTTTTATGAGAACTTCCATTATTTTTTTTCTGAGGCTGTATTTGTCAGCATTTATTTTCATTGATGGATAAAAAACATGAGCTTAAATTTTGAGTAAATAAATGAAGCATGAGAGATATCCCTTTCTTGGGAAAATTAGAAATAATAATATGAATCAAATATGGTGGCAGACATTTTTCACTGCTCTTTTCTTTGCTAACATACATGTACTTCCAGTTAACTATCCAATGCATTGAATTGTGTGAACTGCAGCCTAATTTGATATACAGGATTTAACTCTGAACAAGTGGTGGTGGAGAATCTCGAGAATGTTTAGGCATATTATGAGAATTTTGGCATATGATTACAAATGTCTGATGAAGGCTTACAATATGGAAACATGAGAGATGTAGAGGATACAGAATGTATTGTAATGGCTAAACACATTGATTTCAGCCTTTTCATAAAACAGCAGGGATAAACCATCACCATCAATAATATAAAAATGTAGGAATTTCTATTAATGATCCAGATATCTCATTTGACTCCTTTATCTTAATTTGATATGTACTTTGGTTATTTCAGTTAAGTTTTCTGTTTAGCCTGTGTTACTCATGTAACCTGTGAGGGTTGATCGCAAAGCCAGCTGCTCACTAGGGGGCAGCATTTGATAAAATGTATAAAATGAGGCTTTTTCCGGAGAAGTGAAGGAAATACAAGCTGATCACTTTACTAACACTTTTAAAAGCGTTCTCTGACATGAGTTTCCATTTCTGTATGTTAGCCTGGAACACTGTTCGGCTTGATGAGACTTTTGCAATGAATTTTAAAGATTTATTCCACTAATAAGTACGAATTGTTTTTAGGGGGAGATATGATTTCAGGTTTGTGGAAGTCACATTTGCCCTGAAGACTCTATCTTCTGTCCTTAGCCTTTTAAATGTACATGAGTTAATATTTTAAATTCTCATACTATTTTAAAAGAATAAAACACGATTAGGTTCACTTGTCTATTAGCCCTTCTATTTTTTTAACCTTTCTTTCCCCCCTGTTAGTACTACTTTTCAGGCAGTCCTGTCAGCATTACTACTTTATTCAGCAAAAACCTTGGTTGCTACAGGACCTCAGTAGGCCTGTATAGCCTGGCATCTATGGAGTCCAGTCTTGGTACTGGAGTCAAAAGCTTCTCTTGTGCTGGTGTTGTTTCCTTGATGGTGACTGGTTTGCAAGTCTCTTCCTGGGCTACCAGCCATCCTGAACAGGCCGTTAACAGCTCCACACAGTCTCCTGAGTGCCAGGAATGCAACTGCCCAGGAGACAGGCTATCCGAACTGACCAACTAGAGAGGAACCCTTAAAGAAAAGTGTGATTTGGCACGTAGGTTTTGATAAGCAGGTATTTTCTGATTCATCACTAGCCAAGAAAAGCCATTTTGCTTCTCTGAATTAGGTGCTAGTGAAGTAGGTGAAAAGTGACTCCTGCCACCAAGCATTAAGGATCTATCTGAGGAGACTAGATCCCCCTTGGCTTTCTCTCTAGTTGTGGTTGAGGGAGAGATTTTTAAAAAGGGCATTTTAACTGACCTAAGACTTTGAAATGCCTCCTGGAGGTGCATGTCCTCTTCTCTATCTAGTGGAAGCATTTGAGTGATGAGACATCCAATTCATTTGTGTCTAAAACCATGGCACAACCTGGACTCTGCAGCCACATATGTCACTTCTAACAGTGATTCCTGTGCATTTCCTTGGTGAACAAGAAGCAAATATGACCAGTGTTTATACTGTACATGTGCTGAGCTCTGCTGTGGTGGTTTAATAGACTTCACTTTCTTTCCAGGTTAATCACTGTTGTTTTAAGTGAACTCTTTGTAAATGACAACTTTGCTGTGATTGCTAGCTGTGTGGGCAAGATGAAAGCTGGATTCTGAAGATATGTGTACTCAGGCTGCAACAAACATGCCCATAACACACCTAGCTCAGAAGCTGGACAGTGGTTAATCATGTTGTGCCTCTCTCAGTTCAGACTCTGGCTGCCAAGTGGGTGAAGTTTTTATTGTTTCCCGTTTTAAGCTGTTTGTCTCTAGTATTGACTGCTGCTTTATGGTTAAAGATATTTCTGTGTAGTTAGCAAAACACAAGGATTCATTTGGGTGACAGGAACATCATTGTTGTTCCAATCATTAACATTATGTTCCAATAAGTGGAACATCATTATCGTTATCTTTAGAATTGCATCTTTCACATGCCAGGTAAATCCAGGAGGCACTTAAACATTTTTCTCCTATGACATTATCACAAAGTCATATGGTGCTTCAAGACTATTTAAGAAGAATAAATCCAGCAACCAGGTTCAAGAGTAATGTTTGTATCATCATATATACGTTATTTCTAGATTGTCACAAGCTAGACTTTATTTAGGCCTTTGAGACTAACCAATCAATGCGTCATTTTTAATTCTTGTTAAATACATCTCTTAATGTGTCTTTGTTTTGTTTTGAAGCTTTACAGGCACATGGGCTGACAACCAGTTTGGAGATGTTTGGGGAACATTCCTGATTTATATTTGGTGTAAGATGCCTGCTTCTTCTGTCCTACTTGCATGTTTCTACCTAGTGAAGTGGTGTCTCCCCTCAGAATGTGCTTCTATAAAGGAAGAGGAAGGAACCATCTGTAACAACCATGGTAACCGCAACTTCTTGGGATCAACCAAGAATTTTCAATTCTAATCTATATCACCACAGTGATGTATCATGCCACAGTATGGTCAGCCAAGAAATTATATCTCATCAACAAAGCAAAGAGAAAAGTCCTGGTCTCTTCATCAAGGTGTGATAATTGAAAGGAGGTTCATGCAAATGTTCTGCTCCAGCTATATCTACATGATGCCTATTCACCATACACAAATGCTGGTGATCCCTGTATGGTTGCTTCTGTAGCTTGAAGATAGGAGGCTCTAGCATCCCCTCAGCTTCATTCCTCTGTTGCATCTTGTTCCACTCCTTTGCTTTCTCCTGGACCTCAGGTAAATGAGAGACTTACTCGGAATGCAGATCCCATTGCCTTCCAATGAGGAAAACAGGAGATGTGGCAGCAGTTCCCCAAAGGGTAGAGCCCCTAGTGCTTTTGATCCCACGTGCTTGGGTGGGAGCCAGCCGACTTCCCTCCTCTCCAGCCTGCACACTGCACTGCTGAGACTGTGCTGGCAAGGACTGGCATCTCCTGGAGGTACTATCCATTGCATGACTCGTGGCAAATTGCTTGATGAGAACTGTGAGCTCAGGCTCTGGTAGGGATTGCAATGTTAGTTATAATTGGTGAACATGCTCTAGTTTGTTTTTATCATGGTGGAAGCTAGAAATAATTTAAAAATGGAAATTATAATTATATGCCTTTAGAAGGGAACGTTTTCTTTCTGTACTGGCCCATGCTATCCATGAATACACCCATATTGGTCAGCTTAAAACAAACAAGAAAAAAAATCCCTGAAAGTTACAAGAGCAAAGGAGTCCTGAAAACATGTTTGGCCCTCTGTTTTTGGCTTTTCCTTTGGGCTGAGGTATTTAATTCAGTCTTTTACTTAGAGTACAAACTCATCTGTATCAAGAATATACAGCAGTTCTCTCCTCCTTTTGCTTGTCACTCTTGTTTTCTGCAATCATGTTCATCTTGTTGCTGACAGGATAACAATAGGCACAATAAACCCTCAAACACATGAAAAAACTTATTTAAATTGATATTATAAATCTGTAATTGTTTCAAGGCATTATACAGGGCTTCACGGACCATTTGGAAGAGGTATAAACAAAGGTAACATTAACAGACTTTGGCCTGTTGGTGCGAAATTCTTGGTGAGTAAATCTGTGATTATGCTGGTAGATTGAGGTCTGTACATCTCGTCTTCTCAGGCAGCCTTTTCAGGACTGAAGCGGATTAACAAAAGAGGCAGATGCCAGTGACAAAGTGCCAATATTTGTTAACAGATGTGATCCTTGTAATGTAGCATGTGTTCTTAATTTGGCATTGCTTGACACCAGGAGGATCTCTGTAAATAAGGTGTCATTAGCTACATCCAAAAGGCTTTCCTCCTAAACTCGTCTTTGGTTTGTATCCTTGCTCTGGTTGAAACTGGCATCCTACCTTGTCAGTGGGCACCATGCCACTCTAACAGATGGATATGACAGTAGACCAGGCAGGGAAACATTAAACTTGTCCAATTTGAGTGGTAAGGGCCAAGTAGTCTATCCACAAATACAACATGAGCAGATTTGTCTTGTTGTAATTGATAAAGTGGATATGCTGTCGGTACCTGAACTAATGGATGACTGAACTTCCGCATTCTCAGACTTTGCTTTGGTGAATTCCAGGTTTTGACTCAAGAAGAATGAAGACTACTGCTAAAAAATAAAAAATAAAATAAAAAAAAGTCTAGGAAAGACTTTTCATTTTGAAAGAAAATATCAAGTGAGCTAGTCATATATCCTGTTAAGTGTGTTGATGCCAGTCTTCCTTTTATGTTGACTTCTGATTAAGTATTTAGGTGAAAATGTTTCACACAGTTATCTCCTTTTTCCAGTTTAAAACTTAAAAAATGTTGAATATGATATTTTTTTCTTACTGACACTCTGAAGCAAAAATGTGGTCTGTTGCATCAGGGAGAAGTCAGCTAAGTTACAAGAGGAATTACCTGCTCAGCTGTTTTTAAGAGGTGAAAACATACATGCTAAAGTAACTTACATTTAAAGATTTAAAATTCTGAAAAGGTAGTTATCATAAGAAAGTAGGGGTTTTCTCTGTAAAAACATGCTATCAATTGCTGCTTATATTACTCCACTTAACTACTTAAAAAAAAAAAAAAAAAAAAAAACCAGCATTGCAGAACTCCTTTTTAAGTTGGAGTTTTTTGCAGAAATTTCAGTGCTTTGAGGTCTTCAGTAGAAATTGTAGCAGGGATAATGTGAATGTTGAAGGTTTTTCTGCAGCCAAACTGAATTTCTTGTCATTTTTAGCAATGCATTATATGGAGAAAACTTCAAATGAGAAAGATAAAACCCTGCTCTCTAACATGACCGGTACAATTCTTGTATTTTTGTAAGACTGCAGGGTGTTTTTAGTGCAGTTTTGTAATGTCTGCATAGCAGCAGAAGTTGATCAGACAGTTAGATCTGTTTAAATTAACAAAACAAAACAAAAAAATAGCTGAAAAATATCTCAGCCTCAGTGGAAAATACAGGTGCTTATGCTCTTTCTCCTGTGAGAGATGAGGGCCGCAGCAGCAGTAGTCCGTGAACCCCTGGAGGGCTACCCTTGCTAGACAGCAGAGGTTGTAGGGATAACACACATGCAGACTGCTTTTGTCACCCAAAGTCTGCAGTATGGGCACGTCTTCCTACTACAAGAGAATTCATGAGCTTCTGTAGCCTTTGATACAAATGTATACGGTAACTTGTTGCCAATTTTATGCAACTAGGGCATACAAAGTGGTTTCCCTGTTAGGAATGTTGCATGTGCTATGACACTAATTAGGGGTTTCTCTTCTTTACATGCATGCCTGTCTGCCATAAATATTAACGGCAATTTTGTCCAAGCACAAGGGAAGACAAGACCCTTGTAACTGTGACTTAAACTTCTGTATTGGAAATTCCCTGTATAGGTGTTCCTGGAACCTGCTGGCATGCAATTTACTAAATCTGCCTGGTGAAAATGGTAGTATGTAGATGATAGTTACCTTTTAAGGAGGTATTTTTATTAACCTGACCACATTTGTGTTTTTTTTTTTTTTTTTTTTTTTTTTTTCCCCTCAGAGTTTGTGGTTTGGCTCTGTGGTTAAATTACATTAAAAAAGCCACATTTTATGTGTGGTTTGTCATTTTTTTTCCCTATAATAAAGCTTCTCCTTATTTATAAGAGAACTGTTTATTCCCTGTTTATACACTTGTATAGATGTGGGATCATTTACTCTGTGTTCTGTAAGGAGGTGTATCATGCTATGTCCTAATTGGTAAAATGAGGCAAACAAATCAGCATTTTCAGAGGAGAGATGCAGGCTTTGGATTTTTTAAAGTCACTTAGACAGTGGTCACTACTGCTCAAAACTATGGTGATTAAGATGGTGATTAATAAGACAAGTGCTGTAGAAGGGGCAAGGTCAGTATATGTCTTAGTAAATGTCAGCAACAAAGATATTACATGTATGTAAATCACAGCATATGAAAATGATTTACAGGTTGTGCTTTCTTCTCATGAACCTGAAATAAAGGAAAATTATTTTCTCAACAATCGATGCTTCTAGCTGCATGTGCATTGCAATGGTTTTTAGGTGTATGCATGCTGAACTCATTGGTTGAACATAACTTTGGGGGTACTTGTGCAAATATTTTGGTGATCTAAATGGGTGAGGCTGTGAGTTGTTCCAGCTTAAGAGTCCTTTTACCACACAGTTGAACTGAAATTGTGTCTTGGAGACACAGAAGGAGATTGAGAGTTCAGTGGTTGGAATAGCTTTAAGAAGGGAAATACAGCTGAAATTAGTTTGCAAAGTGGAAACTGGTATGTAAGTGTGTGTATATATATACATCTACATACATATGTATATGTATGCATGTACATATGTAACTTAGATTTTTAAAGATATTGTGGCGAGATGCCTTCCTATGGTTCATCAGGTAGAGCAGCGAGGGCTCACCAATACCTAATAAATTACAACATTAATTTTGGAACCAATCAGACCATAGCTAGACCACCTCCATTGTAAGGTGCTGCCTTCTTTGCAGTTACAAATATTACGGCATCTCCTTTTTTTTTTTTATCCAGATGAGCCATGCCAAACAATATGGCTGGTTGTTTAAAAGAGTCAAAATCTAACCAGTTGTTGTATGGGGTGTGAATAGGTCTGAAGGGAAACCTGGAACTTGAAACTCAATCACCAGCAAAATCAAATAGGACCTATTGTGATAAGATCGATGTAAACAAATGAATATTAATAGTATAAAAAGGGAAGCAGAACACCAACATGATGTAATAAACAGCCTACCCGCTACAGCATGGCACTGATGGGCAGTTTCAGAAGTCAATTTCTTAGCATTCTGGCTCTTTAATTAAAACTACTGTTTGAATTAATAATCTTACATACCCCAAAAAGCTTTACTGCTGCCATACAGTTCTGATTTAAGGTGATTTTTTTTTCCCGCTCCAACTCTTTGTTGTTCTTCAGTCTGGAACAAATGGAGCCAGAAGTGGGTGAGATGTTGCTCTGGTTATGGCCAGGGCAGTGCAAATGCCAGCGGTGACCGGGTCCCTGCAAAATGAAATTGTCCTGAAGAAGCACCACACTTGCCCCCACCTGCAGCATGGCAACATAGTCTTTACTACCTCATGCATTGTTTTAAACTTTTAAAAACTATCACTAGCTGGCAATTGGTTATTTTCCTGAGCATCACCATGCATCAGTGTCTAATTGTAGTCACAGCCCATCTGTACTGTTCCTTCTGAAATTGTCATACTAGCTGCAGTACAGGTCCTGCAGATCTCCATAGAAAACTGACATGAGTGTTATGATATCCTTGTTCAGGGAGAAGTGGTTGTGTCTTTTATATATTGTTATCTATCTGAGTTGCTTTCCTGACAGAGCAGATGATGGGCTGAAACTACCTGGAGGGGTACACTTTTTTCTGTTATATCACCAAAACATTTCAAATTCTGAATCAGGAATCCCCCCAGATTTCTGATTAGCATAAATTCTAGCATAACTATGCTAGAATATCTGGTTCCACCTGGACAGTAAAATCTACTGCAACAAAACAACAGTAGAAATTATTGCCCTTTCTTCTCAGAGGAAGGGTTTAAAATTATTAACATCAAGATATTCTCTGAAATTTCTCAGTGCTTCATTAATTCTTGAGGCTGTGAAGGCTGAAAAAGGAAAGAACATCAGCATTAAATGAGAGTTTGTATAAATTACCCTCTAAAATGCACCTTAAAATTTAGTTCGAGGCATAGATCCCTTGGCCACTTTGCTTTCCTCCTAATTTCTCTTCAATTATCTTGTCTCGGGCTTGTACAAAATTTAATTGGACCAGTAAATGTCTCATCAATATATATGGAGGGGAAAAAGAAAGAGAAGAAAAAGGTGTGTGTGGATACATGTATATGAGAGGGGAAGAGGGGGTGAAGCAGAGGGAAGGAGAGGAATATGTATGTTGTGGAATCCAAAAAATAAAAATAAAGATTAAAAAAAAAAAAACAAAAAAAAAAAAACAAAAAAAAACAGAAGACAAACTAGTGGTGTTGTCCCACAAGTGCCATCAGAAAGAGGCATGGATATGAGATTCTGGAGCTGGAGGTTCTTGAGATCAAGTGGCTTGAGCAGCTTCTCATTGTCAATCTCATTACCACCAATCTCAATCTGAACTGTGGATTGATGCATTATTGCTGCTTTGTTCTTCTAAATGATGCATGGCAGTTAGTTATTTGTGGTCTTACACCTTTGGCACAAAGAGTGTGGTCTACTTGTGTCCAAATGTCAAGGAAGAGATCAAAGCACTTATGTTTGCTCATCTGCCCTCCTAAAATGGTAGTTTTCAAATGCATATGAGTCTTTCCTACAGAGATGTTTCTCATAAGGCTGTTGCTGGATTCTGTATGATAACCTCTTGCAGAGCAAAGTTTAATGAGATGACTGAAGCTACAAGAAAGTCGAGTGTCTTGACTCAGCCATCCCCAGAGAGCTTCATAGACAAGAATCTATTTCCTAGCCCCACTGGTGGTAGCACCAAGTTAATATAATAAGGCAGGAGACATCCTTGCCCTGTTCTAAACAGTAGTGAATGTCCATTGTCTGCTTCAAGCTGCAGCATTCACTTGAGAAACTACAAGCTTAGTTCTGCATTCCTTGCTCTTTGCCTTTACGTTGATGTGAAGAGGGCTACAACACTTCATGAAAATATTTATCCTCATTTTTTACTGTACTGACTCAGGAGAATCAGGGCAGTACCAAACCAGGGATGTTGTATGGCTTCCAAATACAAAAGTTGCCCTTTGTACATTTTTTTCCCCTTCTACCATACTGAGTTTGTCTAAATTCAGAGTTCATCCCTCAGTTGAAACAGGGATGATGGCAGTGCAGTGAGTGGTTAGTGTGGTTAACAACTGTCATGAAGATCAGGTGCCACTGCATTTTAGCAAGAAGCAGAAAAGCCCATGGGGACACTAGATTGCTCTTGGTTCATTCAAATCCACGTTGAATCTTGTGCTACAATTACACTATAGAGTCTTTTTCAGTTGTGGACAAGTCTCAGTCTTGTTTTAGGAGTGTTTTTGCTAATGATTGCTCTTTTTTCAGACAAGGAACAGAGCAGTCAGCAGGAAGAGAAGACCCACAGCTGGGAAAAGAAGGAAGCAAGTGACTAAATCGTGGTGTAAGTTTCTGAATAAACAGTACAGAGAAGGTAAATTGGGCTCAACAAAACATTAGATTAAACTCATTAGTAAGTAAAAAAACAACAGCTGCAGTCTAATGAAAAATACTGGAGATCTGTAAAGCTTTGCCATTAAAATGTATAGACACTGACCCTCTTTAAATTCATAGAGAATGCTCTTTACTTAGCTATAAAGGTTTAATGTAACTTAGCAGATCTGAGTTACTTGAGGAGAGCTTTAATGCTTGGCAGGTCTCTACATTTTATTTATGATATCAAAGCTGCAACTCAGATTTTTACTCAGTGAAAGACATAAAAGAGATTCAGAAGTCATCCAAATCATCTTGTAATTAATGTTACCATGCACGCCCAAGACATTAAAATGTTAACAGTGTTAGAATCGTGTGCTTTAGAATACAGAGTGAGGGCTTTATTAGAAAGAAATACACTGCAGATGTCATCCACCCTAGTTGAGGACATTGGGTTGCCTGCTGCTTGTTCTTATCAGTGGTTCAGTGTTTTTTTTTTTTTTTTTTTTTTTTTTTTAATTTATTCATTTTCCTTACTGCTAGAATCTGCTCTCGTTATTAGTCTATCTTGTCACTCATTTGCATTTCAAGTGCTGGGACTGTGGGGTACCAGCTAGCTGCCTTAGAAGAACACTTCAAGGGGTTACTCTATCAAATAGCAGCACAGTATCACAGCGAATTTGACATCTGGGTTATCTTATTCCCAGATGCTCCGTGGTGTCATTAGCAGGATTAATCTTAGCTTTAATTTCATAATGATTCTTATTCTAATATATGTGAATGAACACAAAGTCTCTTGACTCATTATCACCAATTTACCCAAGATATGTAAGCAGGCTCTTACATTCACCAACATTTATTTTTGCTAATACGTCTAAAATTGTAGATTAAGCAAATACAGTTAGTTCCAGCTGAGTGAATGCCTAGTGAGATAGCAATATAGTATTTATGTTTTAATTAAAGTGTATTAATGGTAGTGTCCTTTAAATACATACTGACCAAAATCTTTCTGCTGAGAACAACACATTTATCATTCAAGTGACATCAACTTGTAATTTTAGTCACAGCACCTTTCGCTGATTATTTATTATTTGCAGCCAGTTAGAAATGACTCAAAATCTCATTTTGTAGTATAATTTTAACCTTTAAAGATCAGGACAGAGCATATTATTCTTAAGAAAAATCCATTGACTTCCCAAGCAAACAGAATTTAATTTTTAAATTAAATTAAAAATTAAACCCAAGTATATTTTATACTGAAAGTTCTGATTTTAATTCCTGCTCTAGGTTCAACTGAATGTAGTTTATTTTTACTGCGAAGCAAACACAGAAGATTCACCTCCATATCATACAGAGTTTCAAACTCTATTGCATTTTTAAATTGGAAGAAAAAAGTAAAATGTGAAATTCCTTTGCATTTTTTTTTTTTACAGTGTTGGACTAAGTTTTTCATTTACCAGCTGTTGTAGCACAGCAGTAAGTAGTGGTTCATTATTGATGGATAAAATGTTCAAACATTTAAAGAAATGAAAGTCAGCCTTGAATTTTTAATTAATTAATTAAAAGTACTGCAAATGCCAGCTTGTTAATTGCTTTGCACCTGCAAGCCAACACAGGTTTTATGCACTCTTTCTTTGAATATTAATTTTTTTTGCATGTCTTCATAATGCTTGGAAAGTCTCCCCTGCAAACATATTAGTAAAGAGTAAATATTGAATCTAAGACAAAACTCACGGCTTCATCTTTCACTGTACACAGAATAGGATTTAAAGGAGGATTTAGGTTTCCAAGGCTTCTAATTAAGTAGTGATAATCAGGCTTTCTGCTGAGGGTCACTTCCTGGGAGTAATTTGAGTTATTAAAATGCATGTTTTTATTTGTTCTGCCTTGCGAGCTAAAACTGATCCCTTTTAATATAGCAGCAAATATGCAAATTGGTGTTTCATTATATTATGCAATTTATGGCAATCTTCTCTAATTTACTGAAAGGGCAAGAGCCTGACCTTGTCATTCAACTTTTTTTTCCTGGTAAACTAAACTAATTATGTGGATCTTTTTATAAAACTCTGAAAGTATGCAGCATGGTTCAGAAAAAAAAAAAAAAAAAAGTGACAAAATAACCTTGATTATTCATCAAGATGGCCTTCGAATTTGCTTGAATCCTCCTGCAGGGTGATGGATAATTTAAATTTACATATGGGAGCCAATTTGTTTCAAGATTTGAAAATGGCTTCCCTTTTTTCACAGAAATCCTGGAAAGGGCATCTGAAATCATTGAAATAATGTATGTCAGGATTTGACTAAAAAAAAGTTCCTTAAAAATACTTGCATGATGTATTATGAATTGTTATCACAATTTTTCTTTGTGTCATTCTTCAATACAACTTTTCAATCACATTTTTATTAGTGATATGTTCTGCATTTTCAATTTTCCTTTAGTATTTTTTTTCCTTTCAGCCTTATCATACAGCTCCTTTTTGCCTTCTCCACCAAGAAATGTAAAGAAATTCTCTTCTGTCAAAGTCAGGAAAGGCTTGTTTAGTCTTCAGAGACTCTTGAGGAGATCTTGCAAATGCTTTTTTTCTCAGTAAGTACACCTTCCTTGCCATCCCTACAGGCTGATCAACCTTCTCATGCCCAACAATATTTTTTTCACTCATTCTCTTGCTCCATAACAACGTATTTATGGGATCTGTAGTCAAGGATTGTTTTTGCCAATGTGACCAATTAGAATGATGTGGCTGGAACGCGAGGACACAGGAACAGCATCATAAATATTGAAACTTCGAAAGTAACTGAGTTGGGAAGGTCTTGAGCTGGTCACAGTTGGTCAGTAACCCTGAGGTGGGGATGTGAATGCTTGGCTTGTGCCCAGCAGATGTTTATCCTATTTGTTCTTAAAAATCTTTAGTGAAGGAGATTCACATCTCCATAGCAAACTTTTATTCCTTAAATTTAGTTTGATATTTTTCTTTATTTTTTTGTATAACTTTCTGCATTGCAAACCTAGCTGATTCCATCCTTCAATTTCTGGAAAAAAAAAAAAAAAAAAAAGGAAACAAACAACAACAAAAAAGACAAATTTCCTTGCACTGGAAGAAAATACTTAAAGCACAGAATTAAAATGTTCTCCAACAGGATTTAATCCATGTAGTTGAACACAATTTCCTCTTGACCACAATGACAGTAAAATTGCAGTTGTTGCTTCCACTATTGTAACCTCTCCTGCTTGTGTTTAAACACAATGTGTGTTTGTAATGCAAATAAGTCCTTAATACTGTGTATCAACTAGAATACACAGGTCTTAAATCTTTGTTTGAACACTAATCTCTTGCAGATTGGACTGTAAATCGAAGTAGTAATGTTCATTGCCATTAATGCTTAAAATTGTTTCTTTAAAGCAATGATCTAGCTTCTGTTGGCAAAATGTTCTAGGTTATGCTGTGTTTGCCCCATGGGGAGTCAATGAAATTAGTCATCTGGTTAAAAACTGATTAATCCTTTACTTTGCAGGATGAGGACCATAAGTGTATCCACAGCCTGCTTTAATTACAACTTTGGCATTTCTAGCTCTTGTGACTATAGATCCCCCTTTATTTAGGGGTACTCTGGAAAGTAAAATGTGTTTTTGAATTGGAGGACAATGCTCAGATTGTGACAGTTTTGAAAGCAACCTTGTGCTATGAAGCAATGTTTTTGTGGATTTCTTTGTCTTTTGGGAATGAAGACCAACAGTTGGCAACTTCTGATGAGGTGGTGAATTTTGATGATGTCAAATCTGACTAGAGAGATGGAAATCCTTTATATAGAACAATAAATTAATCTATTAATTACTTAATTCCCAGGCACATGAAAGATTCCTGGAAGGGTTGGCAGAGCAACTGAAGCCCAGGTTCAGGCTTTTTAGTACCGTTATCTTATAATTGCTGATTGGCAAGGGGTTCTACTCACTGTTTCCGGGGGGTGGGGGGAGGGTCAGCAGTACATGTGTCTGAGTGGCGATGATTCCTAGGCAGCGATTTATGCAGTGGTTTTGACGGGTAGAAGAAGGTAGTAAGAGTTTATTAGCAGAGTATCATTGTTAGGGGAGGCTGGAGCATATGAATTCCCTTGCTGATGAATGAAAAAAAATAAACCTGAAATAAGTAGAGTAGCAATTCTGAGGCAATTTTTACTCTAGAAAGAATGTGGAAATATTTGCTTGTGTTTGTCAGGTTTCTCATTTTGCTCTTTCTTTGCTAAGGACTGTGTCAGTAGAAAGGATGAACATCACTAATTAGAGAAGAAAAATCAGCCGTGTTTAAATGTTTAATTGTAATGCTCCTTCCTAAGTAAACCTCCATTTAATGTTTAAAGGACTAAAAATGCTAAGTACATATCAATAAAACAACATAGTTTTAACTTCTAATTAAGTTTTAACTTACAGTATTCACAGATGTCAAAGCAACTACTCTAATTAGTGTCTTTTTTTGGTATTTAGCAATTAGGTGACTTATTTGTAATGAAGAATAAAGAGACTGGAAAAGAAATACAACATATTCCCAGTACAAGTCTTGCTTTCCCTCTGTCATGTTTTTGTTTGTTTGTTTGTTTGTTTTTGGTTTGTTTGTTTGTTTGTTTGTTTTTTGTCATTTTTTTATTGTTTGTTTGTTTGTTTTTGTTTTTTGTTTTTGTTTTTTTCCTAAAAATATATTTCTTTTAGTTTAATCTTGCTTCCCCAGGTGGTCATGAGGGTGCTCCACAGGGTTACAGAGTATAATATCCTGAATGCTCAGTACTTCCACACAGCCATGTTAAATCAGGTTATTATATAACTGGTCATCTCTCCTGCTCTGAGGAACCTGTATTTAGAACAATAGAGTTTATATTTAAATTGAACTTTCTATTGACATGGAGCTTTATAATTCTGAAACTGTGCTTTTTCACATTTTTGTTGCTCTTTCTCCACCTGAACTTATTCATTTTAATAATATTTTGGAAGCTGCAAACGTATTGGCAGAATTCATATTACTATGTTATTAAAAAAAACAACAGACTTCTAATTGCAGGCAGTTAACACAAAATCTGTTGGCATGTCTTGAACAGAATGACAGCATTTAACCATTTTTGTCATTATAGTGGTGGTATTTGCAAAGTTATTGCTAGGGAGTTGTCATGTATTTTTTGTTATAAATTCTTAATTTAAGAGTTTATAACTTAACCGTAAAGATATGCTCCAGGCTGAAACATGACACACAAATGATGAATATGGGACTGACTGTTGTTTCTAGTTTTAAAACAAGCATATGCATAAAAAAAAAAAAAAAAAAAAAAAAAAAAAAAAGTGACCATTTAATAGGTATGAACTGAAATTCCAGCCAGAAAGTGACCTTTTCTGCAAAGGATCTTTATTTTCCTTGCTTAACAGTCCTGCCCCAAAATGTACACTAAAGAACAAAGGAAATAAGGTTTAAATTAATGTTAAGCTTTTTGAGAGTTTTGCCTCTAAAACAAAATATTCTGGACTAAAACTTTGTGAAGAAAACTTTATGAGGTTGAAGGGTGGGGATTGTTGCAAAGAAAGCAATTTTCTTTTCTCTAAGCATGGCTTTGCAAATCAAGGATTCTCCACAGCATTAAAAAATTTAGTGTAGACCCCTAAGAGGCGGGGCTCTTTTACAGAACTCTTAGCGACATGGGAAAGTGGAACGGTATTTCTTGCCTATAAATGTAGTAGACTCTGAGGAAAAATGAAAATCCCATGGATCCTATTAAATCTATCAGACTGATCTGGTACAACAGAGAAAAAAGTTGGACACAGAAAGAAAGAAATCATGACCTTACAGCCAAGAGCCGTGTATTCATCAGAGACCCTAGCACTCTGGTTCACAGGGCAAAGTGGCTTCTTAATGAAACAACACTGTTGCGAGGACATTTGTTGTCGACGGAAGGAAGACACAGACGCTCAATATGAGTGATCAGTGAACTTCGATTTATTGGATAGCTCAGTCGTCTTTTATCTAATTCAATATAATTAGCTCATACATATTGCAAAAGCTAAGCTCATGATTGGTTAGTACATTTCTCTATTTTATCAGCTAGTTTCTCACTCCCATCAACCGAAATAACACAGTTAGTACTTTCCCAGACCACCAACAGATATCATGTCCTTGTACCTGAAACCTCCCTGAAACCTCCCTGAAACCTCCCAGATTTTACGTACTTTCTCAGACTCATATGAGCTGCGTTCGATACTTTGTTAGCTCGCGACCTCCTAGTTGCTCAACATTCACATGACCTACTTCACTTAACCATTCCTCCACACAACACATCTCTGTGCGGAACCTTTTAACACGCCAGTCAGTAAGGAGCAGAGTACTGATGTATCTTCCCGGTAACTTGTGCTAACCAATCTTTACCAGTTAGCTTTGGAGAAAACACTTTACATGCACAACACTCCACAAGCATGACCAGTGTTACACTGATGTGTGCTGTGGGTGCCCACTGTGCAGCCATGCAATGCAGAATGCTCTATGTCTGATTGCAATGGTTTGTTCATTTATTCTCCATTTGTGAGCCAGCAGACAGGGGAATGGAAGTTGTCTACTTGCATGACTTTAGAAGGTGCAGGTGAATTGCAAAGAATGACTTTTTACAATTTGTTTCACCAAACTGCTGAACATGCTGGAAACCAAACTGAAAGTATCTGTTTGTTGCTGAGGGGCAGTGGCATTGAGGCAGCGTGGACTGAAGTCTGATAACTTTCCCTGTTCCTACGCATATATGGGCTTGGGCACTTCTTCCATGTTGACACCGGTTAGTAAGAAAGGTACAGGAACATGCTGGAATCAGGAGAAGAACAAAACAAAGCCCACTATCCTCGTTTGCTCATCCCCCACAGACCAAACAGTGCTCTGCTCCTCTGAACACACACATAGCTGTCTCTGAGGACTATGGAACTGCCCCTTGTAGGAATGAACAGGGTGCCCACAGTGCTCTCCATGCTTCATCAGCTGTCAGCCAGAGACACTTGCCTGGGGGCTGCACTGTAATTCTGTCACCTTCAGAAATGGCATCAAGAGCTGGTCTCATCCACCAGGATCCTTTCCACTCTGCAGGGTGTTGCTGAGGCTCATCAGCAATGATTTCAGTCTGGATTTCCAGCTGCATGAATGTAATGGTGGCACACAGTAACAGCACTGCCATACTCTTGCCTGGAATTTTGCACAGACAAATAAATTGCCAAGGCTTCTAGAAGGTGAGGAGTATAATGAATGTACTCTGCCATGGTGTGATGGATTGAATCTAGTCCTCTTGGGAAGTATTTCACCTCCATGCTCTGGAAACCCTGAACAAGTTTATAAATTCCTTGACTTTCACTGAGGGAAAGCTTCTGTGTCAAAGACATCCCTAGGGAAACAGAGGTAGGGGTACTTCCTTCACATTTCTCCTAAAAATGCTCTGTTGCAGAGGTTTTCCACTTCCAATTCTAGAGCTGTTCCTCTTCTCTTTCCTCCAAGTATCTTTGATGGTCTATCTTTTTTCCAGGTTGCCAAATGCAGTGAAAGGTATCATATTTTTCTTCTGAGCTGAGTGCTCATTGTAATTCCAGGGTCCAACATTTCAATTCTTGATTACATGTTTTTATTTAGGTAATGAAAAAAAAGATGTGGGTATCTGTTGTGAAGCAATGAAGGATCTAAGACCCAGTGTACCTCAAATTTAAATATATTCTTAAACAACAAAAGACCAACAAAATCAAGAAGGAAAAATGTAAGAAAAGACACATCCTAATCAAATATAAGGTTCATACTCTGATTTTTCCAACATTATGCCTTGCTCTTTTTTCATGGGAGGTTTGTAAGCTAGCATGCAGAGAGACAGTCCTGTTGCAAAGCAATTCAGTGCTGGAAAGTTTGCAGGCAGATTTCAATAGCACAAAGGTTTTCAGAAACTATTTTTCTTTCCTTTTTTCCTTTTATATATATACATATATATATATATATATAGCAATGATTCCAAGCCATTCATCATAAAGCACTAAAAATCAAAGAGCAATATTCACGAGCCTCCTAGTACAGTATGTTAAACCCTGATAACTGTCAGGAAGAGGCTGTCTGAAAAGGAAGAGTCAGGTAGCAGCACTGAAAACAAAAAAACATGTTGGGAGAAAAAGTACTGAAGAATAAAAGAGAAAAAATCTGCTAAGCAAAGGGGGCCAAGCTGTACTCCTGCATTATATTTGCCATGTTGCCATTATTTTAACAAGAGAAATAGTTTACACTGATGTAAAATTTCTGGAGTTCTGTCTGTTTACACAGAAACCTGGAGTGACCATGTATGCTGGTGGCAGATACTGCTCCTGTAAATTGCTCTACTGGATCCAGAAATATGTTAGTTAAAATTTATTCAACTAATGTTTTATGCGAAAATATTTCAGCCTAAGGCTTGCCTGTGAACAGTTTGCTGTGAAGGTTTGATATTCAAAATATGAGTTGTTTTGAGTAGATGCATAGGAAGTTCAGAATATGTCTCAGTTCTCTGTCTGGAATATTGTAAGTCTTGCCATCAGATTTTGATGCACACTTAGCTGCAAAATCAAAACTCCTGTTCAGTGAGTGCTCTTTTATTCTTTTAACGGTAACATCTGGTGAGAAGCTGTCATAGTACAGATCTAGACTATTTCTCAATAGGAAGCATGTTAAAATCTGATTTTTTTTTATTTTTATTTTTTTCCCCTTTTCTCTTTTTAAGTGAATACTCGGAAGTTATCTCCTGTAGAATACTCCTGACTCCAGCCATCTATAGACTCAACATTGTATAGACATGCTAAAGAGTTTCCTCATAGACCTCCCAGAAGAGAGCATCTCTGATCTGCTTGGTGGGCTTTACATGTTGTCTCCATGTAGAGGTAAGCTTCCCTTGCCTTTACTTTTCTCTCCTCGATCTACTGTGGAGCTATTTGCAGTCATTTTCTCTACTGCAAGAAAATATTACAAATAAAATGCATTCATGTATGAAAGACACAGCTATCTTGACAAGTGCAAATTCAAAAATGACCCTACCATAGTGCTATGGTAGTGAACAGAGATTTCTGGAATAAAAATGGATCCCCCATCATTATAGATAGTAAATTCCACTGGGATTTTTTGGACATCCCATAGTCACCAAAAATAGAAAGCAAAGAAACATTTAGCCTCCAGATACACTTTCAGCTTTCTCTCTAATTTAGAGTGTTAGGATATCCTCTGCATACCAGTATCAATTGTGCAAATTGCTGTAAAGAGTTTTAACCATTCTAGAAGTCTTATTTGCCCCTTCATAGATGATAATTAGAGAACTGTGGTGGTTTTACCGTGCTAGGCAGCTAAACACCACAACTGCTCTCTCACTCCCCCTCCTTAGATGTGGAGGGGAAGAAGTAAAGCAAAGAACAACTCACAGGTTGAGATAAGGATAATTTAAGGAAAAAAATAATTATTAAGGAAAGATTATTATTAACCAAACAATTTAACTAAAGGGGAGAAAAAAAAAAGTGAAAGGGAGGGGGGAAAGGGAACAAAAGTAAAAAAAAAAATAAAAAATAAAGGCTATGTGAAAGTGCAGAGGAAAGAAATTACTCTCTACTTGCCACAAATGAGTGATGCTTAACCACATCCATGAAGCAGGGCCTCAATGCACATAGCCGGTGATCAGGAGAAGGACTGACGTTTTCTTGAGAGCCCATCCCTCCCCTCTTCTTCCTTGTTCCACCTTTTATTGCTGAGTGTGACATCATATGGTATGGAATATCCCTTTGGATGGTTTAAGTTAGCTGCCCTGGTGTTGTTTCTTTTCTCACTTTTTTGTCCACCCCCTTGGAGGGTTACAGAGCATTCTGGTGCTGTGCCAGCAGCTCAGCACTCAGCACTGCTCAGCAGCAGACACAACACTGGTGTGATCCCACTGCTGTTCTAGCTACAAGTGCAGAGCACAGCACTGTATGGGCTGCTGCAGGGAAAGTTAACATCCCAGCCAGACCCAGTACAAGAATATGCAAGAATAAGTCAGTTTTGATACCTTGTTTTCAATCTAGAACAGTTGCTTAGTGTTGATTTTTTTGATTGACTATTTGTTTTGATGCACAGCTTCTCCCTTGTCTCTCTAGTCATCACACATCAGTGTCTAGCTGGTTAAGAGAACATAGGAGAAGTTTCTCTCCAATCCAGGATCATTTGATTTCTTAAAAGAGCTAGTAGGAATTATCCTCTCCTTTTCTTGGAGATAATATGTCTTTTAAAACAAACTCTTCATCCACTAATCCATTTTCAAACCCTGTTAGGCAATGTGGGTTAAGTAGAGTATAACAGAGTTATCCTGCTGGATTGATTGTGTAGAGCTAGATCTTTTACATGTGGGTAGTCCAAGACCCCAGGGTCTAGTAATAATATTGTCATCTCCATGAATAATTTATTGAATCTGTAAGGGCTGTGTTCTTTTATGAAATGTAGAATGGAGGGAGGGTACTGTATTTTTTTTTAAGGTTCTGCAAAACTTTCACAACCAAACCCAAAACATAACCAAAAAGATGTTGGGAATGAAACTTAAATGGTTTGTCTAAATCTGTAACAGACTAGGTATAGTTTTTCCAGTTTTAGCTTTTTCGCTTTTTACTGTTCTCTCACAGCTTCATGTATGTCTTCACATAACGACCATTTATTCAGAAGCAATCTTTTCTTTTGCAAAGTTATCCAGTGCTCATTTAAATTTTGCTGCTATGAAGCATGTATTTGATTCCCAGTTCTGAGTTGGTGTCATACCACAAACTCAAACCTTGCCTAATCATTGATCAACCATCGATCAAAAGGCCTTTACTTTTAATTGTATATGCTTATTGTTGCTCTTTAGTGTTATTTCAAAAATAGACAAATTTAGTTCATGCTAGGTACTGCAGATATTTGAAAAAAAAAAGATCAAACCTATAAAAATTGAAATTTAAAAGATTCCAATACTTCTCTATTTGTTATGAATACAAGGAAAAGAACAACAAAATAGGATCATAAAATGGTTTGGGTTGGAAGAGACCTTAAAGATCATCTATTTCCACACCCCCCCCCCCCCCCCATGGGCAGGGACACCTCCCACTAGATCACACAGAATCACAGAATTTCTAGGTTGGAAGAGACCTCAAGATCATCGAGTCCAACCTCTGACCTAACACTAACACTCCTCCACTAAACTCTATCACTAAGCTCTACATCTTTTAAAGACCTCCAGGGATGGTGACTCCACCACTTCCCTGGGCAGCCTGTTCCAATGTCTAACAACCCTTTTGGTAAAGAAGTTGCTCTTAACATCCAACCTAAAACTCCCCTGGCGCAACTTTAGCCCATTCCCCCTCGTCCTGTCACCAGGCACTTGGGAGAACAGACCAACCCCCACCTCGCTAAAACCTTCACCTCGCTTTCTGAGTAGAAAGGAAGGATCACCTCCCTCAAGCTGCTGCTGATGTTTGTCCTAACGCAACCCAGGATAGCATTGGCAAATGGTGTAATAAATGGATAAATGTTATGTATAAACACAAAAGACATGTATTATCACTCTAGCATTTGGAAAATCAATATACACAAACTTCAAGCAAGCCTCTCTGCTCTTTGGAGAATCCAATGTTACTCTACTCACAGTAATTAGGACTGTAACAGAAAGTAATGCACAGTGATCGGGAAAAGCAAGGGGCATATTTCAGTTCTGAAGGATTGAATTTTCTTGGCTTACATTGATAATCATGCCAGTAATAATGAATACTCATATTTTTCTTGTGGTTCCTCTCTATCAAGAACAGGTGCAACTGGAATGAATCAAAGAAAGTATTTGTTCAAATCAAATCCTATATTCATAGTGTTTTAAACAGCACAGAAAATATGACTGCAACAACTAGGTTGTTATTCTTTATGCTATTTCACTTGTCTTCCCCTGTTTTTAGGGGGCTGAAAATTGTAAGATGAATGCAAAAATCATATTCTTTGTCTCCTACCATAATCCCTGTTTGCAGTCCTTTCTTTCCCTCCCAGGCACCTTTGTTAGTGGTGTTTCTACAATTTCTATTCTCACAGATTCTTCCCAGTAGTGTGGAGAGCTAGATGACAAATTCATTTCCTATTCAGCCTTCAGATGTCCCAAAACCTTAAAAACATGAAGAGGTTAAAAAACAAAACAAAACAAAACAAAACAAAAACAAAACAAAACAAAACAAACAAACAAACAAAAAAAAACACAAACTATTCTATCAGGTCAAGGCTAGGGGCTCTTCCATGTCTCATGTTAGTGTGTTAATCTTCATTCAGTCTGTTAGTTCTTCTGGAATGGGTCTTCCTGCCAGTCTTTCTCAGTGGATCTATTTTATATAAATAACTAAATCTGGATGAAAATGTGTGTATAGGAGCTTCGGCTCTGTTCCTATGACTCCCTAGCAATTTGGAAAGAAGGGAATTCTGAGACAGTGTTTCTGTCTTTACTTATCCAGAAATTCCCTTGTTGCCTCTGATCCTGATTAGATTATTTCTGCAAGATTCCACTATGACCAGTATATACATTTTAAGCAGGTGCAGACATACTCCTAAGTGTCAGATACATGACCTCTTTAATTTCCTAACTCCCGGTGGTGTATCCTAACCATGTCACAAAGAAACGTTGACTTTCTCTCTTATTAAATTTGGTCTCCGGTTCTGCAGTCTGAATAAGAGTACTGCTCATTGTGAGTCTGGATATGTAAAAAGAAACAAGGTTTGTTCTTCAAAAATGCTTTTCTTTATATTACTTTTTAAAATATCCAAAAATATTTTTGTAACAACATGAGCAGCATTGGTCAGCATATGAAACAACCCTGCCTCTGTCTAAGACAGAAATTGTAATACCTCCTGAAGGAAAACAGAATTCCAAGATAACAGTAGTTATATTCTCAGATGTCAACATCTTTCTCCTTCTTTACTGACCACTTACTCCATTTTAACAATTTATTTTAAAGTTTAGTTGCAGGAATTATAAGTCATAATTTATACAAAGATTCTATCCACGAGTAATGTTACAGCTGCAGTTTTAGCTGTAGCTTACCTCCCTTTACACTTAGTTTTCTGTTTTTTCCTGGTAGTATTTTCTATTCCTCTTATCCCTCCTCATTTTTATTCTCAGAAGATGCAAGTGTTTTTTACTCAGGCATTGCAATATGCATTAAATGATAAACATGCAGTATTATTTCTAGGACTGTGTGGATGAAAAAGTGTGATTTGAGGTTTTTTTGTTTTGTTTTGTTTGTTTGTTTGTTTTCCTTGAACAAGTAGAGGGATTACTTCTTAAACTTCCCAAAGAAAAAAAAAAAAAAAAAAAAAGGAAATAAAAATCCTTGCACAGGGATGTAAAAACAGAGCTCTCATGCTAGAAAGATTGCTAATGAAATCTCTGTAAAGTGAGATTTCATTTCATCTGAGTCCACAACAGGTGGACTCAGAGAATGCTTCATAAATACACACAGCACATACTGAAATGCAGATAGATGGGTGGGTGTGAAAGGCAGAGACTTGCTTCTGCCCATAACTATATCCTAGAAATGAAGCCTAAAGGTAGGCTTTTGTGGGGTTTGCTTTAATAGGCTCAGAGCCACGGCTTTTGCTTCCCAAGACAGGACTTAAGCTGAATTTTAGCTGCTTTCAGGTGCATGTGCTATCCTTTCAACCTCTTTAAGCTGACTTTTCTATAAAGTATGGCTTTCTTGGGCCAGAGAGAGAACAAGATGCTATGCTACTTAAATAAGAGAGACTTGGCTTCTGGTCCCTGCTTTGGGGCTTATCCATGTTTCTTATGCAACAGATTGTTTAATACTAGGACAGTGTGGAGAGTGAGAGAAAAAGTTAAAAAGCAGAATTCTGGACAGAAAAAAAAAAAAATACAAAACTCACAAAGTGCCTGAAAGAGGTGGCCATGTCCCTGGATCTCCCTGGAGAGGATGTGGTTGGTGGGTTAGCCCTGGCCAGCAGCCACGCTCCCACCCAGCCATTTGGTCGCTCCCCTTCGGCAGGATGCAGGGAGAAATAGGAAGGGCAGTGTGTGGGTGGTGGTGAAGACAAGGAGATTGTTTTGCCCACAATAATAATTGATTAGCAGACTCAACTTGGAGAAAATTAGTTTATTGACAAATAAAATAAATATTTAATTACTAATTTCGGTAGTGGGAAACAGAAGGACGGACATTAAAATGCCTTTCTTCACCCTTCTCCTGGGCTCAGTTTCACTCCACTCCACACCTCCATGCCCACCCCGAGCGGTGCAGTGGGGATGTGGGGTTGTGCTCAGTCTGTTACAGCTCCTCAGTGTTCCCCTGCCTCCTCACACCTTTCTTCCACACCAGAGTGGTTTCTCCTTGGGCTGCTGTCCTTCAGGGGTAGCCATCAGCTCCAGCATGGGGCCTTGCCCAGGCTGCACTGTGGGTATCTGCTCTGCCCTCAAGGAGCATCTCCTCTTATTCCTCCAACCTCAGTGTTTCTTTTGTTTCTCACTCCTTCTGTTTCTCCTCTTCTTTCCACACAGTATTTTCTACTTTTTCTTAAATACACCTTCCCAGAGGCACCCTACACATAGTTGGGGGGCACAGCCCTTCCCTGTGGTGGGCCTGTTGGAGCCGGCTGGAACTGGCTGTGTCCAGCGGGGGTAGAATATACATGTATAAATTTTCAGGATACATATTTCAGGATATAGAACTTCATTTGCAGATCTTAATTGAAGTGCAGTAAACACCACATGGTTCACAATTTCTTCAGACCAGTTATACACTAAGGAAATGTAATATAGCAGTGACTGTCTCGCCTAAGATGAATATTTTCTACCCTTTCTTAAATACGTCTTCCCAACAGCACCCTACAAGTGGCTGAGGGGCTCAGCCCTGCCCTGCAATGGGGCCATTGGAGCCTCCTGGAACTGGCTGTGTCTGGCAGTGGCAGCCCTGGCCTCTCCTCACAGAGGCCAACCCCATAGCCACTGCTGCCCACACCTTGCTGCCAATATGTAGGACCAGGCTGGTTATATATATATATATTTTCACTATTTGTTTGTGAATAGCAAGCTTCAATTTCTTCAATAGAGCCCCCAGCAAGCCAAATGTGAAGTCCTGATAATAGTTTTTATTTTCCAAAGGAGGACTGAGTTTCCTGCTGTAAGAACTGTTTCAGCAGACACAGGTAGTTCATGTTAAATTTAACTGTAATCTGCTAAATATATGCTAATGCTTTACTTTTGAGTATTCATGCCTTTTACCCATTGGTGCTAATTATCTAACATTACCATACAGCTGGAATCGTATGAGGTAAGTTTCTGCTTCCTAAACTTTATTTCAGACAACTTTGCAGCTTATTTATCAGTAGGTAATTTTATAGCTTCCGGACACAGCTCTCACAGAGTAGTGCAGCTCCTTCAGTTTTCTCTGCAAAAATGACGAGACGCAGGCCAGGCAGTCTCCCACTACTCGCTCTGGTGAAATGATATTCCCATCACAGCTCCTGCTGTAATCACTTCTACTAATCTTGCTCTCTTTCCTTCCCACATAGATTCTCCAGATCATTACACAGGTTAGCTCTCCCCCTGCTTGCCCACCAGTCACAGGATTCAAACAATGAGCTTCAAATTATGCTGAGAATAAATGGAGATAAACAGCAAGCCCAAGGAGACAAATAAGACGAACACCTTGAAGAAGAACCAGTAAATGAAATAGGATGTGACAGGCTCAGGAAGATGAGAGGGAATGATTTCCTGGAATGCAGCTGCAATTTCGTGCCAGTAGCGATGTGCCGGCTGTACTTGACCTTCAGTAACCTTTATCCCCATCTCCTACTGCTGTTCCTACAGCTTCTCAGCCTGGTTCTCTCCTTTGCTGCTGTTCTTGCAGTTTCCCTGGCCAGACACATTATCTAACCAGTACAGATGCTGCATTTTCTGAAATCAGGCTCTTCCTGTGAAGGTGCTGCAATTTGTGTGTTTCCCCACAACTTCCTGGAGCAGAGTGCAGCCTGGGGCATCTGTGGTGGTGTGAGGAGAGAAGTCCTAGCCTTATCTTCTCATTTTGGCCAGGTCCTCTGCCCCCTTACAGCTTTGACTTGATATTGCCACCTAAGAAAATTAATGTGCACTGTTAACAGAATGATCCCTCAGGGAAAACCACTTGGAACTTTTTCCTGAGACCTTCAAGAGGAACGCTATTTGTTAGGTTTGGCTGGGAATTCTCTGGCAAACTGAATTTTTTGCTGGAAGGTATCAGTTCCTCAAAATTAAAGAGTTAATAGGAACGAATAAATAACTTCTTGGAAGATGTTCCCTGGTATTTAAGCATTCTGTTTGGACATGTTCTAAGTGAGACAGAAATTACTTGTCCAGTTTGAAATATCTGATAAATAGAATCACAAAACACGTCTTTTAAAAACTGAAGTGATAATGAAATATTTTGAAACTATTGAAGTGGAGGGGTTTTTTTGTTTGTTTGTTTTCCCATTTTTTCCTCTTTATTTCAGGTTAGAATGGGGAAAAATATTTTGAAAATATTGGCAGCATATGGCTTTGGGTAACTACCTGCACTCTGGTCTGGTTCTTCCTCATTTGAAGGGAAATATTTAAAGTGAAGGATTTGCCGTATTATATGAAGCTATTGTTAAACAAATTTTGTTAGCAGAGACCACCAGCAGCTTCAGAAGAAAGTGATTTTCCCCAGTCCAGTGATGTACAAAATATTTTTAGAAAGTTGATTTTGTTTTCAAGCTATGCATCAGGATATCGGTTCCTCTTGGCAATGTATAGAGACCAATGGCAAGAACATGCAATATCTGTGTAAGTACTTCATTTCATATTTGACTCAGCGTACTACATCTCCTAATTCTGTTCCTGAAATATGACTGTAATGATGTCATTCAGTTTCATTAATCTCTTTTATATCCTCATGCAATGTAACATCAAAATGCTTTCTGTTACTAAGAGAAGTGTGTGTGAATACAACTTTGTGTATGAAGCACTTCCTTCTGTCACTTAGCCTGTTAAGAAACAAATTTGATTATTTTATAGAATTTTGCTATATTTGAAGAAATTACTGAGAGATGGAAACCTCATCTTTTAGCTAGAAAGATGAGGTTTGCCGTAAAGATTGTAAGTGAATTTATTTTTCTCTCCTCAGGGAGGAAGGTCCGTAGACCACATCCAGCTCCTCCAAAAGTTGTCTCCTTCTCTCAGGAGCATCTTGCCTGTTTGCAGGCAGATTCGTTGTTTGGAGGAACATGGCTGTCATGGAAGGTCGTGGTCAGAGAACGGGAAGGAGGTCTCACAGGTAGGCAGGGCCAATCCTGCAGTGCACTTTGAATTTCAGGGTAGTGACCTTGAACTCATCTCTTCTCCATGGGGAGTCAGCATAGTAGACCAGAGCAGTGGGGTGAGTGTTTGCTGTGACCTGCCTTGCTGATCAGATGAACTGTTATGTATAGCAATGCTTCATATTTTTTTCAAGATATATAACTTCACTCCAAGATCTGAGTTGAAGTGATCTAAACATGACACCGTTCACAATTTCTTCAGACCAGTTCATTCACCAAAGGTGTTTTGTGACTTTTTTTCTTAATCTCTTTTTTTTTTTTTTTTTTTCAGTTGGTACAATAAATTTTTGTATGTCCTGTAATGGATGAATTTTATCACAGCTGGTGGAAAATAGAATGTTTATACAGAATAAATCCTAAATTCTATTTTAATTGTCTTAGAGTAATATAGTCTAGAGAACCTATATGCTAAGGAGACGTGTATTGGGAATATACCAATGACTCTCTCTCTTAATTTGAAATTATTTTTGAAAGGTGTGCAACTGTTTTACAGACTGCTTGTCAAGCTCCAGTTCACATTCTCTATCTGTAAAATATTGTTTTAGTTCAACTGAGGCTGTGCTTCAATGATATTGTTAGCTTCATGGCTCCTGCAAAAGTCCCCCACAAACTTGCAGCCCTATGAGGCAGAGTGCTGATCTGACACAAGCTTATTCTGCTCATTCCACTTTTTGTTTCCACACTTTCGTTGACTGCCAAATAGTATAAGACATTTTCACAGGGAGTGAGCAACAGCAACTAGTTATTTTGCATTCATGTATGTTGCTGTAGAATAAGGACAGAGTTAAATAAAACTTTTAAAATTAAATATTAAAAAATAAGTATTGCAGAGAGCTCATCAACAGTAGAGAAGTTATTTGCCATATTTTTTGCCTTGAATATATGTATATTATCTTCACCTACTGTGGCATATCTTCTGCCATGCTTGTTATGTGGCTCTAGACTCCCATTAACTGAATCCCTGGTGGAAAGCCGTTTCCCTACATTATATTGTAATGCTCTTGTTAATGATAAATTGATGAAGAGCTGCTTTTTTAGATTAGGTGAGTAGTCCTTTGATAATGGGGTTGGAATCAGGCCAGAGGTTTTATACTACTTTGCCTGGAGGGTGAGAAACAACTAAAATATTCCTTTCGTGTGTTCTGCTAGAAAATGAGACAGTCAAAGAATTTCACCTTTTAATTTTAACAGAGCAGTTGAACACTAGTTTACATGGTGGATATTTTTAGACTTTGTCTTTATATTGCCCCATATTTCTAATAAATTATTAAAGGAAGGTACTTATGTAATTAGACTGTCAAGCACCTTTTAAATAAGATCAACTTCTTTACATTTGAATTGACTGGTTTCATTTTACATGGCAAAAGATCATAAGCAAAATACTTTTCCATGTTTCAAAGTTAAGATCAATCGTTGTCCTTTTCCACTTCCAAATGCACTAGACTAGGGCTTTTACTGTAATAAAAAAACTGTTAGGATATTTATGGTTTTTATTTTTTTTACATAAAAATAGATGTTTCCTGTTATTTCTTAAGCAAGGAATGTGTAGCAACTCATGCTCATATCCATGGAGATTTTTTTTAGTTATTGTCATTAATTGAAATGAAGTCAAATAAAGTTACAAAATCACATACATCCTCACAAAAACCTTAAAAAAAAAAAAAAAAAAAAAAGAAGTTGTAGCTTATTTTAGAATTTAGAGTTTGACACCCATACACTTACCCAGACAATTTCTTCAGGTTTTTTGATGATAGCTGACTTAGCTGACTTAATCTCACCATAGGAGATATTCACAGATCCCTAATTTGCCTTTTGCTTTCCAAGAACTATTTGTTGTGGTCATCAAAAGGAAAACTGTGTTCTAGGTTGAAATTTCTTTCCCTCAGCTAAGTCTTCATTCTGCTTTAAGTTCATACCCTTGCTAGCCCACTGAGATTTAGTGTCAAACTTTCTGTTCAGACTTTTGTTTCCAGATCAGAGGGAACTGCCTGGGATCCCAGCACCACCTTGTGAATTGCTCAGTATATTGAGGTCATTGTGCTGAGGTGCCTCCATGCAAAGACTGAGTGTATCAGGCTTCAACCCTAACCAAGAGACAGTGAGTGACAGTAAAATGCAAAAGCAGCTTTGTGGAGGATAGGAAAAAAGGTGAAGGTTTTGGGGTTGTTCTACTACTTTTCCAAGGATTCAGAAAATTCTCCATGATCACCAGTCTGGAAGGCTACTTCTTGAGGTCATGGTACCCCATGGCAAATAGGTGTGTTGGTAGAAGAAGAGTCTGTGTTGCAGTTGCACCATCTTTGTTTAGTTGGTCTCTTTTAGGTAGATTTTGGATACAGCTTTCACCAAACAATTTAGTCAATGACATGATCTCTGTGTTGTGACTGGAAAGGTAAGAGGCAAAAGATATCTTCTGTGTTAAAAATAAATAAATAATATATATATATAAAAGACTTTCTTTACCTGAGAGTTTGCCTTACAGGACAAACATCCTCAGTCTCAGTGCCCCCGCCCCTGCGGGGGAAAGGGTGCAAAAAATTTAAACATTATGTTTAAAGTGATCCTGGTTGTAAAGAGCTAGAGCCAAAATACCTAAAAGACAGGTTTCATTAAGTTGATATTTGTTTCAACCTGTGAAAAGAATAGTGGCTGAGTGCTTGTTAAAGGTATATTTTCTTTTAAGTTATATGGAGAGAGATGTCAACTATTTACCATAAATATATTTATACATTTGAATATATAAATGATACTGTTACTTACCTTTAGTAGGTTTCCCACTGACAGGTATGCTCAGAAAACATCTTTCACTAAACCTGAAATGTTGATATAAATATCTGAAGAAAAATACTAATCACAGAATACATTGAACAGACTTACTGATCTTGTATACCTGGAAAAAGATTTTCAAACAGACTTTGTCAGCTCAGCCTTGGCATTCCTTGTCAAACAAAAGCATGCCTAAAGACACGTTTCAAAAGCAGACAATGCAGCACTTGCTAACCTGCAGAAAATCGAAAGGGATCAGGGAGGCAGAGAACAAACAGAATAGGTAAGCAATAAGAAATGGAACACAGTTCTAAAGAGCTGTTTCAGAGAGCCAAATATGTTTAAAGAAGCCTACATCAATAATTAAACATCAGTAAGTAAAATTCCAGTATACTTTTTTCCCAGTATTGTTTTAAGGTTTGTAATATAGAAATGAAATTATTGATTCTGAATCAGTAAGAAAACATAGCTAGTGTTAGGAAAGGGAGAAATGGGTCGGGGGAAGAAAATGAGACAGGAGTATTTTTAGCACAGAGATGCTAGTCTGTAATGTTAACTTTTCATAATAGGAAGTCCATACTTCAGTATTCGTCCACTTCAGTCAGTTGAAAATTTGGGTCAGGCAGTTGTTATCTGAATTGACAGCAGCTATCTGATTAAAAGTAAAAAGCTCTTTAAAAAAAAAAAAGGGAAAAAAAGGGGGGGGGGGGGGAGGAGAAGAAAAAAGGCTGTGCTGTGTCACATTCACGCCACTCATGTTGCTTACGTTGTGTCACACTGTACAGTGATTTGATGCTACATAACACAACATGACATGAGTCACAGTTCACTGCTATCCACATTACACTCAGGTAGTTTGGCATAGCTCTAACTTCTGCTTTACTCTCATTTTCTATTCAGTGCACTCCACTTAGACTGGTTGGTTAATGCAGACAATTGCTGTACACTCAAAACTAGAGTTCCCTACCCAAATACATTTTTCATTGGATATTAAAGTGGAAACTACAGTGGATATCTTTTGCACATCCATATGCAGCTCCTTTGCTCAATATAGGAGGTTCATTAATGACATCTTACCCTGAAAGGAAGGAGTTAAGGGAAATTTCCCACAGGAAATACAGCTGGTGTCTGTGGCAATGACTTTCTGAGTTGGAGAAGTTGGCCATCCTGATCCAGTGGGTGGCATCCCTGCCCATGTTAGGGGGGAGTGGAAATTGATTATCTTAAAGGTCCCTTCCAACCCAAGTCATTCTATAAGTACTCTCTAAATGGAAAATAATTTGACTTTTTTCTGCCACGAGAGATGTTCCCAAAACAAAACCTCATATTAACCTTGCAGCCTCCCCCTTCAACTTCAATTTGAATTGAATATCTTTCTGTTTCAGAGGGATGTGAACAGATTCAGATTCCAGATCTGAATTTATAAGTAGTCTGTAGCAGGCTGAACCAAAATTCCACATCTCCAAATGCTTAGGCTATGAAGAATTCAATGTTTTTACAGAGCTTTGCACTTTGGGTCTAGCTGTCTTAATTGGATGTTTCATAATAATAATAATAATAATAATAATAATAATAATAATAATAATAATAATAATAATAATAATAATAATAATAATACCTCTTGCTTGCCTGTCATAGCATCTTACCTTTGTTCTAAACAATAGTAGAGAGAAGCACAAATTACTAGGCAGATTTGATGAGCTTCTTTAATTTTTATTGACAGCATCCTGAAGTTCTAGATCCACTTAGCACCTTCAATGAAGTGATAAGTGATTTAGCTTTTTGGGGACAACTTGATTTTATTAACTCCAAGTGCCAAATTTACCAAAAATAACTCATTAGCTGTGCATTATGATTCACTAGGGTGCTGTGCTCTTGGCTAGATCCCAAAAACCACAATTGTGTACAAATGTTCCTATTATGGGGTGTGAGACTTACTAATGCTGTACCATATGCACCAGCGCATTTTTCTTTTTCTCTTTATAACAAAGCAGTTTTTCTACCACAGATGACAAGTGATCAGCTTTTGAAGGGTTAAAGCTATTCAAATGTGATAAAACCTGAGAGTCCACAGCAATCAAGCTATCATTCATCCTCAGCTACTCCCTTTCCCCTTTCCTGTGGCTACAACTTGAACCTAATATTCCTTCCTCTGCAATTAAGAAGCAAATAAGGCAGCCAGCAAAAAAAATTTAGTTGTGGACTTGATTTCTGCTACTAAGTTTACATTTGCTGGAGAGCAAAACAGTTTACTCCCTCTGTTCCTTCTGAAAAAGCTGCAATTCACAAACTGCTCCTGCCCCACAACTTGATAGATAAGATTTTTCCTCGCTGTGGAAAAGCAATGTCTGATACTGTGGTAAATGTGACTTAGTTTCCTGTGTATTTAAAACAGTTGTATAGTTACACAGAAATCCAGAAGAAAAGCAATGGGTGATGTGAAAAAGGCAGGAGTTTTTTCTCATCTTATTTCTTGGTGATAAAGACAGGCCATGATTTTCTTTTACGTTGTTGCTCTGAATACTGTTGGTACCTTTGACGTAGAGAGCAGAGACAGAGCAACCACTAAGAAGAAGCAAGCCCAGTTACAAAAGGTTCTTATGCTAACAGCACCGATCAGTCAGGGAAGGTACGTCTGCAAGCCAAGATGAAAAGTTCTTTCCATAATCCAAGGAACATGCAGGCAAACCCTTTTTCTGATCTATCTAGGGAGGAAGTGAGAGTGATCACAGGGCCAATGGGGCAGCTGGGACACTGATGGTCCTGTCCCTGTGCCACTCCAGGCTTCCCGTGAGGCTTCCTGAGACAGCTGGATTTATTGTTGCTTATCATTCACTGACCACCCTCTACAAACATTCTTTTTGTAGTTGACTGGGAGGAAAACTCTTCCTTTTTCTTCTTCAATATTTCTAATGTTCTGTGTCAAAAGATGTCTGCTTCTGCTTCTTAACTCAGTTACTGGAGTTTTACCTCTATGCTCTCTTCCCCTATCTCTAAGCACTTTGGCTGTTGAGTTTTTCTAGTGTAGTAAGCTGAAATTTTTCACCACATAAATGATTCATCTAAATAAAGTGAAGTTATTGTGCAAAAGTTAAATTGGGCTTTAATTTGCCTCAGGTCTCTTTTGAGCCATTTCCTTGGTTGCTCCTTATTGTGGAAATGATCCCTTTATTGTATATGATATTATTTAAAACACAAGCTGAAAGAAAAAGAAAGGGATCAAATTTTGTTGTTTGGGCATCCTGAGAGCTGATGCCAGGTCCAGGAGATAGTTGCTCCAGGAATTTCCCTTCTGTCTTCATTCAGGTCTGGTGGCTGAAGGGAAGTATGAGAAGAAACTGGGTGAATGGCTGTGGCAAAATCCTGGTTCTTTCACTTCCTCCAGTACCCCCCTTTCAAATGCATGGCCAAACGGATGGGTGGTGTCTCATCAGGTTCACAGATGATTGTACTTTTAATGCTGTTGTCACTGGTTTTCTGAAAGGGCAAGTGCTCCTTGGTCTGTCCTCTAGATAGGTGAACCTGTAAGTGAGGACCTCTGGGTGCAAGTAAAACAAGATGTGCTATCAAGAGGAACGTAGTTACAGGTACAGGGATCAGCTAAAGTCTAATTCTGACAGGCTTGTGTGAGCAGAGGCTGTCTCAGTGTTCTGAGGTAGCTGCTTCTCATGGTGTTGCTTGTCTTTGCAGAGATTTACACACAGACTGATGCTTCAATACGCTGTAACCTCTGCTTGAAAAATAAGGTCATGTCATATACTTGATATATAGTACATTCATTACTTATTATTTTATGCAGCTAAAATATTTAGCTAAGCAACAGTGTGTTGGTGTGGGTGTGTTTGTGTATGTGTGGGTATAACTAAGTATAAATAAACAAGTATTAGTGGTGCAATAGCACTGAATAATTTATCCAGACCAAATGAATTATTTTCATCCTTTTACTGTTAAACATTTCAAGTCAAATTCCACAAGTTCATTTGCAATGTTCTTTTTTAATAGGCATATAGCAGTAATAGTAGTTGTGGTGTTTCATAGCTAAATTTAAGGATATGATGGCTGAAGAGCTTGCCCATTTTCCTTAGATCAGCTGTCAAACAAAAGATCTTACTTCTGTCTGCAAAACATGCTTCTTTTCTAATCAATTAATATAGTTGCGTAGGTCCTCATTTCTGATGGAAGTGGTACAAATATTTAAAAGCAAATTAATACAGAGCCTGGAGAGTCAGTGAATAGTAATAAACCCCTGAAGACTCAAAGCAAGACCAAGTGGAAAAGAGAGGATGGACTGATCAGAGATAAGCTGACATGAGTAGCAATAATAACAACAATATAAAATAACTTAGAATGTCACTGCACAACAACATATTGCAGTAGCAGCAGAGCACAGATAGGAGTGTATAGTATATGCAGTTTCTCTATACAGTGTCACTGTAATCAGAGATTCCCATCAGGGTATAGTAACCCTTTGATTTTGATTCACCCCTTTGCTTCAGTGCTTGCCTTGGGCCACACCAGATCCATCTGGCTACCTGTCTTGATTTTGCCACCCCTGTTGTAAGGACTCCTGCCAACTGCTTATCTCTCAACATGGTGCATTTACTACCCCTGAAAGCTGTGCCTTCTGCTATTCAGAGAAGGAAAACACTGAGGAGCAGTGAACTGGCAGGTTGACAAATAAGCTGAGACTGACCCAGGGCTGGCACCCTCCAGAACTCGCTTATATTTTTGTGTTGGGCTTGATTGTCGCTAAATGTGGCCCTGATTCCAGCTGTCATTTTAGGTCAGATGCAAAATATCAGTTTACAGAACTAGAGTAGTTAAAGGACCCTCATCCATCATAGCCAGATGGAGAAAAACAACAAACAAACAACATAGATATCAGCAGTGCTTGGGACATATTTTGGTTCTTCTTCAGAACGGGTAGCTGGGCAGCAATACCGATAAAGATGTTAACCTCCACCATAACAGTCCCCTGTGAAACTGCTGTGTGCTGGGAGAAAGAAATCAACGCCTTATCAGAACAAAGAAAAGTTATCTTCACAGATACAATTTGTGTTATTGTTTGCAAGATAAATAATAGAACCCAAACTAACTGCACTGTCCTGGTGTTGGTTAGGACAGAGTTAATTTTCTTCCTAGTAGCTGGTAGGGTGCTATGTTTTGGCTTAGGATGAGAAGAGTGCTGATAACATGCTGATGTTTTAATTGTTACAGAGCAGTGCTTACACCAAGCCAAGGATGTTTCAGCTTGTCACTCTGTCCTGCCAACGGGCAGGCTGGGGGTACAGCAAGAGCTGGGAGGGGACAGACCCAGAACAGCTGACCCAAACTAGCCAAAGGGGCATTCCATACCATCTGACATCATGCTAAACAATATATGGGGGTGGCTAGCTCGGGGTTAGGCTGGGCATCGGTCAGCGGGTGGTGAGCAATTGCATTGTGCATAATTTGTTTTGTACACATTATTAGTACTAGTACTATTATCATCATTATTGTTATTATTATTATTGCTATTATTATTTTTCTGTCTTAATAAACTGTCCTTATCTCAACTCATGGGCTTCACTTTCCCATTTCTCTCCCCCATCCCAGAGAGGGAGGGGGGAGGGTGAGTGAACGGCTGTGTGGTGTTTAGCTGCTGGCCAGGTTAAGGCACAACATGCACCAAAAGGCAAAACATCCCACTGAGCAAACATTCCACTTGGGCTGTTCAAAAACCTCTTTATCAATGAGAAGCACTGATCTTGTAAATTAGCTGTCTTTTCTGTGAGAAGACTGTTGCTGGACAAAGCAAGAATGAAATCATTTATTTGTTGTTGACATCTCCTTAAAAGAGGTTGAAATTAGTCTCTCTACAACAGAAGCAGATATTTTTCTTTTTCTTCCTCTGTGTATCTTTCATCCAGTTTCTGTTTTATTAGAACGGCCCCAGAGTAGTAGACTTACACTGGACAGGTCTGTGCTGCTCTGGGAAATGGATGGTACAGCTTTTCTGCTTGGACCAGTCCCTCTTTTCCTCCCCATCATTTTTGGCTGTTGCTGGCCATCTACTGCTGGATTGCTTTTCAAACGCTTTCTGCCCCACTCATCTGGTAAATGCTGCACTTATATTCCTAAGATACTCTGAGATAGCTTCTGTTGGACCTTTCTTGGAGAATATTTGAAAAGGAGAATATAGGAAGGTAAAATAACTCACTTCACCTCTTCAGTGCAATGTGGATTCTCATGAGGAAGCCAGACAGATGTTTTGGTGAGTGGCAATGCAATTGCTTTGCACTGGCTCGTGTCTTCTGCATTCAGTTGTGTGCCTAGGGGTCTCGGGCTAAAAATAAGTGGTGGTTACATATCTCATTTTTTAGGACTGTACTACATGTCATATTTTGTCAATTGTGAATAGTTAAATCCTGAGAAAATAAGACAATTTTGAACGCCAGTAATTACATGTTTGTTCTAAGGCTCATAAGGATTGGTTCCTGCCCTTGGGTTTCACACAAGAGGATTTAGACCATTCTCCTGCTGTCTTTACTCTTTTCCCCAGAAAGCTATTTCAATGCCTGCAGCTCTGCTACAGTCAGGTAGTGATTAGAATATATTGTCAAATCTTTTAGCTTTTTATTATTATTATTGTTTTGTCACACAGCTCACCTGCCAACTTGTTTCTTGTTAATTCAACTCTTCTCATCTTCTTCTGTTTCTACGCGTACTTGTGGGGAGGTGAGGTGACTGGGATTGAATAGGAGATAGCAGCGGTAGTTGAAGCAAGATGAAAATGAATGATATTTTCAAATCCTAAGCAGGGCTGCAGAGGCTAATAATTACATTAAAAAGGCCCTCTGCAGGTAGGTGCAAATAGGCTAGTCTAAACAAGTGCCACTATTTTAATATGGGCTGTTCAAGACGATGTCATTACCTGACTAGACTGCCACCTTTCACCTCCAGCCATTGTGCTCTGTTAGATCTCACTAACAGGGAGAGTGAGGAACTTGTTTGCAGGGGATTTGTTGTCTCACGCTCAGAGGCAGCTGAGAGACTTGCCAAATGACAGGAAGACGCTTATATTCACAAGGTGTGATTGCCTAAGTGTTTGACTGTGTCTAATTAGTTTGCCTTTGCTGGTTGGTAGCTCCACAGTCAGAAGCAGATTGACTCTGCAGGCTTTAAGCAAAGAGGTCTGATTGGTGTTATTATCATTTGTTTATTTAACCCTCCTACTAGCCATGAAATATTCCCTATGGTGTGGCCTTTTCCTCTGTCTTTAAAAAAAATAAAAAAATAAAAAAACATTTTTACAGCACATTAGGATGGATATTTTCTTCCATCATCTCCCCACAACTTCTAGGTATACTGTATTTAATTTCTTTTAAACATCTAAACACGTTCAAAACAGACATTAATACTAACTTTTTGGGCTTTGAAATATGAACAACATCGAATTGCTTTCAGAAGCAGAGGATGTTAGCTTATTTTTACCATAACCGTGTGTGCTGTACCTGTTTGGCCAGGCTTCTCCAAGGATAAAGAATCAAAATCCTAATCTTTTTCTTGGCCCAGTTTAGGAAGTGATTCCTATAATGAGAAGAGGCCAAAAAATTAAAAATAAGCTTGGAAAATCCTTATGAAAATAATAGGTAGCCCACATTTAAAATCAAGAAGGATTCTCTGAGAAATATCAATGTTATTTTGCTTCGCTGTACCTCAGGGATGCAGTTCTACAGTGTAGTTTTTAGGGAATTCCCCAGTGGCTTTCAGAATTATGGGGCATGAGACCCAAGGCTCAGGGAAAAAAAAAGGGGGGGAAGGTGCCAAAAGGTGATTCCAAGTTTGAGAAATGATTTTTTTTTTCTTCAGGGAAGTTCCTTTACGTTCTTCCTAGAGCATCCTTGTAGGCAACTTTTTGCCTGTGCCCAAAAAAAACTTAGGGTTTTGAAATATCTGGTGTTCTTGTCAGATGTTTCTCCCAAAGATAATACATCCTGATCAGAAAAGGAAAGAAAAGGTCAATTTCCAGAGTCTCTGGGATTGCTTTGGTGGGCTTTAGCTAACATCTGTTCTGTTTCAATTCTTTGGATGTTACCACTTTGGAAGTGCAAAACTTGACGATACCAACAGATGTCTCCTCGTTTGAAGGGCCACTTCTATCTTGCTATTCTGCTTGTTCCTTTTTGATTTCTGTTCAAGCTCCATAGTGAGGATTTCCACATTGCCTAGGACTTGCTTTATTTTTGAGTATAATGATTTTCCTTCTATCTGTCCAAAGACTGGCTGCTTTGGCATTTCTTAAAGACAACTTAAATTCTCCTCAGGACATTGTCAAATTATACAAGTAATGCAAAGTATATAACTGAAAGAATAGCTTATTATCCTATAAGTAAAGACATAATCAGATTAAATATGCCTATTTATTTTTCTCCACTCCACTATTCTTAAACATTCCAAGCCATAAAGCCCCATCTTAGCATTTCATTATATGATGCAAATTTTATAAACAACTGTCATTACTATACCCACAGTCATTATTCTGAATCAAATACAACACGAAGAAAAACAGAATAAGAATTCTCAGATCCGTAGACTGCATTTCAGGGCAGCCCCTCTTTGGCTTACACAGCCCTTTTCCCTCACGGAGTGTGAGACATGAAAGGAAGCTGCATCTCTGGGGATGTTGGGGGGAGTTGTGATTCAGCTGAGAGAGATTTATCATCTCATCTCTAGCCAGATGCACTCTATTGCTTGATGATCTCAGCAGGTCCAAATGAACAATGTGTTGTATCAAAGGTCAGGTAACTTGTTTAATGTTGGGGATAAATGTTTTACAAAAACTAAGAACAATCTTGAGCCTTCATTTTAATCAGGAAGTTAAATATTTTATTTCCCTGTAAATTGGGTGAGTACTCTCTTAGCCATACCTTTCCTTAGACCTCTTCTAGACTATTGCCTGCTCCAGCCATTCTTGAAATCTTCTGAGTTTCAGGACTACTCTGCAACAATAGCGGACTGGTTTTAATTTCTGACTCTGGAACCCTGCTGAGTTTGTATGATCTGGAGCAGGAAGATGGAGAAAAGAAGCTGATCGCTGTCCTCAACCCGGAGTTTTGTTGTTGCTGTGGAATGGCTTTCAGCTTGCACATTTGGTGAGACAGAAATCATGAAGTTGTCCCTTGAATTCCCATGTGCCAGCACAGCACGTTGCTACATACCTCTGGGCCAGACTTGACTAAACTTGTATAATTGTGGTACCATGTAGCTTATCCTAAATCTTGAAAGATTTCTTAACAGCAGAGAGACCAAGATCTTTAGACCATTATTATGATACAATAGCAGAAGAAAATATAACCTATCAAATTATCAGATTAAAATTTAAAAGTTTTTTTTTGTTTGTTTTGTTTGTTTTTTTTTTTTTCTTTTTTTTTTTTTCTCCTAGAGCTTTTGCTAATTGTCACTTCTCTGCAATGTTACATAACTCCCGTGTGCAAATGGACTTACTGGCAAGTTTCTGTGTACATACCAGCACCCTGGCTCTACTAAACCCCCTTATCTTAGCTTCACTAATTTGCCATGTCAAATTAGTGTGATGAAACAAATTCTAATTACACTGAAAGATCACTTAGAGCATTAGCACTGCTGCTGTGGTCTGTTCTTGTGTGTCTTATTTGCATACTAATCCACTGTGCCTAGGTAGATGACAAAATGAAATGTCTACTAACACGTTTACAAGAGTTTTCTGAGAAGTTGCTGACTCAGCCTTGATAGATGCTCCCATAGACAGAGAGCTGGAAGAAGGAGTATGAACCACATTGCTCAGGCTTAGGGAGAATGTTATTTTTCTACTTCAACTTCCCTGCTAGTTTGTTTGATTCTTTGGGGAATCATGATTACTTTTTTTTTTTTTCCATTTTAAGAATAAGCTGGATAATGTCAGGAATCAAAAATATCTTTGACTCATATTTGGTATTTAAGTATATAGGATCAAAACATCAAAAGTATAAAAGGGAGCACAATTTAACAGGTTGGATTAAAAAAGCTCTTTAAATATCTTCTGCAAAAGAACAATCAGACAGAATTCCTAGTGGTAGGAGTTAGGGAATAAGAGCATGGATTAACAAATATGTAAGCCTTTCCATCTCATTGTGTTGAGTGGGATGAATATGTTTATAAATTAATAAGTAATAAGTTGTTTTCTTCCTGACTGAAAATATTGATTTGTAAGTATGTGTGGCTGCAGACTTAAACAGTACCTAGCTGCTCTAAATGTGCATTTACTCACTGAGCAAGGAAAAAAAAAGCTATTGCAAAATTTAGGCTCAGAATATGAAACATGACTCTGAATTTGATTTCCTGCTGGCGTTACAACTTCAATTCCATTGGAAACATAAAGCTCATGTTAATAGGTTTTGCTTCACATTTTAAAGCTGTGGGATTGAGATACAGAATCCTGAAAAGAAAGGGAAGGTGATGCCTTACCATTTGTGGGTGGGTCTGCTAAGTTCATTTTCCCACTTGTCTTCACATGTGAATGATTTCTGGCCCTTTTTTATCACACCACCATGCACAGGCCTTGCCTGAAGATATTCATGGAAATTAGCAGGGCTATTCCTTGCTCTGTTCCTAATTGTAATGAGCAAATTCATAGAAAAAGCTTGGCTTAGGTGAGATCTTCAGCTTCTTCTAAGAAAAGAAATGAGCTGCAAGCCTTGTTCTGCTGAGGTTCACACTGGCACTCTGAATGATTCAAATGCAGCCAGGTTTTGTGTGGAGTATGCCTAAAACAGGTGGAGATCTCTGTGCATCCCGATCATCCTGGAAAGCACTGGGAATGAAAAGGAGATAAATGACTAGGAGGTGAAATTGCTCAATGTCCTGAATAGGTGTATATTTACTTAGTGTACTGCACCTAGTCTGCAATGTGTATGCTCAATAACCTAGACTTACAGCTTTTTCCATATGAATGTTTATTGCAATAGAACAGGCAAGAGTTACTTATATTTGTATCTGCAGAGAAAACTTTATTTATTTCTGTTTAAGCATGTCACAGAATATACACAGAAAAGAAAACACAGTAGAGAAGTCATGGTATTTATTACAATTAAAAAAAACAATCCCAGAAATTTGTAGTTAACCAGAAAATTAACCTCTAGCCACAGTACAAGAGGGTACTTTTCCTATCATAATGTTACAGAGGACGTAGGTCAGGGGTGGGTAATGGAGTCTGCAGATAAATGAAAGATTTTTTGATGTGACTTTGTAACAGACATGCAGGTGATGACCTGTGAGTTGTATCATACGTACAATGCACTGGCAAACTGGGACACACAAAATAGAAACTGTATTATAATTTCATTCTAGGTTTTCATTTTTTTTTTTTTTTCATAAAATGCTAATTTTGCTATAGATCCATTATGTATGAAACTCTAAAGACTTTTTTCTCCTTCAGTGCCAGAGGGATTTTACATATGTAAGCCCAGTTTAGTGTTAATGGCAAATATCAGTATACAAGCGCCATTCACTGTGATGAAAACAGTCTAGTGGACCTAATTAACTAATACTTGCATAGGTAATATTTCCTGTATGCAGGGTTTCAGCATTCCAATTAAAAGCATGGTCCAGCAAACAGTATTCAAGTTTGTATATCTAGCTGAAATATTTTGTAGGTTAATTGACTTAATCTTGTTCTTTAAACATAGATTTTTGATTTCCTTTCTTCAAGAACTTGTATGGTTCAAAAGCTTAGACCTGTGTTTTTTACATCTTCACAGTGAATTAGCATCTCAAATATGGCACACTATTGCTCTATAGGCAAAGTCCAGGGTTTTCAGCAAGCAGAAAGGAACAGCTACTTCATGTACCAGCATCAGAATCTCTCCCTTGCCCTCACTTATCATGGGAAATGTCCATATTTCCCAGTTACTGTTATGGAGAAGACAGTTAAAATCCACTTGTTTTAATGAAAAGCGTGGCTATTATTGCCATCAAGCTTCTAGATTAGCAACATGGTTTACCGCTAAAGACAAGTTAGATACCTATGACAATATTTTATATTAAATCCTGTAAAATTTTCTCTCAGGGATTAAGGCACAGCCTTGCTTTCTGTAAAAGCACCTTGATATCATCACATCTATTTTTAACTCTTCCTGAGGACTAGGCCCCATCTTGGTTAAAGCCAGGATAGATGAATGGCAGTCACTGTAGCTACAGCACTGTAAGTCAGCCAGGGAAAGAGCTGGTTTCAAGCAAAGTAGCAGAAGACAGTTCAGTTGTGGAACCAGGGCAATGTTCAATTTCCCTTTGTCCAGACTGTATTCATTGTGGAACACTGCAACCAGGGAACACTTACTTTCCTTATAAGGGATAAGTAACAGGGAAATATTGCAATAGCTACTAAGGTATGCAAGTGGTTAGATGAGGAGTTCATTTTCACCTGTAAAGTGGAGGAGGACCAAAAAAAAAAGTGCAAGCTGTTTGTTACACTAAAAAGACAATGTTTCAAGGCATCAGGTGTCCCAAGATACTAAATGTGAGCTTGTATAAGAAGAGTAAATTGAAATCTTCTTGAACTTTTCTTGAAGTTTGGGCTACTATGAAACTTCTTGGCTCAGTCTTATCTCTCAGCAGATTCATAATAGCAGAGTTAGGCTGTAATTGGTACCACACTGACACATAATGTAAAGTGTTACCTACATTTAAAACTTGAAAATAGTATTTGAATTCCATATTCACAGGTAATAAGAGTTCATCATCATGGTTGGGAAAATGAGTTTCAGAATGACAGCTCCTAATCTGGACTTTCACTTTCCAGTTCAGTTCATATCATTTTCTTAGTATGGGCATTATTCTGCAGTCCTTATTCAGGCAAAACCTCCCTGAAGCCGTGAATATCAACACAATGATAGCCACTGAAAAGGGCTTATCACTATAAATACATGTTTGTCTTTTAGTCTCCACATTTTTAGTGTAAGCTTTATGAAGAGTGTTACAATAGTCTACACTAATACCATTATCATTATACCTCAGCAGTTCCATGTAAAATATATATATATATTTTTGAATAACAATAATTGGCATTTAGACCTCCTCATTCCCAAGGATTTCAGAGCACTTCCCAAAAGCGGGTGTATTAATTCTCACAACAGTAAATATCTAAAAAAACAAGTATATGTGGGCAAGTTCCAAGGCCCTCCTGGAGAACACTCTCATAGTACCACTGTGCTTTTGCCTGAGAAAAAAAAAAACAACACTGCAAGTTCAGATTTTTTGGTGAATTTGTAACAAGAAGTTCCACATTCCTCTGAAAAACAGACTTCTTTTCAATCAGTTCTTCTCTTTACCCTTAGGTCATGTTATCGCTGAGCAACACAGTAAATCACAGGAATTTGCTTTTGTAGTACCTTGATTTGACATTTAAATTATTCTACTGATTCAGATATTCTGACAATCTGACAATAAAATTGGCAGTCATGTCCAAATTTTATTATTCCGTGCCATTTGTGACAATCCTTGTGTGAGTACTGCTTTTTAAAAAAAAAAAAAAAAAAAAAAAAATCAACCAAAACAAACAAAAAAAAACAACCTAAACAAAACAACAACAAAAAATGGATATCCTGATGATCCTAGCCTGGCAGAGCTGTGGTAAGGATCTGTTTAAAGCTGGAGAAAACTCCCAGAGGAGGAGTGGGCAATCTTACCACATTGCCTGCAGTGATACCTGGAAAGATAACCACATCTATTCCCTCATGCTTTATTCTTTTGTAGAAACAAACATCTAAAGATGATGGACCACAATCTGATGTCTGAGGACAGAGAGCGAAGGGGGGAGATATAGCTCTGATCATCTTTGTGCTAGAGAGGTGGGAAAACATCAGCTTAGCCTGCTTAGTTTTCTTCTTCACAGTTTAGATGGCTTTGGAAGATGTGAAAAGGTTGCTGTTGGGGAAGAGCAAAGATGAGGGCTTCTTTTCCCCTCTTTTCCCTTGAGGATTACCATTCTGGGCAGCTGGCAAGCAGCTGAGCTGTGTCCCTTCACAATTAGCTCATCAGGCATAGTAAGTAGCAATCTCACCTTCTTTGTTGCATGAGTGAGTGATTAATGGATGAGTATGTTGGTTTTTTTTTCCTTTTTTTTTTTTTTTCTTCCAGAGTAATTCAAAGCTGCAGTATAATCAATTCAATCAGATTAAGATCCAGTTTGACACTTTAATAAGAATAAAACAAGTATTTGCTTGCTAGAGCATGATCAGAAAATACTAGGTTCTAGATAAATCAATATATAATATAAGTTGCTCTGTAACTTTTGAAGATGTTACTTGTATTTTAAATAGCACAGGCTTTACATTTGGGAGCTATCTTTGGCAGTTATATTTTAAGGTTCTCTATCCCTTTCCCTTGGTTTAAGAAAGGCAAGAGAAGGTCAAAAGCCATGCACAGAAAATTCACAGAAATGCTCTCAGAAGAACCCCTATGAAAGCCACTGGCTGTGGATATTATTGCTGTGACTATGAGTGTGTGAGGGTGTTTATTCTTGAGAAATGCATTGAGTGAGGTTCTATCTTCCTGCTCAGTCATTTCATAATACACATTCATTTCCTCTTAACAAGAGCATAGAACATTGTTTTTGTGGAAACGCAGATTGAACATTTTGTTGCAAAAGGCTATGCTGACCAAAACCACAGCACGGCCAGCTGACCATTGAACTGAAGTTTCTGACGATTCCTAAAAGACCTAAGTTTATCTTTTTTTTTTTTTTTTCTTTTTCTGTGCATATACAAGGAAATGTATGTCCTTTTTATTTCTATAACAAGTCTATGTATTTTCTTAATGAATTATGTGAAAATATGTTGTACTATGATCAGATGTGGGATAAGCCTGAATGCCAAATTAACAGGAAGGAACTGTAACAACAAAATTCATGGCAAATATCTATGATATCAACTTTCTTTTTAGAATATATTATATCTCCCTTTGAAATGCAATATTTGGTACTTTTGCAAAGATTCACAATTTTAAAATTTGCAGAATAATCATGCAGTGAAAAACACACTTTGGTTTTTAAAGCATTGCTGTATGTTTATCAATGCTACATCAAATACCGCTTTAAAAAGCCATGTGGAAAATATTTGCATAGATTGTCTCACCACCTGAAATGACACTTACATATGTGGAAACAGAAGAGAGTAAAGACAAATAATAATTTGATCTAAACAGGGACACAGCTGTATTTCTAATAGGATTCAGGCCTTCCAATGGCCAATGTCTTTCAGTTTGCCTTAAAGGAGCTGTGAACTTATCACTCGGTCATGTGCACATTAATATAGCAGCTGCCATTGCTGATGGCTTTGAAGTATTTTGCAGTCAACTGCTGGAGCTGGTGGCTCCATGCCAATTCATGATGTGCTTCTGATCCTGAGAGATTTTCATGAAAGACTGGGGACAGAGGTCATGGATCAAATGTAATGGGCTGACATGTATTAAGAAAGATTAATGAGTATGGGCACAAATTAATTGTGTTCTTATCAGATAATCAGCAGTTCTCACCAACACTTACTTTCAGTGTTATAAAAGAAGAATATGTAATGGGGTCTCTCGTGGTCAGCTATAAGGAAACAGAGTTTTTATCATTATTTAAATGAGACAAAATGTCAGTATTGTCTGTTATGAAGTCTTGTCAAAGCCTTGTTCCAGCTCAGATCCAGGCTATTTTTCCATGTTACACGTTAACAGGGAAAGGAGCTGCAACAGAATCGCAGAATTGAAGGGGTTGGAAGAGACCTTGAAAGATCATCGGGTCCAACCCCCCTGATGAAGCAGATTCCTTAGAGCAGGCTGCCCAGGTAGGCGTCCAGATTGGCCTTGAATATCTCCAGAGATATTTACAGAGATAATGAACATTTCAGTTCTATAGAACTATATATGTGCATATATATATACATATATATATACATATATATATACATATATATATACATATATATATATACATATATATATACATATATATATAAAACTGCGTATATAGAACTGTTCTATATACAGGGATATAGAACAGCTGTCTGGAATTATTATAGTGTCAGGAAGAAAACGAGGATAGAGCACAAATAAGTAGAAGGTTATTCTGTACAACCATACTGTAAGAAGAGTGAAGCAGTAGTACAGGTAGTGATGGGATACAAAAGATTGTGCCAAGAAAATCATGTTATGACCCCCTAGCCATGAAACATTATATATTCTCTTTCATTTAAATGCTTTTGAAATGTGAATTCGAAGAAGGATTCTGTTCTGTGGGATAATTTCTTTTTAACAATCAGAACTTCTTGGATGCTCACCTCCTTCCCAAAAACCAAGAGTCAGGAGTCCTAAGGCAGCAGGAGGTTGCATGTTACAGGACAGCTTCCCTAAAAAAATCTGCATTTTGGTGGTAGATTGTTCACTTCGCTAAGTGTTTGCCCATTGTATGAGATATTTGCAAAAAAAATCAGCTGCAACAGTTTCTTGCAAATGTTTTCACTGGCCTGAAAAATCTGAATTTGTAGAGGGACTCAGGAAATATATATGCATTTGTCACACCTGTTTCTCTATTGCTCATCTTGTGTGTTTTTTTCTTCTGCTTTTTGTTTGTTTGTTTGTTTGTTTTTGTAATGAGTTATGTACCAGCGCATCCAGGTTGTTGATCTAGACAGTTACAATTCAGGAGATAATAGAAACAGCAGGTTATTTTGTTTAAAATTTGTATCAAAAAGCCTGCAAGTACTCTAATGACTAATTTTATGTGTAGAATGTTAATAAGGGCATTTTCTCTCTGCAAAGCTTTTAGTATGGAAACAATCCATAGCCCGATGTGAGTGGCTCAAATTCTTGTGTTTGCCTAAATCTGGGAGAATTTCAGGCTTGAATTTGAGGCTACTTTGAGTTTATTGAATCAAACCTGAACATTTTGGCAGTAACAGGTATTTTTTCAGATTTTTATGTAGCCATTTCTGGGAAGTGTTTCATGAGCTATTCCAAATTCAAGCTGTTTACAAACCAAAGCTCTCACAAACTAAATCTGAACATTTGAAATATGAGAATGACAGTGGCAACAAGCAAAGATATCTGAAGATAGATTTGGATAATGTCAAACTTTAAGAACACCTCCAAAAGAAGCATATGAACAGTGTTCACCAAAAAAAAAAATCAGGAAGGAACTGAACATTGTTGACCTTATTTTACACCTGAATTTGTAACTTGTCAAACTTGTCAAAGAACAAACTTTTTTTTTTTTTTTTTTTTTTTTTTTCCCCTCAGGGGAATGCTTTATGTAGAGAGAAAAGATTTAGAAAGGCTTCATTCTTAGAAAGAAATCACACTTATGTGAGCTTGAGCATCAAGGAGGAGGTTCTGGTTGATGGCAAGTGAAATACGAGTCAGCAGTGTGCCCTGGCAGCCAAAAGGGCTGGTCATACCCTGGAACACCTCAAGCATAGCACTGCTAGCCAGTTGAGGGACAGGATTGTCCTGCTCTGCTCTGCACTGGTGTGGCCTCACCTTGAACACTATGTGCAATTTGGGCTGCTACAATATAAGAAGGATATAAAACTATTAGAGAGCATCCAAAGAAGGGCAACAAAGATGGTGAAGCGTCTAGAGAAAGACATATGAGGAGCAGCTGAGGTCCCTTGGTTTGTCTAGCCCAGAGCAGAGCAGGCTGAGGGGAGGCCTCCTGGCAGCCTGCAGATCCCTCACGGGGGGAGTGGAGGGGCAGGAGATGAGCTCTGCTCTCTGGGGACAGCAACAGGACCTGAGGGAATGGCATGGAGCTGGGACAGGGGAGGGTCAGGCTGGGTGTTAGGGAAAGGTTCTTTACCCAGAGGGTGGTCAGACACTGGAACAGCTCCCAAGAGAAGTGGTCATGGCATCAAGACTGTCAGAGTTCAAGAAGCATTTGGCAACATTCTCAGACACACAGTCTGATTTTTGGGTGGTCCTGTGTGGAGATGGGAGTTGGACTTGATGATCCTTGTGGGTCCCTTCCAGCTCAGGATATTCTATTATTCTATCACTTAGCCGAAGTGAAGCAGCATATCTGTAACTGACACAGCAAAAACATTAGGCTACTCAGTGTTCAATAACAGTTTGGTACTTCTGTGTAAAAAAGCAGCAAGCTAAATTGTGAAAATTTTCAAGTACCGTTTAACTAAGTGCTCCTTAAATGAAATTGAATTTCTTTTCTCCCCCTCTTTTAAGCCTAAGAAGTAATTTATACCTCTTAAGTTTCTTTCTTTAGTGAGTGGGATTTAGAGGGACCAGTCACATGTCTGGATGGTATTGTTCAGGACGATACTTCTACAGTCTTAGCTGAAAGTTGGAAAGTCCTAGTGTGATTCCTTGCCTCCCAGAGCCTGGTATAATGAGCAACTCATACAGTGTCTGGCAAGTATGAATTCATGGAAAAACCTAGGAAATTAAAAAAAAAAAAAAAAAAAAAAAAAAAAAAAAAAAAAGTATATAACAGAAACAGTACATTAAGTATTATTTGACCAGTGAAATGTCTCTGACAGACTCTGATTTGTAATTTTCCTGATTATTCATCTCTTCTACCTGCAGAAATCCACTAACTAGATTGAAAACACAAAGCCTCTATGGCAAATATAAATTGACACAATCCACTGAAGACACTAGAGTCTGGTTATTTTACACTGGGTGAGTATATGTCTCATTTTGTTTCAGTTTTCATTGTATACAGAAGTGAACCATGATTTAAATACAAAGGGAATTTCTACAGTTGTAATAAGCCTTTGCTTTTCCAAGCCTTGGCTTCCCTTCGAGCAGTATGATACCATATGGGTTTGATACAGTCAATAAGTTTATTTTTTGTTTTGTAACATTACCCACTTTGGGATTTCATCACATTTACAGCAATGTTTTGAAGTTTTATTCATAAGCATGTGCAAGACCTTAGCTTTCCACTGCAGCTTGTTAGTGTACATTTTAGACAACGTTAACATCATCTCAGATATTCAGGACAAGTGAAGAACTGGGTTTAAGTCCTTAGGAGAAGCTAAAAAGACCATTAACAAGCCGAGTCCATAAAAAATATCTGTTCCAGTCATGCTGCTGATTTTTTATTAGTCCTTCAAATCCATAGCAAAGATCTCTAGAGCAAGAAAAATGCTCTAGTGTGGAGTGCAATTTCCAGTTTCTTAGCTAACCTGATTTTGTTGATTCATACATATGCACGATTCAGTTCTGTTCCTGAATACAAACAAACAAACAAAAAAAGCCCCTTTTGGGTTGTACTTTATTTATTTTCCTTCAAATGCCCTTGAAAGTTCATTTGCTCAGTGAAATCAAACAAATAATTGCATACTAAAAGGAAAATGAAGAGTAGCAAGCTAAATAATTTGTAACATCAAATATTCCTCTGCTGTGGTTAACATTCTCAGTGAGGGGAAACAGTTGGCAATAAACAGCCCAATGTATCTTAAATGCAATAACTAATATCAATGTCAAATGCATGAATTGAAAATACCTTAGGATATGCTTTCACAGTTCTGCTATATCACTGCTAAATGGAATATGCTATATAACTATAATAGCAGTTATACTTGTCATATTTCTCCTGATCTCTAAGGAAAAATTCTCATGTAGCCTTTATGTGGCTTACATCTTTTTCTATTCAAAGTTGTATTTTTATGGGAGTTTTTATGGTGGTTTTTAAAAGTTTACACTGTGAAAGCAAATGTCAAAATTTGTATATCATACAGACTACACAAAGTCACATTCCTGATAATTAGGGATATGCCACTACTCTGTTGTGCACATCATTGCTAGCTACCTGTGTAGTAAATAACAAAAGATTACTTATGATTTGGGCTGTGTAAAGCTCATCTGTGTGAGAAGAAAAAAAAAAAGAGACTTCATATGGAGATGAGCACTTTTCACCATGCTCCATGTGTGAAATCTTGCCAAACGTGTAGTTCGTAAATCAAAATTGACATTTTTGAGATGGGAGTTGTCAGTGAACATCCTGCTAAGAAAACAGTATTTTATCATTCCAGCACTTGTGTGGAAGTTCCTTGCCAAAGATTATACTAGTAGTAAGTTGCATCTGACCAGAAATGTCTTATTTTAGGAAGAGAAGCCTGAGCCTTTGGGTTCTGTAGCTATAGGCTGTGCAGTGCCATGCTCTCATCCTGACAAACATGTTCCCACCACAAGACGACAGGGTGTCAATCTCGTCACAGCCTGGCCTTCTCTTGGCCTCTGTTTTGGTCTCAGCACTTCTGAGCAGCGTTTTTCACCCTTGCATACTTTGTAGTGTCAATATGTGCTCTGTTACAAGTGGAAGAACTGCCTTGGTGGAGAATATATTGTAGTGGAGTTCTGTAGGGAGGAGAAGTCCTGATTAGGTAGCAAACACCTTGAATTTATTGTTTTTCTTCCACCTTTCAAAAAAGCTGTACCAGACATGGGTCAGAATGTGACTCCCATATTTTCAGTGATGAAAATCATTCTCCCTATGTTTGCTACCGTCATTTATGGCATTAACAATTTTATTTCCTTATAGAAAGTCTCCTCTGGTACTCTTGAAAGGCTGATTCTGTGCAGAGAAGTAGAGGTAAACACTTGTAAGTAGGTGATCTCTGACTGTTACAGAGAGGACCAAGAATTACAGAGTAGCTGTACACACAAGTGGAGGTAGCATGTTTACATTTCCCCTTAAATTTGTTCAGAAATTCTCATTTATTAAGTAGTGCACTGTACAATTCAGTTAATAAGAAGAATTTTATCTAGAAAAGTGTCCTAAACAACAAGCATAAGAAAGTTAGGAACAGAAGACATGGGAAAGGCAGAGAACAATGATCTGTATCTGTAGGTGTCTGAGAAGTGCATGAGGGACTGATTCAGTTAGTGGAATATTCCAAATAATGGTGGAGGATAAACTGACGTTTATGTATCACTAGACATGAAGGTTAGAGAAATAAACTTCCAGAAGAAAATGCTGCATGTTCTGCCTCTCGTGAATCACCAAAGGATGCTCTCATGAATATTCCTATTAGCTGCTTCTGTTGTGGGTATGGTCTGTAATAAGGAGCCTGGTCCTTCAAAGAACTACTGCTAGGCTACCGATAGAGTCTCCCTTTGACTTGGTTTTACACGGTGAAGTTCTTTAGCTTACTCGGCACTATTCAGAAGATTCAATGACTCTCATAAATCCAAGCAATGAAATAACATTGTCGCAGATGAATTTCAGAAAAAAAGGAAAAAAAAAAAAAAAAAAAAAAGAAAATTAATTTGCAATAGAAAAAATCGTATAAGCTATTCATTCACGTGTCTGGATTTCAAATCAGTTGTAAATTATTTAGAGGAAATATTTCACCGCTGCTGTTTTTTTTGTTTGTTTGTTTTGTTTTGTTTCGTTGTTTGTTTGTTTGTGTTGTTTTTTTTTTAAAGAAGACCATATTTCCAGTACTGGAGCTCGTTTATACTGAGCACACTGACATGCTTGTAACAGGTTTGAAACAACATTAAACTTCCTCTTATGCTGAAAAGGAAAGTTAAAGGGGTAAGTAGAGTGGGATATATGCATCTCTTCTTTTTCTCCTGTCTTTGAGATACTACCTGTAACTTGTTGGGAAAAAGGTGGTTGAGACTGGATGTCACCAATGACTAAGACAGAAGTTAATTAGGCTAATGCAGTATTGGAGAGAGAACTAAGATATGTAGTTAGCTTTCTTTGGCTGCCAAGCACTTCTAAATCTGCTTGGCATAGTTCAATAAAACTTGCTTGTTACATTAGGCTAAAATGCATGTGGTAGACCTGACTATTTCTCCTGATGGAGTTCTGTGTACTGCCATCCTAGTGGTGGTGTCTGTCTATGGAGTCCTTACACAGAGTGTGGAAGCATCTGGACAAATCATATTTTCATAATGTAGCAGCACTAAGTCATCATTTGTCCCACTTATATCAGATCCACTCTGCAAATCTGATAGGAAGATTTATCCCTAGGGATCTAATCTTGCTTCCTTTATTTGGTCACTGAAAACCATGAGAAACACACAAGTGGGGTGAGCACTGTTTGACCCTTGGTAATTAAGATCACTTAATATGCTTACTAGTTTGAACAGAAGAACCAAGCACAATGAGTTAGGACATTTACAGGGTTGGTTTACTTCACGCATGAAGACAATATGAATGACTTTTTAATGATGATTCTGCTCTTGAGTCTATCCCTTTTCTTTTTTAACAAATGACTGTTTTCCTTTTCTCTAAGGTGTTCTTTCAGAAGCAGACACAGCAGACAGGGAGAGATGAATTTCTAAATTAATATCAGCTTTGGAAAACTTCCAAAAGAGACCATGATACACTGCCAGCATCATTATGCTTGAGTCCTACCTAAAGAGAAAAAGTAAGTTATATCTGAAGTAGTAACCAATCTTCAATTCCTGAAAATAAATACAAAGTTCAGGAAAAGCTAATATATACATCAATCTGAACTTTCAATTCTTGTGAAAAAACTTGGCCTCAGAGCTTCAGAAAATAAACATTTTTGCCACGTGGCAATGGTTGTGAAGTAAATATGTCCCGCTGCTCTGATCTTACATCCTGTCACATTAATGTTTCAGAGCACTCAATATAAATATTAAAACTAATAGCTTCACTCTTCAGCTATTACTCCATCATTCCCTGAAATCATCATAAAACATTCAAAGCCTTTTAGAACATTTACACACTTGAATCTGATGGTGGGGAAAGGAGACTAACAGAGCACAGCACACAAGCTTAAATAATAGTGGAAAGCTGTTTATGGAGTATGCTTTATTTATTCATCATTTCAACTAAAGTTTCAATTTTGATGGAGGGGAAATAATCAAAGTATAGCTGTCAAGGGAGAAGACTAAAGTATTGCTTTTCTATACAGTGGACTTGTGTAAAAAAAAAAAATAAGAAATAAAATGTTTTTTTTATTTCTATAAAAAGCAGAGTCCATGAGAATCTCGGTCCAAGGTCAATCAATCTTAGGACTGTGGGTACGTAAACAGCTAATGGATTGTAAAGACACATACCAGTGTTATGAATTTTTAACAAGCAGCTCTTCAGCACAGACCCCTATAAATCAATGATGACTTATTGGCTGGATCAATTATGCAAACTTTAAAACATTTAATGACAGGTAATGAACAAGTCTCTGGAGTCCACCAGTCAACAGTGTTTTGCAGTTGTACTTACAACTGCTTAAGTGAAATGTCTGCAGGAAGCCTTTCCTCAGAAATGATTTAGAGCTAAACTCTAAGGTTGTGCTACAGTGAGACAGCATGGTTGCATTTCTCTTTGTGTATAAACTTAAACATGCTGGCAAGTGGGCACTGTTGTTAATGTACCTGTAGGCATGTATATCATTTATTTTCACTGACAGTATATATATTTAACCTTGGAAACCTGCTCTCTCAAACTTTATACTTCAGGTTTCCTGAAAGGTGCTGTAGACACAAATAGGTTAATTTTCAAAGGAAAAAAAAAAAAAGGTTGTGCTTATGTTAGTTCTTCCTCATAAGGCTTTATTTTGAAAATTAAGTTCAATGTCAAAAAATGAATTAGATATGGGGAATGATAGACTGTATTACAGTTAACCAGCACAAAAGGAGTGAAAGATAAGTTTAGGCTGAATAATACAAGCAAAGTCTTATGGGATAACAGGTGGCATTATGGTGGTTTAATTGCTAATTAAAATGATTATCCAATGAAAGATGAAGGATTTATTTCTTTTTTGTGGATTTTTGAATTTAATAGTTATTTCAAATTCTAAACATTAACCTTTCTAATGGACAACCTTAGGTAATTCTATAGATTACAAGGAAGTTGTAAGTTAAACATACCATTCAAGAACAGTAGTATAAGCCACTGATCCAAATGCCACATTTCTCTATTAACTTAGTTGAGGCTTTACTCGGATTGACTGAGGCCTCTTGGCTGAATTGGTAAATTGAATCAGTGCTCTTTTTATTGCCATTTGCTTTACTTTTCTAAAGACAACAAATATAAACGAAAGCTTGCCAGAGAGTATAATCTTTGGTCTGAAGAATCAAAGTTTAAGTGTTTTGTAAAAGTGGTAGAATTATTTTATTTGACAAAAATTGTTATCCTCAGCTGTATTCTTCATGAAGAAACTGTGATCATAGAGCCTCCCAATATCCTATGAGAACATATCTGAATCCTAGTCATTAAATCACACGAGTAGGGTCCTACATAGGGTCCTCCAGCAGTGATTCCTGAGAGCTTCTGTCTTACCACCTTGCTCTGAAAGTTGCTCTGGCAATTGCAAGTGAGACTTGATGTAAATGGGTAGGTAGGTGCTAGACCCAACAATAAGATCATTTGTTCATGTCACAATCAAAGTTTGGGTTGTGAGATGTACAAGGACAGTACAGTCATGAAAGTTTATAAACAAACTCGTGACGAGTCCAGGGATCTGTAGTAGTTAAAAAAAAAAAAAAAAAAAAAAAAAAAAGCTATTTTTTATTTGCGTGTCTGAAAAAAAAATGAACATTCTTTGCTTAGTATTTATTACTGTTTCACTTGTGCTGGTAGATGAGGTACTGCAAGGACTGTCCTTATGTGTTGTCATATAAAAATGCTTTTGCTTTTTGGAACAATATAGTCAGTACATGATGACAAGAGTTTTCTACTTTCTCCAACCCAAGAGAAAATGCACAACAATGCAGTTTAACTAAAATGTTTTATGCACTGATAAGGATGAAGATGGCTTTTTAAGCAGGGGATCTGTTTAGGTGGTGGCAGGAAATATTAATAAAAGTGATTGAAATAACTTTGGAGACTTCTGTTGAAATGAGGAGTGGCCCAAATGTTGGATATTCCTTCCTCTTGTAGAGAAACACACTTGAAATAAAAGGATGGTGTGTTACCTATGGATGCATACCAAGAGGGAGTCCTTACAGCTTGGGCTTCTTAAACTCTCCCTACACTATTAGGTGAATTCCTTCCTTGTTCATCTATAGGTGTGAGTCTGCTAACTGTAACTGACTTTTTCAAGTGGCAAATGGAGAAATTGTTCCTGGTGGTATAGGAGCTCGATAGAACTACTGAGAAATATGTTTGTTGTGGTCAACATCTTATTCTGTTATCTGGCATGCTAGCAAAATAGGACTTCTAAACAATAGCAGAATGTCTTGGAATTCCTGCTCTTCTTTAGACTTTTTAGCTTCTTACTGAGACTGACATTGCACTTGTCATTATTCTAAGTGTCACAAGTTATATTAATATCTCCAGCAGCTTCAGCATCTCCTGTGTGGAAGTCCTCCTATTTTATCTGCCAAAACTGTTAATCATTCTCTGTTTTCCATATTTATGGTCTCTAGTTGGCTGCAAGCATAATTTGTACCTGCACTGCAAGAATGATGTCAGCTGGCACTAGGAGGAAAAGATTTAAAATGTTACTACCAATGAAATTGAAGGGAGATCATTCTTATTTCAAGGATGAACTTAGAGCAGAGGGATGATATGTATTTTAAACATAAATATCTTGGTTGAATGGCTTTGTTAGGAGCATGCTTAATGGAGAAAACTAGGAGTTAGGTGCATGAGCAAGTTGCTTGCTATTGAAAGGGTTAAGTATCCGTTCCCACCTCCTCCTTACTACATCTAAGGGAAGGAAGTTATTTTTCTGGTGCTATTTTACTTAGTTGGTTTCTACACGTGAAGAAGCAATGGACACAACTGGACTTGTTGATTTCTGAAAATGAGCTAAGAGTAAACAATAATTTTTTTTCACTCACCAGGTTAGAGCAATCAGGTTAGAGGAAGAGCTGCAGCAGGGGATAGAAGAAGGAAGAAAAGGTAACTTGATGTGTTGATCCTTCTGTTTGCTTTCATTTGACTTCACATGATAGAACTTTTGAGTCTTTATTAGATCTTCTTATAGTGTTTTCTTACTGATTGACACTCTCAAGTTATTCTAAACCATGGATCAAGTTGGGTAGCTAAGATGTAGTAAGAAGATTCTTTCATGTTGCAAATTCATTGTCAGATTTGCTACATAAAACATCCCCTCATTTCACAGAAGAAATAACACCATCTCTTTCAACATCTTGTTTTAGGCTTCTCAGTGTATTTCCTAAAAGACTGATGGACAAGATAATTTGACTGGCACCAACCCAGTTTTTCCTGACATGCTATGCACATGCAAAATCTGACAGCTGCCTTCTAAACATCTGTATGCCTCTAAAGTGCCAGTAGGTGCTTCTTGTGTGCCCATCTATACTGTTTGTTGCACAAGTGGCAGCCGAAATCTACAGATCTGGTACACCCCATCTGAAACTCTGAGTTTTATCTTACATAATATAGAAGTGACTAAGTTATTGGAAGTGAGCTGCATAGAAAAATCTGTGGGTCATACACCTGTGTCATATGTCTGTCTGTTCCTTGCAGAGATGTTTCCTGTTGGACAATGTGTAAAATAACTAGAATGCCTTACTTTTGTGTTTCTATAGTATTTGGGGAGATTCGCCACCACTATAGCACACAAATGACTTCACAAAAAAGTCAGTATTATTATAAGGACAAAACTGAGCTCAATGACAAAAGAGCGAATTGTGGTTACTTCTTAGCTGCTTAAGCAGTACTGAGTTTGTGGGTGTCAGTGTTTGTGTGATTCATTCATTTTGTTTGGTCTTATGGGGTAAGCTAGTCATGGAAAGTTTTCATGTTATGCCAAGTAACATGCCACATAAACTTTGGGTTTATGTTCAAAATATAAACCAAATCCAATTACCAGTTGGATTAATCAGGGTCTAGTTCTGAAGTTAAGAGATGTTAATGGTTTTTATTCATTTATGTATTTTTTAAATATCCACATCTTGTGGTTTCAACTGAGATGGCAAAGAGAAAGTACAAAAAAAAGGGGGGTGAGGGTGGGGGAAGGGGGCAGGAGGAGAGGAGGAGATGGAGAAACCCTGTCTAGCAAGATTTTTTGTCCAGCTCAATCAAAGAAAAATTGAAAAACATAAGAAACAAAGATGGAAGGCAAACATTTTTGCAGCTTGATTTTCAAAGCTGCGAGCTATGGATAAGACTATTTTGCTTGCAGTCAAATGTTTATCTGAACTAGAATCCTATGGCAATATAAAGATGTTTCTTTGCATATACTTTTGGTGTTTGTGGTGCCTTTTTTTCCCCCTTAGTTTTCTTTGGGAGTTCATTTCAGAAGTTATTGACTTCCTGGTAAATCACATTCTTTGCTTGTAGTAAGCTCAGTAGCAATCAAGTCTCAAGTGCTCAATTTGGCATTGTGTTTATTTTGCCTTTTTGAAAGCACATTTTTGTACTTTTTTATATACTTCAAAAGTAGGTGCATTAAAGAAAGGGTCAGGAGATGAGGACTGTACTTCACTAAAGAAACAGTCGTGGAGTTTCAAGAATTTATTGAGGTCGATGATGACAAGAAATTGATAGAGTACGTTGAACGGTCTACTGATTATTTTTTTCCAGTGCTCTAATGAAATTACTGTCATAGCTTGCTGAATGTTATGTGTTCTCTACCTTTCCTTTTGTCAGGACACTGTTTGTCCTTCCTTTTCCCTCATCTAGCAGTCTTCAAATGCACATAACTAGGCAATTCATCTTTTTATCTTTTTTTTTTTTTTTTTTTTTTTTCCTTTGACTCAACCTTTAGCTGATATGCATGTGTATCTCCTGATTTCACTGGATATTTCCAAACTAAAATATAGGAGGAACCAAGATGAGAGAGAGAGAAAACTGTAGCAGCAAAAGTTCTTTTTCCTACCATTTTCCCTAAGCTTGAATGTGTTTTGGACACAAATTTTATATTTAGATGAATTTAAGATAGAAAATACCTAATATCCAAGGCATAAATACCTGCTAGAAAATCCAGGTGTTTCAGTATCACCTTACTGAGAGGTGCACCTTCTTTCACTTGCAGCAGCCTTAGCAGGGCAGCTCATAATCACTTGTCGTATTCTATGCACAACAACTGTCCCACTCCCTACACAATGTCAAGGGTTACAAGTGTCATTATTACATACTATGAAGTTTCTGCACTTCTTCTCCAGCCCTTATCAGTCTTCCTCTCATGTCTCCTCTGTGCTGGAATCAGCTCTAGTGTGTATGTGAGCTAAATACTTGCATGCAGCCTTACACTGCTTTTCTCTCAAAGCCCCAGTGCAGCTTTACCACTTGGGGGAACTGATGTTTTAGATCTAGCATTTCTCCAGCCAGTGCAGGGGCATGTATGAAGCAGAGCTTGTCTGTGAACTCCCTGGAGCATTGCAAATTTCATAGACTTTCAGTCCCATTGTCAGGCAGCAATCTGCAATGCCTCTGCCATTAGCTGAATATGCACAGGCATATGTTGGCCATTGCAAGAGATGATGCTGACTTTCAACTCCTACTTTCAAAGCACTATCAGTTATAAGGAAGATTTGCATATGTCCATGTTTTAACAATGGACAAAGCACTTGCCCCTGCATGTTACTAGAATTTCACTCTCTCATCCAGCTGGGACTGTGTTTGCTTTTTTTTTTTTTTTTTTTTTTTATTGCTGGGTTTTATGTCTAGCAAGTTCCTGGATGTCTGTGTACAAAAAACTTGCAGTTCTTAACTTGAGTCTTGGAGCTGGAGTTAAATAGTTCTGGTGAGGTTGTGTCATGGGAGTGTCCTGGAGCACAAAGTTTTTTGATATATTAGTGCTGTTCATGCTCTCCTTCAAGCCACCAGCATTCTATACAACGTAAATTATAGGAGTTTAGCCTCTTGTACATATACATAAGAGTGGACCATCCATGGCATTCCAGTTCTCTGGCATGTGTTGTGTGTCACTACATCCCCATAAGCACCCCTACAGCTCTTTGGGAGTTGTCTATGTTGTATAAGGTTTATGAGATTTAAAATGTTATGTTTACTGTCACTCAGAGTAGTAGTGCTAAAATCATTAGCTCTTCTGATGTGGAGCATGGTAGATATGTAGCTGCTAGTGCTGGATGATTTTGGTATTCATTAGCTGCATAAACATGGGTGTCCTACATCATTTCTGACTGACAGAAAGACAGCCTGGTGCTTGTCTGGGACAGAAGAATAATAACGTAATGGAAAGGGCAACACTGGAAAAAGTATGGGTAAGAGCACATTTGTCATAAGGTCAAACATAATCTTCTTCAGATGAAACTTCAATCCTTTTATCATTCAAGATGGGATTTTGGCTGTCTTTCTTGGATTCTCTAATTTATTATGTCTCATTAAATAATTTGAATGAGGAAAACTAATTCCCAAATAACTTAGTGTTTGAGTAACTGCAAACACTGATTTATTTTCAAACACCTCTGTGAGGTTAAATGTAGTGTAACGCTCATCTTGTACTGAGACCTTTTGCTCACAAGCATCTACAAGTTTTCTTGGTGCCTAGCAGTGCCATGACTCCCCGTGCCCGAGGGACTGCCTTACCATAAGACAGAACTGTGATGTCCAGCCAGTCTGGTCACAAAGGATAACAACATGATCTGGCTCTTCCCGAGCAATACAGCCTTTACAGTTAATCTGTGCACAGATCAGTTACAGTCTGAATTGGCAGTGAACACAGAAGACCTGGTTTCCCATGCATAGCACAAGTGTACAAATAAAGAAAACAAACTCTTAATTGGATATGTTGTCCTAATTCTTCTGGGCTGTCCCTCTGTTAGCACAGATTTTGAAAAAGGATCCAGTTTTGACAAGACAAAACAAAACAAAAGGCTCAGTGACAAAGACATCTAAACACACCATGGTAAGCTAATACTTCGCTATTTAAAATATGCATCTTCTTTCAAACCACAATTTGCCTAGCTTTTTCTAGATGTTAGATTTTGTTACATCTTCCCTCATCAAATTAAAGAGCTGTATTTCAAATACTTTTTTTTTTTTCTGGATTATAACTAGCACCTGGTGTATTTATTAAGTATCACAGCATAAATACAGGATGATCTAAAAGTGTGTAAATGTAAACTACCTTTTCCTTCTTCAACCTGGCTAGCTTTCCAAGATCTGTCTTGAAAATAGACATTAGAAATAGGCTGTGCATATGACCAGTGACTTCATTAAAACCATAGCCACTTTTGAGCATACATGTAATAAAATAATTCCTTATTCCTTAAGACTTTTACGATCAGGAACTGTAATGGAAACACGCCATTAAAACATGGCAGGCAAATGGACTTCATGGAGAAATGGGTTGAAGCATTTTAATGACCTGACTTACATATACTTTATATGAAGAGCCTGCAGCAGGTGACTAGCTAGTCACCTTTTTCCTGAAAAGCAGGCCTCTTGAGAAAGTATCTCTGGGAAAGGAGTAAAGGTGGTGTTCACTTCTAATAGCGGTCAAGGGAGGTGGCAGTGTCCAGCCTTCTTGAAGATGAGCATTCAGTGTTGCATGAGACATGGAATCAGAAGGAAAGTAAGCAAAGAAGTGTAACTAGCTCAGAAGTCAGGCTATTTAGTGGGAGGGACTGAAAACAGGACTTTTTTTTTTTTATATCCCATAACTGCTCAGTATAAGGAATCTGCTTTGAAACTCTGTATTAAATTCTACTATTTTCAAAATGTCCCTGAAGTTGCGACTAAAATTTCCCATCCTGTAACAAAGGATAAAATGGAACAGGTCATCATATACCACAGTTGTGTAGTTCAAGCATTGCAAGGCAATCTTATTGCTGCCATTCCTGCAAGGCAGAAGTGAGGAAAACAATGTTCTTTTAGGCTTTTTGGGTTATGACTTTTAGTTTCAAAGCATTGAATAAAAGAGTACTTGCGGAAACTTTATTTATTCTTCTTAATGTATAGAACCATTGGGATGTGATGTGTCTTGGAAAGAATGCAGAGTCTACTCTGAGGAGCTTGCAGTACTGAGAGCTACTCTTGCACTAGGCCATGTTTATTCATCAAATGGAGAAACACTCCCTGTCTCAGAGATATTATCTGCATTAATCATCAGTACATAAGGTAAGTGTTTGCATAGCCAGGCCATCAGCAGAGGATCTCAGCTAGAGATTTGGGGGAGAGCTACTTTCTTTACATTGGCTCTGTGAGATGAGTGTTAATTTCACTTGAATTCAAATTTAACATTAATGATAATCTGATCTCTAATAATATGTTGACCTCAGTCTCATTTTTTTTCATGTTTTATTTTTTTCTTCTGTACATCATCTCACTGATTTCAATACATTTCTCTATCTCACTCTGTTGTCTAATATTTATCACAACTCATAGACTCATTCTTACCATGCTAGCAGTTACCAAGAGGTCTATCTACTGTCTAAGATCAGGCAGGTTTAGGGCACTTCAAAATTAACATGTGTGGTTGTTTTACTGTGCTAGGCAGCTAAACACCACAACTGCTCTCTCACTCCCCCTCCCTAAATGAGGAGGGGAAGACATAAAGAACAACTCATGGGTTGAGATAAGGATAATTTAATTAAAGAAATTAATGAAAGATTATTACTAACTAAATAATTTAACTAAAGGAAAAAAAAAAAAAAAAAGGAAAGGGGAAAAGGGAGGGGAAAAAAAAATAAAGGCTATGTGGAAGTGCAGAGGAAAGAAATAACTCCCTACTTCCCACAAATGAGTGATGCTTAACCATGTCCTTGAAGCAGGGCCTCAACGCACATAGCCGATGTTTGGGAGGACCGATGTTTTCACAATGAGAACCCACCCCTCCCCTCTTCTTCCTGTTTCCACCTTTTGTTGCTGAGTGTGACATCATATGGTATAGAATATCCCTTTGGTTGGTTTAGGTTAGCTGCCCTGGTGATGTTTCTTTTCTCACTTTTTTGCCCACCCCCTAGGAGGGTTACAGAGCATCCTGGTGCTGTGCCAGCACTGCTCAGCAGCAGACACAACACTGGTGTGATCCCACTGCTGTTCTAGCTACAATTGCAGAGCACAGCACTGTATGGGCTGCTGCAGGGAAAGTTAACATCCCAGCCAGACCCAGTACAACATGAGTGAAGATTTTGCTGGAAATTAGTTTATGAAAAAAGAAAAGGAGCAGAGCAAAATGCAGATTTTGAGTATGTTAAGCATGTGATGCTCTTTTGCAGGAGCTGGAAACTAGAACAACACAAAAGATTACTGGTCATTTCTGCCCTAAAGGTTTGCACAGCAAGAGGTTCTTCTGCGCAGAGAACCACCAGCAACTTTGAATGACTCCTGCCAGTCCAGTGTCTCTGAGTGGCTCTTGCTCTGCCTTACCTATAAAAGCTGCCCCTCTTCATCAGCAGATAGACCTACCCTGCACCCAGTACCCTACCCTTACTGGGTCAGTGCTTTTTCAGTGTCACTGTACAGCCTGTACTGTGCTGAGTAGACATACTCCTGGTGATCCAGATGTCAGTACTGATGCTGATTTAGGAACAAGGGATCAACTCTTGCATATTAAGCCCAGAGGCTCACTTCTACCTTTGTGGTTATGAGTGACTTGCATGAACCTGACTTGAAGTTACTCATGCTCTGCCTGAAGAAACTGATCTGATCCTATCTAGGTAAAAATGTTCTTTCTTCTTTATAACTTTATATTGTTTGCCATATTTCCAGGCTTGGTCACTCTTGCAGCAGGTAATTTTTGCAGTTCAGAGCAATTTATTTTTTATCTTTGTTGGATCAGAATTCTCTAAAATCCCCTTCACTTGAAATAGAATGAAATTTTGTTTGACAATAAAAAATACTTCTCAACTTTTTTTTTTTTTTTTTCTAGGATTTGAAACATTTTTTTCCTTTTAATGTAATTGAACTGCATTCTATAATGGTATAATTTGTTTCTAGAATTATTTCTTTTTGTAGCTTTTTCCCCAATAAAAGTAATTTGCTGAAATAAGATTATTTTTTCTGCATTGCTATAACTTTGTTATACCAAAATGTAAGTCACTTTCATCACGTTTCTTTTTTTTATTATTATTTTTTTAATGACAAACAAGGGCCTTACTACAGCTGAAGAATATAATGAGCCTGAATTCACTGATGGCTGTAGAGTGTTTAATGTGTGGTATTCCCAACAATGTTCTCAATTTCATGGATCGGCAGGGGAATATTCAGAGTTAACTCAGGACACTAAAGAAGAGCATAATTTTGTGTTGACAACAAAGGCTAAGTGCATGGCACTCTCTGCTGATGCGTTAATTTTACAGATTCTTCTTTGGAGACCCTTCTAGTTCCACATTTCTGAAGGATGACTGAGATTTTAGCTGGCTGACTTCTATTTGACTTTAATGGGAGATCTGCATTTTAAAATGCTGCACAATATTTTGAGAACTTCCTCATAATGTCCAGCCTAGCATTATATTATATCTGACCTTGACAATGTCAAATGATGTTATTAACATTCAGTTGTTGCAAGATGGATTCAAACATGGGGGGATGTTCTTTGGCTTGGCTCTTTGTAGTTAAGAAAGTAATAAACCTTCCTTGTCTGATTTTACATGTATAATGGACAATAACCAATGGCTGATCAACAGAAGAAATGTCAGGTGTGGAATCAATGCTGATAGAAAAATATTTCATCTGTTTACATATATGAAGGATCACTGATAAAATCTTTGATCTCATTAAGGATATAAACTCTTCACATATAGTCAATGACAAGTCTGATGAGCTAGCAGAGTTCCACCAGTCTCACTGTGCTTAGTGAATGTTCAGCTAAAAAGGGATCAAATTGACTCATGAATTTCAAGGTTTCTAGGAAATTACCATTGTGAGGTGACCCAGTTTTTTGATTAGTGTCATGAAAAGACAGGTCTCACTGAGAAATAAATGTAATAATGTCAACCATGTGCTTAAGTTCTTCTCTACATTATACACATTCGCTTTCAAATTGTTTTGTCATTTTAGCATAAACTGCATCACTTGCTTTCATCTGAGAAACACAAGCTTAGCATAGTTCTGTGCAGAAATCAAAGATGAGCATGGAAAAAAGACCCCTCTTTGCCTATTGAATCATTGATCAGACAAGCACAGCAGATATTTGCATGGATCCTTAGTAGCTGCCTTAGATAACTGTTGAAAGAGAAAGAAGAAAAGAGCAGCGAACAGGTATTTCATCCATTCATTTTGCTAATAATTGCAGGCCTTCTTATAGGTTGCCCTCTCTAGTTTAACCCAAGAACAAGACATCATGAAATGAACTGCCTTCCTGTGGTAACAAATGATCACGTTGAGGGGAAATTGGCTGGCTGGGCCAGGAAGAAGTTGAGGAAGAGAGTGAGAAGCAAAGAAAAGTTTCAGATGTGATGGCAAAGTTGGATTGAAGAGACTTATTTCACACTATCATTAGAAAGTCATTTGACTGAGTCAGAAAATACATGTGCAAATACTATGAAGTGTGAAAGCTTTATTAAGTCTTCACAATGATGAGCCTATGGTCTGTCAGCTATGAGTTGGTGCCATGGTGTTCCTTCCCTCCCTCCCTTCTGTGGCACAGAAACGCATCAGACCCATTAGATTCTTGGGATGCAACCATCCCTACCTCAATTTCTTACCATGTGTCTACTGAATTTCTTTTTTTTTTTTTTTTGTTATCCTTTCTTCCAATATTTTCAGCTCTTCCAACTCTCTTTCCTCTGTTCCTTTTTCCCCATACATTTGCAGAGACCTATCTGTGCTGCAGAGGGGCCTGCAGCACAACCAAGGGATGTGGGGAAAACTGCCTCTGCAAGAGAACATTAGCTCTTTTTCCTCCTCACTGCACATCCTGTGTTCATGACAGCTCAGTGGAGAAGAGTGAGTGTAGCCAGATAAAGCAGAAGAAGTTTGCTTTAGTAAGCTCTATGTGGAAGAGTTGTCCTTGGCTCATGGTCTTACAATAATCACAAGTAGTTGTGCCATAAAAATGGAAGCAAGATAACTTATATTTTTCTCTTAAAAAGACTGAAAAAGATCAGTGGAAAAAAGAGGGAAAAAGTCTCTCTAGGTTCAGTAAATGAAAACAGAAGGAGGTAATATAATAATGTACAACCACAGCTCTTCCTCAATGTGGTAGCAGCATCTGTTAAAAATGCAGGACTCTTAAAACAGGCAAGGAGCTTTAAAAGCCTGGCTGAGCCACAAAACAGGTACATATCATAGAGATGGTGGCTTCAGTTTGTTGGAATAAGGTTTCCCATTAACTGCTGTGGATTCCCATCCACTGTCTGTGGATTCTGTTTTTTTTTTCCTCTTCTACTTTTCCTCTGCTTTTTCTCCAGTGACTTCCAGTTGTGTTAAAAACTAGTGTTCAGTCCTCTGAAGTATCCATTGGCTTTGACTGGTGTTATAAGCCACCTTGTGATGGGCTGTAGTAGGAAAAGTAGTTGCCACTGGAGGTGAACACAAGGTGAGATAAAAACTGAACAAAAATATGGCATTGTTCTTTTTAAACTGCAAATTCAAGTCCAAGGTGTGAACAGCAAAACCTTCAAATAATAAATGTGCAGACAAATCTCTCGGATGCACTGTAAGACAGTTTTGGAAGACATAATCACAACCCATGTGAGTTAGATGTGGCAATTGCATATGTGTAGGCTACCATGGCTACAAGTCTTTTCAAAACCAAAGCAGAACATTTCATGAAGAGCACTCTTCACTGCCTAAGTTAATTCTGCTTTCTGAGGCTATCCCAGTGTCCTGGTTCACAGGAGAATATGTTGAGAAAAATTCTCAGTTTTTCCCATGGCACTTGCTTTTAGTGAGGATTTTCTCTTTTTTACCCACGTTAAGATGATAATTTCTGTATGCTATAATTTGAGTGGCAGAGGTTGAGGTGGGAGGAAAGGAACTCTAAAGGAAATAACACCCTCTTCGTAATAACCATAAGCCAAACAGGTTCAGCTACCACAGGTACAAAGAACCTCAGCTAGTTAAACTGCATGCATTTCTCTCTTAAGTAAACAGTAGAATAGCCAAGTACAAATCATTCCCCAGATGTTGCAAGTGCTCTGAAATCTGTTTGAAACTATCTAAATACTTTACACTTCTCATAAATTCATATCCTGATCCCAGAAGAGGATCCAGTGTGCTCACCACAGACTAATAAACATTTATAAAAGTTTAATTACTTAGAGATATTTAAGTATCATACAAACACGTGTAAAGTGTAGAAACACTCCCCGTCAGAAAGCCCAACCTGCAAAGGCCTTTTTCTATTTAATTGCTTTTTGCTTCTCCCATTTAATAAGGAGGATTATTTTTTAACCTTTCCAGTTCCAGATAGAACTTCAGATTCTATGATAGCAGAGTGGAGGAAGAGATTGGGGCATTTAATCACCTGCAGAGTGAAAGTGATGGAAAAAAGAAAATGGGTTTACTGCCTTCTAGATTAGTTTGTAGGCAATTTGTGTTTGAATTCCTCTTAAATCATTTTCTGCATAATATTAGTGGTCTGAAATTATATGAAATGGCATCAGAAACCATCCTTCTTTTTCAGCACTGAGAAGTCCTCTCCCAGAGTCCTTGTTATTCTTTAAGTCATCTATTTTCCCTTCATTTATTCTTTCATGTTGTGCTCTGCCTTCTGATGGGCAATACAATTCAAAAATGAACAGGAAGTGGCTTTGCAGCAAGCTTTGTCTCTTTGCTGCCAGTGTGCTTCATACATTTGTGAAGAAGCAGACCCACATCATAAAACCAACTGAAAGCCACAGAGGTACCTCTCTAAAAAATGTAATGGACTGTACTGAAAGCCTAACTTTTACTGATGTGAGGTTTGGGACTTTATCCAGGTAAGAATTCATGCAGCAATGAGCACAGATAAGGCAGATGACCCAGAGTAGGGCCAAACTGTTTATCAGCAGATGTGTTTTTGAAAATCTTCCTTAACTGGTCATGGCAGCGGAAAATACCCTGCTGTTAAACGCATCTGCAATCCACTGTGCTCCCAATCCACCTACAAAAATTCTGACCTTTAAAGAAATGATGGAGAAGCTGGTGATTTTTTCCATGGCATTGAAGCTCGGTCTATTTTAGGCTCCAAGGCAATTGCAGCCCTTTTTGCTCCCTGTTTCACATCACTTTTAAGTCTTGTTCTGGCCACTATGAACCCTTCAGCACTTCTCCCTGTGCAATCACTCGAGTCAAGATCTGTGATTTGTGATTTGCAGATGACATGTACATTTCTTGGCTGATGGCTGTTAAAACAGTTTTCAAACCTAAGGCAATAAACTGCAGGGATGCAGTTAGAGCTCTCTCTTGCCACACTAAATTGCCATTCTCATGCAAATGAATAACAAGTTTCTCATTAGTATAATCAAAAAAAAAAAACTGTAGTACATTTCCAATGGTGTGAATTTCTACATTAATATTTTAATGAAATCATTTTGTCAATTTCCATTACATACCATCTCTAGATGTGAATATCATAATTAATTAGTATGTATCAAAAATGATGATGCAACTTACTGTATAGGAAAAAGGAAAAAATAGTTTCTGTATTTGCCAATTGTAAGTCCTTTAATCCTTTCAGCATGGAAATATACTACTGAGTTGTAGAACACAGATACACTTCCTAAAGCATTAACAAAATTGTTTATACATTTCTGATCATCTTTCATTTAAATATTTATAAAATACATACTGGGAAGTACGTACCTTTTAGAAAACTGAGTCTGTGTCATTTTCTTCAAATATTTACTTCTGTTCTTCTTAAAAGATACCTAAAAAGAAAACCTGCTGGATTTTGTTTTAAGTGACACCATAAATGTACAAACACAATATAATTTAAACAGAAAATAATGTGATTACCGTCAGAAGGATTACTGCAGTTCATTGTTCAGAGAGCAGGAAACAAAATTATTGTTTCAAATACTGTCTTTGCTTGAAAAAAAAACAAAAACAAAAACAAAAACAAATGTATTGAAGTGCTTCAGCCTTAATGTGCAGCCTAAAGTCTACATATTCCTAATCCTGTCAAAATGCAGGTCTGAAGATTAACAGAATGTATAATAAGTGTGTCTGTGTCATTACAAATAAAAATAGTATTGCTAAATCAAGTGTAGCCCTTTATAAATGTAAAAAAGCCCAACTTAAGCAGATTTGCACTTTATTATTCTATAGCTCTGAGGAGAAAAAAAGCAAATTGACTAAAACAGATTCTCTGTTTCTGTGATATAAATCAATTCATCTGCACACACACAAAAACCCATTTGGCATAGATGTCTCTAGCAAATAATATTTATTGAGATTTCTTGTACATTTAATTATTAATACCAGCAGTGTTACAGTACTTCTATGAGGTTGCTATTACTGACCCTGTACCTGTTGTGTTTTTTTCCCCTCATATTATTTCCTCTACAACCATGAAAGCATAGCACGTCCCAATTATCTTGTGTGACAGAGTCAAAAAGACTTTTGGTTTTGTTGTCTGTTGCTAGTTCTCTTATTGTCAGCATTTCAGGGCTTGACTGACTACTATCCTACAAAATATTGTTTAGTTTAACCATTTTATAATTAGTGCATTTGGTGCATTAACAATACTTTTATACAGAACTACCATTTTTGATGTATTAAAATGAGTCTTTCAGAAATGTTCAATGAAGCTAAAAGAAAATATAAAGAATGTATACAGTTCTTTGTTTAGTAGTAATCTTAACCTAGACACAGTGGTGCTACCTTTATAAGGTGTAGTGAATTGCACTGTTAAGGTAGAATATTACAAGTACCTTCCAATACAGAGACTTTCTTATTGTGTTAATACTTTTCCTTCAATGACACAGAATACTTAGAATAATAGAGAAAGGTTGAATTAGAATGTGCTCTGTTGTGTTGTGTGTATATAAATATGAAGAATGATATATGAACTCATACCTTTTACTGAGTCATGACACTTTTGCACACTCTAGAATAGAAGATATGTCAATAATCATCCTTTTGGTGGAAAAATTATTTTCAGGCAGCCTTTTTCCTTCCACATCTTTTAAATAAGCAAGCCAGCCAGTGAACTCAGAATGAGTGAAGTCAGTAGAAAGCTGCAAGATGTAGCACTATTGAACTCAGTAGTAAGACTCTCACTGACTTCAATAGAGGCAAATTTCTCCCAAACATTTTCAAAGGTGCCTGGAGGGTGTGCGTCACCAACCTAAGGAATTTTAAGGAGGTATTTCACACTGCTTGAAAATCGTATATTTCAGACACATCCAGAAACTGGCATGTAAAAGTAGCTGGTATAATAAGCACTAAAATAGGGCAGCTCCTATTCCTTAGTGATGAAAACAGAACTGGTCTGGCTTTTGTGATCAGCTGGCATGTTGTACTAGATTTGCACGTTCTTAAGTGTACTGATCCAGATCCCGAAGGTTTTGCATGCACAGCAACCCTCTGGTCATTGAGGACAGTGGGAGCTCTGCTGGAGTCAAGCCCTCAGGACTAGGCATAGAATTTCCTCTTAAGCTTATTTCCTCTTAAGCTTTCACTTGAAGAACTAAAAATGACCAAAAGAACTAACTATACCATTTATAGCAGGAAATATGATGTCTTGATTATCTAAATCTACAAATAAATCAGAAGCATCTCTTGCATTGAGTTTCTTGGGCAGGGACTATTAACATTTATTGGACAGGAGTGTGTCTGGCTCTGAAACATACAGGCACTGCAAGAGGAAGCACTGGAGACTGAGTTTAAAAGCACAGCACTGTAATCTCTGTCATTATTTTCTCGTTATAAATTCACTTGGAATCTCTCAAGAGTCAGGTCCCTCCCTTTGTGCATGCCAAGGATCTTCTTCCTGATGCTAGTCATTTGGGGAAGGAACACATCTGCCTCTCATCTGCTGTCTGGGAACAGAGGCACTACCCAACGCAATGTTCTCCCTCATGTACACCTCTGCAAAGGTCCACAGACCCTCCCTGCACAGAGCAGTGCTGCTCCAACAATTCAGTGAAAGGAAGGAGGGGGATCCCTAACTTGGAGATGTGCCATCCATTTTCAGTCCTTCTTCCACCCTGCTGCTAGAACAGAGAGACAGTTGGTTTCATAGCACTCTGGTTACTGGAGGGGGTGTAGATTGTCTCGTACAGCAGAGACTGTAGGAAGCAAAGACTAGATTGTAGAACATGTGTGACAGGCAGCAAAATAATGCTCCATAATTTACTGTCCCAGTTATTACTTGTATTCCAAGTTGCAATATGGCCAAGAGAACTGCATGTTGTTCAGGAACAGGTGTTCAGCAGTTAAGGAAAGCCATGGGCTTCTCGGCCTATACTCCAGGTCATCTTCAGGCAGTTCTTTCCCTCTGTGCCTCCAGTGAACGAGCAATCAAAGCACTTAAATGGCCTTACGAAAGTGATACAGATTTTAAGGCAAACATACCACCCATGCTGTTAGGGGAACAGGTAGGAGAATCCCCAACCCCTGCAATTTCTGTTCCTTTAAGGAACACAGCCTCTTTGCAAAAGGGTTTGATGTTATGCTGAGATTTGTGCTGAATCATGGAAGACAGTTTTTTGTTCATATGTTTGCTCTGGTAAATGGCAGAAAAATTAAAATCTTCTACAGAAAAGGAAGAATGTGGGTGAGTTTTCAACTTGGGTAAAGGAAATATTTTTTTAAAGAGTGTTCTGATATCCTCAAAACTAAGAATTCCAGTGTTCAAGAACTCTTTTTTCTTTTCTTTCTTTCTTTTTTTGAAGGATTTTTAATATGAAATTAAAAGAAATGAAAACAAAAGGAAGTGCTAGAATCATCTCCAGAAGAACTGTTCTGGTTAATCGCAACAGAAATTTTGTTGTTCTGGATTAATCTTCCTGTCCATCACTTCAGTATTTTGAGTTTTTCCAAGACTTAAACTAAATGATCTCTAACTAGCTCTGTCTGTTCAAAACAAGTACACGATAGGTAGGGCTAATGCCAGTGAACCAATACCAGCAAAGGATTCTGGGCTAAAGAAACATAAATACAATTTCATTAAAACATACGAATCCATGTATATAGTAAGAAAACAGTTAAGTCATTAAAAGGTGTCTAATATTTTGGACTTTCTGCAGTTTAAACGTCTTCATTAATGATGACTGAAGCCAACAAAAATCCTTCCTCCTTGTGTAACTTTTGGTTATAACTCTGAATTTTTTTCTTATAAGAAATGCTGCCATGTCACTAGTACCTCTGATGAGCAGAGTATCAGCAACATCTGATACAGAGTATCAGAGTATAAGCAACAGGTTCACTGAGAAAATACTTCCTATCTGTTAGAAAAAGTTGACAGTTTTCAAATGGATGATGCATGATTTAGGTGTGTTGGTGAGTAATATACAGTAGGTTTCACACTGAATGTATCACAGAATATATACTTATCATGGTAACAAGAGAGCTTATTTAATAGAGCTGCTAATATTCTCTCTCAGGGTATATAGCGGTAAATACACATTTTTATAATCTAGAGTGCATCTCTTAAGTGTTGTATTAATTTCCTTATTTGGTGAATATTGTAATGAATAGCAATTGGAGAAAGCATGATGGATGAAGAAGAAAACTGTAGCACTGAAAACTGATCTGGGGAATAGCTCTGATACAGTGATTGTTTTCTTCCAGCCTGCTTTTTAGTGTTGTCTTTTACCCTAGTAAAGCTTTCAGATCACAGCTGCTTCTGTATTGATGAGTATGGGGTACACAAAAAATTCTAGCTGTGAATGTTCAATCAATCTTATACAGGCAAAATTGCCACTCTCCAGCTCATTTATGTAATGATTTTAGTTTGTATCAGAAAAGCCACGACAGAAATCCACTCCCATGTGTGTGCAATTAATTGTTTAAATCAAACATGTATCTTTCCTACACAAGATGCTTATACCTAAATTTTGTAGCAGACAAAACTATACTTCTTGAATAGATGATACAGAAATTGGTTGAAGTTTACTTTCTGTTAGCCAAGGGCTGCTTCTTGCCTTCTTCAAGTGTAGTCTATTTAATCTCCTGTAGTGTGGGAAATTATGTTCAAAATCTCTGTGATCCTCTGTCTCTAGTAAGTTATGCAAGTAGTGACAAGTATACACCGTAAGGTCTTGAGATTATATCTGTAATGTGTGGCTACAGACTGTTGATCAGGAGAGCCTGGAAGAAAAACATTATTTTCAGGTGTGAAAAACCATCACCTTTATCAAATAATTTCTCTTACATCTCTCCCAAGGCATTGTAACCTATTTAAACTTGGGAGGTTAAGTTTGTAGCGTTCATTATGACTGAAAATTTAGTTCACACAATCATGATGTTCTCTTTATTAAGTGTTACTGTTAAGCAATATTAAAAGAAACACAATATAGTTGGCCTTTTTGAAAGATTCATGGGATATTTATTTCTTTGCCTGGTCTCTTAATTTTATCTGCTTTTTTAAGATTCTGACATGCAAGCTAGCATTGCTGCTATATGCATTATTTGCCACATATTATCTGATTTACCTATGTATATCTTACAATTTACAGTTCTGTCTGGAGCATATAATTGAAATGCTTAAGGGTAACATAAATGTCTTTTGACAGAACTATGGCTTGAATCTGGTTGGTAGCTCTTTTCTTGAACCTCAAAACAAATGAAAAATACATTCTCGCAGGTAGCCTGTCAATTTTACTGTACCTAGCAAAAATATGTTTTGTAAGACTCTTCACCCATGTCATCGTATGAATTATTAGATAGAATAGCAAGTTTCAGAAACTCTACCAAGAAATATTCTTATATAAATATACCTGTACTAAAAATGGCCTCCTCAGCCCTCCTTTCCCAATCTAATCCCATTTAGTACCTTCAGCCCCACTTCATCTCTACCCCTTGACAAATACTTAGTCTCCAACCTTTAGGATAACTGTTCTTTTGTTAATCTTTTGCCATATCTACTGTCATGTCTAAGATGTTGGGCAGGACTTTAACCCAGTCATGCTGGTTGCTAGCAGTGGGTTAGGAGTTCTAAAGAGAATCTTCAGTTAAACTTGAGAAGACTCCTCAGGTAACCCTAAGTGCAGGACTTCCTATGAACATGGTATGTGTGTGCAAATCGGAAAGGATTTTTTCTATCCAGAGACACTGAGTGAGCAGCACTTGAGGAACTTCAGAAGGTGCCAGGATTTTTGGTAGAGGAAGGCAGGTTCCTGCTGCATCCATACAATGTTGCTGACCAGCAGACTGGTGGATACATGATGAAAACTCCTGCATCCCTCCAAAATGGGTAATGCTGAATGTGTGTTCAGAAATGTTTCCTCATTGTCTTGCTAGGGGGATGAATTGGCTCCATATTGCCTTTCAGTGTGGGCTTCACCTACTGGCCCAGTGCAGTCCTGAATTACCATCAAACAATCATTACTGGGGCAAGATCATTTACTTGGACTGAAAAATCTTCAGAAAGGACCATGTTTGCTCACTGTGCAAATTGCATTCTTCTCTCCAACCAGCCAAGAAATAAGCTGGCCAGAAGCTGTGCAGCAGTTCATATAGGTGCTGTGACTCCACTTTTGGGTGATAGTTCCTATATTTAGAAAGTAGTTTGTTAATCATTAGTCCCTACCTGTCTGGATGCAGGTCCTTTTCAAAGCACTGAGGGATTGGATTTTCAGAGGTCCTGATTTCAGCAAGAGCTGCACTTCTGAAGATCAAGCCACAAACTCTCTACAACAGACTAGTCCGAGGGGAGGAAAAACCCACTAGATGTGGAAGACAGATCTTTCTAAAGAAAAATGAAGAGGACTGTGTCACCTGCTCCTGAATTCCTTTGATCACAAAGCCCATTCTTGATAGGGAGATGGAGATATTACTGACTTTTCTCTTTAATAGAAGTGGGAGATGGATTGGAAATGTAAACATTGAAAGGCTTTTTTTGAAGAATGTCAAGTGCTAGCAGGAGAATCAAACAGTTTGCAACACCAAACTTGATGTGATTCTCCTGAAAGGCAGCCTGATGCATTGGAAATGCCACATTTCCACTCCTGGGTCCCAGTGAAATTATCTGGAGAAAAGGGAATAATTTCTAAACTATTGACTTGTAGAGCTAGCTCAATGTGGCCTAATGTTTTTCAGTAAAATGCTCCTAATAATCTTTTTTTTTAAATGGTAGGTTGTAGAATTTTTTGTTGCTGCTTCCAAGCCAGAAGGGCATGGGACATCTGCCACGATGGAAGAAAAGGTGGTGGGTGACGTGAGAGTGAGTGGGAATAGACTCTGCTTTACTTGCAGGACTTCTTTGCTGAGGTATGACAGCTGTGGTAACCCATTTCCTGCCATCAAGAGGCAGCTATAAGAAAAGATTATGAAATATCCTATCCTTATCTGGGAAACATACAGTGTTTCCCAATGACCAATTTATTATTTTCACCCTGTCCAGCAATACGAAAGGATGCATCAGGGATCTGTCTTTCTCTGCTCTGAATAACTCAAATTGGGCTGCAACATGTGAAATAATTGAGCTGACCAGAATTTACAGCTCTAGGTGGAGTTTCTTCTTTCTGTTGGGTTTGTGAGTCATGACAATAAGAGTTACCACATGAGCACAATGCAAAACTTACACGCTCATTTCTCATTTTTATATTGTTTTATGCTCTGTTCAGCACCAACAAGGTCCAGCTCTCTTAGGAAATAGTCTCTACAATGATTACGTGTTTTTAAAAATCAGAGCAACAGACAGATCATGCTAGCCATACTCTCTCATTTTTTACTCAGATCTTCATGTAGTAAGTCCCGCATGGCTTTCAGAGAGGCCTGTCTTGTTTAATGTGGACTTTGTTGGTCTGTAATTTATTTTACTTAATTATTTATGGCTACATTATGTATATTAGCTGCACTTGTCTAAATAACTAGGGTTGCAATGGAAGACTGTCTGTTTAGTTGATGAATTCCCATTACTTTCTGCATTTCTTAAGGTGATTTTGTGATGAGATTAGTTTGCTGTTTATTGTTCCTGCGCTTGTGTTTAGCAGCAACACTGGGACAACAATAAGATGAGGCACAGGCAGAACTTAAACAGATGAACATGTAACAATGGTTCCATTTTGCACTTGGGAATGCTTTGGGATAGGGAGATTTTATAGAACTGAATGAATGAAAGAATACTCCAAGCTAATTTTTTATTAAAAAGCACATTTAAATCAAGAGCTCTTTTTATCCCTTACTGTGACGAATTTGAGACCATTACCATATTTTATTTTTTACTCATTAAAATGAGACAATTTATAACATAGTAAGTGGAAACGTACCTGGAAAAGAGAAATAGACTGGAGGATTTTTCCTGTTTCTTACTACTTGCTAACAACTCTCAACCACAGCAAGCAGCTAGCAGACCAAGTACAGGTTAACCATTTTAATATTTATTGATTGGGAAAATACCCTGAGCACAATTTTAGTATGGTTTCCTTGGACATAAGGGCATAAATGGCTCTATAAAATGTAAATACATTCTTAATTACCTCAAGTGCCCCCTCTGCCCAAGTGGCTCTTTTACATGAAACACATCTTGCTAGTAATGAGCACAAATATTGCTAATGGACTGTGAAGGGTATATTGTTTCTCCTCTCCTCCCCTTCCCTTCCCCCCCTCCCCTTCCCCCCCCCATCCTCCCCTCCCCTCCCGTACCACATTGGCAATGTGCAGAGTTCACTCATCCTTTAGGAAAGTTCTCAGAGCTTTTTCCCTGTAAGGGAGCTCGTCCAAAATGAGGATCATCATAATCTTATTCCTGACTGTTCCTGTATTTCTTGCAGTCTGCCTTGAGTCCCTAACATAAGTAAAAGGAGACAAAGGTACTTCCAAATATGTTACAGCTTTCATTTTTTTCCCAAAGGAAATATTCATCCAGAAGTTCCTTTCTTTTTTCCACTCCCAATTTTTGTCTCAGGAGCAAGGTTCATTCCTGCTCCTCAGCCTCTGTCAGGAATACCATTTCATGCTTCTGCATGAAGACCTAAGCTTATTCATTCCATTCTTATCCTTTAAGGTGGATGTTGCATCTTGCAGATCTCTAGCAGGAGAAGCCCAAATTCTGAGATGCTAGAGAGGTAATTGCTGGATTTGGAATAGGGACCAAATGAGGACCCTGGTGTGGAGATCACCATGAAAGGAGCTGTAAGGTGCACGAAATTGGCACTTCCTTGCCCTAGGCATCCTCCTGGGTAGACCTACTACCTCATCCTTACCCACTGGTCTCTCAAGCTCCAGGGCCTCAAAGCTATTGTGTAAGGGCACCTGGGAAGGTGGGGCCGGTAGGGGGCGTTGCCTGCGAGGTCGAGTAGGAAGCTGTCTCCGTTCTTCCTCAACTCCCAGGTCTCCTCCCTCTGCTCGACTGCGACAGGGCAGAGGGTCCACCCCCATTTGGGGTGTCTCAGCCCGGTACCTCTCCTTCAGGCCTGGCGGGGAGTTGCTCCACCAGTCTATCTCTCACTCACACTCCCTGATGGCCCTCAACCTCTCCACCTCCTCCTTGAGCTCCGCCACCAGGCCGACCAGGTCATCCACCTGCTCACACCTCATACACACGGCTCAGACACTCCCTGCATCCAGAGACCTGAACTGCCGCATTTTTTCAGGCATTCATTCTGGGTTATCACAGACTTTCTAGAAGGAGCTTTCTGCCTAGCGCAGACCACTGCGGTTTAGCTTCAGACAGGCAGCTGATAGACGAGGTGTTCTCCTGAGCAGGGAGGGACGCTCCGCCCCGCCTCAGCGCGCCCTACCTGCGCGAACTGCCTGCCCTGATCGCTCACGCTCCCTAGGGGCTGCTTTTGAACGTCAGGGTAGAGGGAGCGCTGCTGGCTCCGCCTACGCCTCGTCAGCGTTCCTCGCGAGGGCAGCCGGGTTCCGGCGGTATCCTCGGCTGGTTCAAGTGGCCTCAATGCTGGAAAAAAGTCCTACCTGTCCCGATCCCCCACTCTGCTGCAGAACGTGTCTGCCCCGGAGCCGATTGCCTCGGCAAGGGTGTGACTAGGTCACACTGCAGCAGCAGCCACAGCACTGAATGTGGATCTATGACTGTGACAGTAGAGAAGGGTCCAGGAAAAGAGAAAAGGGACCTGGGGAGGGAAAAACAGATCCAGATGTGGGACAGAAGGGCAACTGGTCTTAGAGAACTTGCCAAGTCCTTTGCTGCAGACTGCATATCCCACGTATTGAATATCCAGTGCTGGGGAATATAAAGTGTTTCAGAGGAAGCAGATTTGCTCTTTCTGCTCCTGTGCTATAAGTAGATATGTATTTCGTTTACTCTTCCCTCTTCTTCCCCTCTGTGCAGATATATAAACTTGGTAGCAGGAAGTTCGTCATGCTCCATAAAATTAGCACATCTGTAATGTATATGCCTTTTAACTTCCAGTTACATTTCAATAACGGAAGAGCTAAGGGTCATAGCAAATCATTTATGGTACCAGAAAGCTGTGGGAGAAGATTGCTTGCCTTCTAATCTGGTATGACCCAAAGAAGTGAGAGAAATAACTCAGGGCTAGGTTGTTTCCTCTGGAGTGTTTCACACTGGAGCGGCCCACAGCAGTAAGTGCTTAAGTGGCAAAAGGGAATAGACGAAGAGTATATAACCAGAGATGGTATCTTTTCTAATAGCATTTCTAAGAATTAAATAATATGATAGAAAATAGGATAACTTAACCACAGTGAGCCAGAAAAGGAGCTTTCTCATTAGGGGACAGACTAATGAAAGGCAAAAATTATCAGCCATAAATTTTACTTAGGAATGATTTTTTTCTCAAACTTTATTTTTCTGGGAGACTGAACAGTCTCCTCAATGTTTCCCATAAGCTCAGAAACAGCCACTTTGTCACATTTGCCATAGATATATACTACCCTGAGTTAAACATATATATATACACACCATGTAATGCACAGCCAGCAAAAACATATGGGGCAATTATCTCCCCTTGGATTATGAATCTTGAGAAAGCAGAAAACACTTCTTCAGCACTCTCTGTAAGTGTAGATTTTATGCAAAATACCTGAAGGAACATTTGTGTCATTACATAAATTCATTTTTCTAAACACAGTGAAATTTCTATAACTATTTTGGAAACGTGCATTAGCACATAGAATTGTTGTAGTAGGAAAATTTGATCTGTTGATTTTACTTCCATGGTGGAATCTTTACAGTCTATATGATTTCCACTCCACTTCACTGATGGTGGAAAAGCTTTTTTTCATGGTTTATTTAACAGACAGTCATTTTGATTAGCAAGATGAGTAATACTTTATAGCTGTTTCCAACTACTGCATCTGTTCTATCAGTGGATTCAAATATTCGAGGCTATATTGACAGAAATGTGAAATGCAAGAGAAATGGGTACAAGAAGGGACACACAGACACACATGCATGCTTCAAGAATCTAGTCATGTTAAGAGAAATCAAACACCATGTTAGTCTTAAATCTGTGCCACCAACTCAGGGCACAGATTTGCTAAACTTGAAAAGCAGAATCCTGTTCACAAGGGGTGAGGTTTAGCAGAAGTTCTGTCTCAGACAGGTTGGTTTGAAACCTATGTGCTAATTCTGCTCCATGAAAATATAGTAAAAGTTTTGCCATTGACTCCAAAGGAGATCAAAACTGGACACTGCACGTATTGGGGGGGGGGGATGGATGGAGTTTAGATTCCCCACTAAAATTGGGTTGGGATGACTCTTCTGTGTTATTGAGTACACATACTGTCTCCATCTTTGGATGTAGTAATAATATTTTTGCCTCAGCTTTGCTTTTAGAAAGATTTATGTTTACATTGCTTTCTGTGGGTTTGTATTGTGTTGGAGTCCTGACATTCATCAGTGAAATTTATGTGATGCATTAGCTTGTCCATTTCTTTAGGTTAGACAGAAATGAACTCGGCAGATTTTGATGTCTGTACATGAGACATCTTAATACTGTGTTTATTTCACCCATCACAGAGTTCAGAAAATAAGTTCATTCTTATAGCAATGATTAACAGCAATCACTTTAATCACTTTTATAGAATACTCTTCCAATGTCTGAAGCAATATGTACAAGTTATACAGGTATGAGTCTTCATTGTTTACAATGCATAAAACTGTAGAAGAGCAGTCATTATAGTTCTCCTGAATACTTTGTGAAATTATTAGTGTATCAGGATGTTGTGTCACCATCTCTCTGCATATTTACAAATGACGGAGGAAACTCCGTTCTCATCACAGAATGAGGCTCAAAGTCATCTGAAGAGTGACTAATACACTAATCCTTCCTACTTCCCCCAAATTGGATGAACTCTACTTGTGCATTCATGCCTTTTCAATCTGTAGTTGCTTGAGTATTTTGGAAGCCACATAAATAAGAACAAACAGAAAAAGATGTGGTGATTCATGATTATAAAATTAAAAATAGAATTACTGTCTGGGAGATTCAGACTTCCTAATTAAAAGAATTGAGAAGACAGGACTAAATTATGAGATTTTATTTAGAGTAGATTGCAATGTGACAAACTGTTCTAAAAATATGTCTGAAAATAAAAACTTTTTGCAAATATATATAGAGATCACTATATCAGCAAAATTTAGATTCAGGTACATTCACAATCACAAACAGCAGCACCTACACTGTACTGTTAAAGAGTCTTTTTCCAGCTCAGCTTGATGGGCATGTTGATGCAAGTTTGATAAAGAAAATATAATTTATCTTTGCCAGTGATGGAGATTTTAACACTTGCTTGAAATAACTGATAACCTGGCACAGGAGAGTTAAGGGATCACTGTACAGAATTTCATTTGGCTAATAACAAAAGCTGTTTAAAAATGCTATGAGCACTGTTTTTTGGAATATATAAAGAAGCATTATTCTGTTGATTTTTGCAGCAACTATAATTTTTTTTTTTCACTTATATTGTACTATTTTCTCAACAAATAAAAACAGGAATGCATTTGCTGCTCTTGATTCATTAGGCAAGAAAATAAAGGGCTTAAGGAATTAGTCCATAAGAAGCCACATTCATAGTATTGCATCTAACATGTAGGATCTTACAAATAAAAAATCATCTACAGTGTTCCCATAGAAGTCCTGTGTTTGGAAACACTGTTGACTACTTGAAGGTGAGATATCACAGATTTTTTACTAGATCATCTTGATTGTTTTACTGATGGATTGACATGTGTGTATACAATACAATCATTCAGGTTGAAAGAGATCCTGAGAGGTCCAACCTCTTCCTCCTCCTCCTTCTCCTCAACACTGAATTAAGATTAGACTTTGGACTTTGTACAAGCTCTGGACTTCGTACAGTTGGGTCTTGAAAACCTCCAAGGTTGGAGATTCCACAATCTCATAGACTCCTTGCTTCAATGCTATCTGTATAATGAAGAAATCTGCCTTTACATGAAGCCACCACTTGTACCACCTTCACTACCTTCTGTTTTTAGATATATAAATTATATCTAAAAACAATTAAAGAAAATTTAAAAGTCTATAGAATGTTACTAACTTTCATCTGTCCCATTCCAACCAATGAGTCTTGCCTTCAAGTAACAAGAAAGGATAAAATATGTATTGTGACTGAGCCTGAGGCTAGTGTGACTAAAAGGTTGCCTTGCTGCTTTTATGAAAGAAGTTATTATTTTCAATTAAAACAACAAACAAACAAACATAAAACTAAAAAAAAAAAAAAAAGCTTCAGCAAAAATGACCAGATAATTAATTTATCCTTCAGATATCCTAATTCATTATCCTTATTATATTCACTTACAGGTTGGATGAAGGCTGTGAGGAGGATCTGTATATATCTGAGAAGGCCATAACTGAGATAATCAGAAATCTCCCATGGATGTAAGTCCAAGGATGTCTAGATAGAATCCAGGGTTATACTGTATCTTTCGTGGCCCTCAGCACAGTTTTTACTTCTCTTTCTTGCCAATTTGTGATGCTGCAGGGATGTACACTGCCCTTTACCTGTTATCTCATGTTACATGCTACCCTGCTTAGAAGCAAATCTCACATAGCAGCACCCTCCAGCATGTTTTCCTGTGCAACCTCTAGAATTTTAGTTGCCTTTGCAGTGCGGGGAGCAAATAGAAAGGAAAACTTGGAAGTTCCTAGGATGGCACAATTGTTTCCTGTTGCAGAGATGAAATAGGATGTTCAAGCTCTTTGATCTCAGGCTGGGATCTATAAGGTTCAATAGGAATGCCAGGGATGTCCCATCAGAGCAGTACACAAGCAGCCACATGGAACATGGTAAGGGCTTCTTGCCACGTATGTGGCCACCTCAGCTGAGCCAGTGTCCTTGAATGAATTGTACCTTTTGCCTGTCAAGACGCAAACGAGATCATAGGCTGACACTAAGACATGTCACTAGTCATTTCCACTGGTGGTACATAATTCTGTTGCAAGTACTAACTACCCCCGTGGTTTTGGCTGCCCAAACAATGGACACAGGGCACAACAATGCATTCAAGGGGGGAACAGACTTTGTGCAGGATGAAATTCTCCTACCCAGGGTTAAGAAGCAACATATCTTTTTTCATCTAGATTTTCTCTCTGCTTTCTGCTTTGATTTTTATTTTTGTGCCTGCTGTTCTTGTAGGTTTGGATGTCTGTGAAATAATATTTCAGCCAGTTTGGGGAGCTGTAAATGTTGGCTAATTAGTTTGTAGTCTGTGCTCAGAAAATAAAGTTTTGTCAGTGTCAGGCAGTGAGGCGATGTGGGGATTTTTGTTTGTTTTATCATTTTGGAGATAGAGAAGTAATAGCTAACTGCTCTGCTAGACAGCTTTTGTGCTGTGTTGTTGAACAACTACAAAGGCTCACTTTATGAATAGAAGACACTAGATTATGATTGAAACTGAAACACATCAGGAATCATTAGGTTTTGTTATATAAATATTAGAAAGGATTTTTATAAAAATAACCAAACCAGTCACATCTTAAATGCTTAAAATGGGACATGAGATTTCAAAGTGCTGGATGTTGATTAAAAAAAGAAAGGGGAAAACATTTTTACACTGAGAAATGGCTTGTACACCCTCTCCAACATTAATTATCGATCTTATATGCAAGGCAGATTAATATTTATTTATGAGTGGGGTCTTTCTGTATTGTGCAACTACTTAGTGCCGTTTTGAGGTCATTTTTATAGTTCAGTATTTTCCATTCTGTCACATATTCATCCTTTGTTTTTTCTTTCTTACCAATACAGAAGTGAACACTTCTGAGCTGCATACCACAGGGGACATACCGTTCCAAAAAGGGCAGAGACAGATGGAAAAGTGGAGTTTCAACCTTTACAGATAAGAATGTGTATCCATTTAATAACAATAATAATAACAAACTAAAATATTTTCAGAAAATTGAAGCCTCAACAACAGCTCACAGGAGTTGTGGAGCAGCAGATAATTATTCTATGACCATCAACAAAAGTAATGGCCCAAGAACCAATGCTGCCACTTGATAGCTACATATACACAAAAGGCCAGTGCAAAGCTTAGTCTTCTTTGACTTGCTTCTTTACAATAAAAGAAATTACTGCTTAAAGGTAAAAAAAATGTGAATTTGAATGAAAATGAGAAAACACTATAAGAGGAAAAGAAAGGAAAAAGAAAGGCTGGGGAGATTAGGAAAGATAACAATACCTCTTCTACCACTAAGTTGTTTGGACAAATAAAATTGGCATTTCTACTCTCCCACTTGTCTATTTGCATTTCTCCCCTCCCTTCGTACAGTAAATATATACTTGAAGAAAGATGCTCTAATTTTGGTGTTTATTCGCTGCTCATTCTGAGTACAGTCTCTGTGGTGAGGTTATATTGTACTTGCTTGTAACAATTAAAATAATATTGCTTTGAACTGAATTTGCTAAGCTCAGAACCTGGGAAAAAGTGCAAGTGGATTTAAGGAGTCACTTTTCTGTTTCCTGGCCTCTTCACTGTTGCACCCCCTGCTTCTCCATTCTTAGTGGCATTAGGACTCACCCAGCCTCAGAAACATCCTCTGAGAGGTTGCAGACTATGGTGATGTTCCCACTGCTGTTTTTTTGTTTTGTTTTGTTTTGTTTTTAGACCAGTGGCCCTCCAGACACATTGCCCTGCTTCCAGAAGATGCAAAATGCTTCAATCTGTCAGCCTGAAGAACAAGAGCCAACCCAGTGTTTGCTGGAGCTTTATTGTGTTATGAGAATTGTCAGAGCAAGCTTGCTGGTTGCTGTTGTTTCTAGAGAGAGCTGTGAAGATGCCAGGGCTTGTGGGAGAATCTGCCCTTACCTGGCCTGAACTCTAAGGCTAAATCTTCAGTGAACTGCTACAAATTCACCCACAAAAGATGGAGCACTTCTGGTTTCACGTGTGAGCACAGCCTTTGCGTGAGTATTGGTGCACACATGCCAGGGCACAGTGGGTCCAAAAAGTCTTGTGGGAGCAACTGGAGTTTTTTGTAAGTAGAGGCATCTTTATGTGAACTGCTACAATGTCTTGTCCTTGAGTCCAGGTCAGCTAATTTGGATTTCCTTGGGAATATATGTCTTAAGAATATGGTAGAAAAGATCTATCCAGAACCGTTTCTTGTCCATCAAACCAAAGGCATGGCTGTATTTTTCTCTCTCTTAAAGTTTCCCATCTCTCAGTATGTTGTTCACTTAGAGTCTGCTAGTAGGTCTCCATTCTCTCACTCTGGCCTTTCCAGCAGGATCCCTCAAATCTTATCACCCGGGAAATGCCCTTCCTTCCAGAATTCTCAGCTTGCTCTTTTGTTTTGACACACTTCACCTGAACTCTGCTTATTAATGTAAAAATAAAAAGGACGTAATTTGCATTATATACTCACAGGAAGACCAGCAAATTCTATTAAAAATAAATAAATAAATAAACAAATTTGGAAAAAAAGACATGGGAAACAAAGAAAAGAATTGAAATGAGGTGCTTAAAAGGTTTGTGAAAGTGTGAAAAGACTTTCTTTGGCTGTCCAATATTTGTCATTCATATAATCAATTAATTTACTTCTCACAGCCAAAACACTGCCATTGAAAAGGCTTACTCAGATGCTTTACCCTGTTCATATTGATTCATTTTCAGTGAAAATATCAATATCTTTGTATAGATCTGGACCTTAAAGTTACTTAATTATTGATTGAGAAACAGTTGCTCAGACTGAGCAGGCAGATTTCTGCTATGTTCAACAATAATAAGAAACTAAGCTTTTGCATGGCTAGGCATTGTTTAGGACCATTATTATTTAGTGTATAAACCTCACCTTGTCAGAGGTGAGTAGAAGTGTACCAGAATGACTTTTCTGTGACCTAGTGTGGTCAACACTCCCCATTTCATTCATCAACTACTGAAAACTAAATTAGAGAACTGTGTACCCTTTTCAGTAATTGTTTCTTATTGTCACTCTGAAGACAGAATGAACTTTCCTGGTGAAAACACTAATAGTAAATAATACATTTAAATCATGTTGCTTTTCTGGCAACCTCCAAGTATATTTTTGAAAGCCTAAGGACTATTATATGTTGAGACAATTGATTTAAATATTTGGTGTTTTTGGTGACCTGTGAGTTCTGCTGAAACTACTGATAGTGAAATTTTTGTAATCAGGAATCTGAGATGAACAAGGTAGAAGTTTTATCTAATTCTGTATCTAATTTATTCCTCCTTTGTAAAGTTTTTGTAAGAAAATTTGGTGCTTTGACATTATCCAGGAAAGAAAAAGAAAAAAAAAAATGTAATGGCTATGACTGTAAGTAAGTGTGGAGCACAAAGCAAGATTTCCTTGGGGAAAGAAAAAAACTTGTTACCGTGAATATAAATAACGTTATTCTGTGTAGCTCCTGAACAAAGGTATATCAGAATAACTAGATATAACCTAACTTAGCCAGTATCTCTGTAGGGCTTTTTACACCTTAGCCTCTTGCACTGCACGGTCATGGGCTGAATGGCTGTTTGCAGACCCTGTGTGTGACAGCCAGCACTGGCTCAAGGCTCCTCAGCAAAGCTGGCAAACCTGAGTCTTGTCATCCCAAGAATGAGGTGCTGGGGATGAGGCTGAAGCCCAGCCCTGCCTGCATCCTGTTGGAAGGGGAAGAAGGGGAAGAAGGAACAAAGCTGAGTTCTGCCCTACAGCTGTATCTATCTCCTACATGACTCAGTCAAATCTTTTCTTTGCTTGCAACACCAGCACAATCCTGTATATCTAAGGGTCTGATGTAGAGCCATCAACTAGTGGCATGGAACAGTTTTACTTCGGCACTACAGCTTTGCCAGTGTGGTGCCACAGGTAGCTGCTCTTTCTGTCCATGCCTAGAGGTGAGTGTGTGGCCAAAGCTTTAGAAATATAGAAGCAATCATCCTATATCAGCCATGTCTTGTTTCTGACCTGGGGCAAGAGCAGATGTTTCAAAAGAAGTAAGAGATGATAGCATGAATAATACACATTAGTCTGCTTATCGTGACTAGTGTGGGAAATAGAAATCTGCAATTTGCAGAAAAAATGACAGTTCTGGAATGTTTCCCCCTGCTGAGAAGATTTCAATGTAATTGGTATGAATGACTCTCTGGTTTGTTTTTCTTTTTTTTTTTTTTTCCCCACATAATTTAGAAAAGACAATCATTCATTTACTCAAAAATACACAAATGCGGTTGAGAATAGTGATACCACAATTACCAAATATTTTTTATTTTACTATTTTTGACATCAGTCAGACTTTACTATTTGTCTGTCAAGGTTTCATTTTCAGTAGTTCTCTAGGTGGGATGGACCAACCGTTTGAAAATGCTTAAAGCTTAACAAGACTTCACAACAGAAGGTGAAGGATACTGAATCAGGAGAAAGAGCAATGGAAAGTCAGACTGGAAGAATGAACTGGATGACTGGAAGTTTGAACTGGATTTCACTTCCATTGGTAATGACAACATCAAGGTCAGTGTATGTCTGTCAAGATCCTGAGTCAGTTGGAGAGCCTAGTCACTGGGAAGTAAAGGCAGTATTGGGCTCATGTGTGCTCGTGTGTTTGAGATCTTTGATGCTGTGAGATTAAACTGGGTGATAAATTGAAGGTCCTTGGTCTCATGTCTAGCCAAGAGCTGTCCAGTGTACAATTGTGTCAGATGAAGTCCTGAGCAGATGTTTCCAGAAGGAAAAATCACCAACAATGGTATGACTTAGTCATACCATTAGTGATGGTTGATAGTCGGCTGAATATGAGCCAGCAGTGTGCTCAGGTGGCCAAGAAGGCCGACGGCATCCTGGCTTGTATCAGGAACAGTGTGACCAGCAGGGCTAGGGAGGTGATTGTCCCCCTGTACTCAGCTCCGGTGAGGCCGCACCTCGAGTACTGTGTTCAGTTTTGGGCCCCTCGCTACAAGAAGGACATCGAGGTGCTTGAGCGGTTGCAGAGAAGGGCAACGAAGCTGGTGAGGGGCCTGGAGAACAAGTCCTACGAGGAGCGGCTGAGGGAGCTGCGGTTGTTCAGCCTGGAGAAGAGGAGGCTCAGGGGCGACCTTATCACTCTTTATAAGTACATTAAAGGAGGCTGTAGTGAGGTGGGGGTTGGCCTGTTCTCCCACGTGCCTGGTGACAGGACGAGGGGGAATGGGCTTAAGTTGAGCCAGGGGAGTTTTAGGTTAGATGTTAGGAAGAACTTCTTTACTGAAAGGGTTGTGAGGCATTGGAACAGGCTGCCCAGGGAAGTGGTGGAGTCACCATCCTTGGAAGTCTTCAAAAGATGTTTAGATGTAGAGCTTAGGGATATGGTTTAGTGGGGACTGCTAGCGTTAGGTCAGAGGTTGGACTCGATGATCTTGAGGTCTCTTCCAACCTAGAAATTCTGTGTGATTCTGTGTGACTTTTCCTGGATGTTTTACAGTTTTAAAGATTTGGTGCTAGCACATCCAGAGACATGACAATACGAATTTAACTAAGAAAGATGTAGTCCATGTAATAATGTTTAAAATAATTTGTTTGCACTGCAGAGAATAATACAGTACTGATGATAATAACTTATCAAAAGGAGAAAAGTATGATGAGAACAGGATATATTTAATCTGATTTTGTATATTCTACATCTTTTTTGTGAAAAACAGAACATCTTAAATGGAAATGTTGCAGAGTTCAGAGGTTTACTGTGTTCACAGGGCCTGATTTTGCATGAAGTTTTGAAATTTGCTGGCACTAATCAAGAATAAATTCAACTGTGATAAACTAAAGGCATCTATTTAAAACTGGCATGTGAGCAGAGTCAGGCTACGTTGCTCTATACTGCTGGTCAGCCAAGAGCATAGTAGATCATCCCCTTTAGTATATAAGGAATGATAATTGGACTACATTAAGAATGACTGCTTAGGACATACCCAGTATATGTGAGCCTATTTGCAGTATAATATCTTCCAGGCAAATCCTCCATTACAAAGGCCACAATGAGAAATGGAGATTAAATTTGTGCTTTAATATGTTTTGGTTTTGTAATGTCAATTTTCTATTGATTTTATTTATGTGTCATTGAATTCTGAGATGCAAATTGCTGTTTGTTCTCTGTGTGTGTGAAGGGCACAAAACATTCTTTTAGCACAATCATATTCTTTCCTGACACTATTCTCCATATACATTTTTGATTGCACATCTCTTCCTGTGAAGTTTTTATGCAGAATTGTATATTACTCTGGCTATCCCATGTTCAGCAAAAGCATTACAAATATATGGCCTATGCATTGGCAACTACTCACGTTTTAATGAAGACCATGCATTTTATTTTATCCTATGCCATGCATCAAAGAGGAAGTCTCCATGAGCATGTTGAGCACAGGAAGTAATTGGTTTTAGAGAGCAGTGTGAGGAAACTGCTTCAGAAAAATCTTGACAGATTGCATTCCTGGGGCTCCCATTCCAGATGTCCTAAAAGCTCTTGATTTCATCTTCTTTCAGTGTCTCTGGAGAGTCTTCTTCATGAGCTTAAAACCAGCTCAGAGTTTCCTTCTTGTGTAAGATCAATGTGCCCTTGCGACTCCCTGGGTTACCTGAAGAACAAATCACCTAGGAAAATCTATCTTGGGAAATCTTAGTTCGATTTACATATTTTTGCATGTTCTTTATTCTGAAAACTCTGAAGTTATTAAATTCCCATGTGCTTCTTTCTTTCACTGTCAGTATGTTGATAGCCCTATGTTTCTGTTGTTTCTGCTCAATATATGGAGTAACAGTCCATACAGGACATTTTTTCAGCCATGAGAAAACCTTGAATGAATCAATATATCCTCCTAAAACTCTGCAGGAAGTTGAGTATATCAAAAATCAAAAGTGTCTAAATAAAGATTTCACATATAATGAATGAAATGGAAGGGCTATCTTCCATATATCTGGAAGTATATAAGTATATAAGTATAAGTATAATTGTCAGCATACTATTCTTAGGGTCTGATTTCCAGATAACCTATGCATGGAAAATGTGAGGCTATTGAGCAGCTAACTTATGTGTAACTTTGTGAATGGACAGTTAAAGCAACTATTTGTGTGTGCAGTACCTTAGTTTGCACCTCATAATATTCTAAGACAATGCATAAATTAGAAATTACAAATTAAATTAGAAAAGTTATGAATCTGTACATAAGCCTTTAACATGGTTACTGTTCATTGCTATGATTAAAATGTTTAAGCTACTGCGATTGTTTTTAATTTTTTTTTGGTCTCAGATGTTATAGTTTTGGATTTTTTTTTAAGATCATTATTAAATCTTTGAAGTCCTATAGCTGAACTGAATTAAATAGCACAACTTTCTGACTTCAGTAGAGAGAGCCTGATTTACACCAGCTGCGGATCTGATTGTCGCTTTTGAGCTATCATAATTGCTTAACTGAAACAGCCAACGTAATCAGTGCAAACAAATACAACTGATGGAAAAAGATTCAGTATTTGTCAATACCAACTACGCTATGGAGAACCTAATCAATGAATTAGTCTATCAATTAATTAGTCTAGGCAGAAAATGACTCCCTGTACCATTAGTCCATGAAAAGATCAATAAAGTCAAATGTCTAGTTTAATGTTTCTCACGTAATGATTCTATTATGGGAAGAAGAGTAAAAACAATATTTATACAGTTTCAATTGCAAATTTCAAGTGTTTGTTTTACAGAAAGATAGATAGGTAATTGTTATAAAGACAAGAAACACAATTTTCAGGATTCTAATGATGTAAAGTTATTTGTCTCACTGTCTACTTATGCTTCAACTTCACAAGACTGATATTCCTACAAGGAAATAACAGCACAGTGTAATGATTCATGTATGCTGAGCCACCATTTTGTCAGTCCTTCTACATGGGAAACTTTGGCAAGAACATCTGGCTTTTAGGCCAATTGCTCTTCATTTTGGCAGAGGCTAGACTGAGTCACCTCTCTGTGATGACTTTGGCAGTTCACAGCTGTTGTTGTGTCAGCATCAGAAACACACTGGGTGAAAAAGTGAGAACTCAACCTTTTTCTGTTTTAATTGGCTGTAGTCTTATTATTTCTGCTAAGTGTGGCCTGGTCACTCACACTTTGAATTTTGCATATTTATAATTGACTCTGCAGTAACAGTAAGCAAATACATCTTCTGCTACAATATGGTAAAATCCCTAATTATGAAGCATTTTAAGTCTGGTTGTTTGCCCTATAGTGTGAAAGAGAAGTAGGCATTCTTGCATTCATGCACACACACTTTCGGTGGTAATGAATTTTAAAGTGCGCATTTCACTTTGGGGAAAAAAAAAAAAAAAAGACTTTTGAGTATCACCTATATAAAATTCAAGAAGTGAAAATAATGTGGAAACTGAAGTGACTGGCAATTAGTCAGACTTGGAGGCTGATGAAAGCAGATTTTGCAAATGAAGACAATGAAAAAAAAATTCAGATTACACAAAAATTAGATTTTACTGAATGGTACCTCAAAGAAAAAAATGTTGCAGTAATCCTGCAATAATTTGCTGTAATGAATACCGAACATACAGAAAATATAAAAATAAGGGTATCTTCAGGCAGTGAATTATTACTGCTTTGAGAAGATCTAGGCTTTTGTGAACATATAGGTTACTTTTAATGTTGGGTGTAACCTTTTTACATTTTTCAGTCTGTTTCCAGATTACAATACTATCTTTAAAAGCCTAGCCTTTTGCAAAACAATAATGTGTTACTTCATGTTTCATATTCCAGTATCATTTTTTTTTATTAAAAATTGATTAAATTTTAAGTAACTAGTGATGATATGTTCAATAAGAGCTAGCTAGATGAAAAATTAATGTCTGCAGTCCTTCTGTTTTGCAGGGATTAACTGAACTAGCCAGAATAAAATTTAAATGTGCCTGTTCTTCTCAGGTTCAGCATATCCTACCTAAAGCTGTACTATGTACATGCTTTAAGGTATCAAAAATAAAGTAATGGCTCACTATGTTGTAGAGAATGCTCACTTCCAAGCCATTGCACAGGGAGACATAGGAGATACATATATGTCCACATCCCTTTCTTCTCCTCCAGAATGCCTCAGTCTGAAGCAGAGGATCCCATCTGTATTGCCACTGTGCTAACATCATGGTTGTGTTACCTCTTTGCAGGATGTGTCTGCAGCCTGCAGAACAGCCTCCCAGCAGCTGGAAAAATTAGTGATAGAGTGAGTAGACATTTAACTGACTTTTCATATGTACAAACATTCTGGGACAGAGGTAGAGATGACATGGACAATCCTTTCTTTCAAATTTCACAATATAATGTTAATGCCATATTCCTAGAATACAACTTTGTCTCAAGGGTTGGCTGATTTAGAATATGGCAATAATCTCCTACTTACCTGGGCTACTTCCCAGGATTAGTGTCCATAAAAGAGCTTTTTTCTGTCCAGACCCAACAGTAGCCTCAATTTCCCACAACACTTGATATAATAATATCTTAAGTCTGGAACTTTTTGGAGGTATGAAGCTGCTGGCTCTTTCAAGGAAAAAATCACACAACACTGTCAATAGGACATTTTTAATGCAGACATGGAAGATATGCAGATCTAACGATCAATGTCTTATGATTGTCTTCTATGGGAAGAACCAGCATTGTTGCTGGATCCTTATTTCACAGTGTCACTAATCCTGATGAGAATTATCTTTTTTTAAGCTTTTAACTGGGTGCTAAACACCCTGATGAGGGCACTACATTTTCTTAATAACCAGTATGTTCTAATGCAGCTAAACATAAGATTAAGTAAAAATACAACTGCATTTGTCCTTCCTTCAACTGGTGGTAGGTGACAACAGATTTTACATGGACACTTTTGGAGACAAAAATGTGCGGGCCTAAGGAAAGAGGCTATTTTCAAAAATATATATATATATATCAGTAGTCAAGGTATAAAGAGATGTTCTTCTAGGGTGTAAGACAGAGAAAGGAACTAACCAAATATGTTTTAAAGCCAACCAGGAAGTAAGGCAATCTGACTTCAATCTCTAATATCCCCAACAGCACATATATTCATCAATTTGGCTTATGAAAATAATCCTCATTTGTTGGTAAAGAGATGACCTGGGAACCCATGTAACACAACCAAGATCTAGGTTTCTCTTTTAATGGTATTTTACTTGGGCTGGGGACTCACGCTGCATAAAACAGAGTGCTTCTCCACTGAACCTGAGCAATTACAGAGGTGGCTTAATAGCAGTGCAAAGTAGTTCTGCTTCTTCAGGCTTCTTGGTTTTAAAGTCAGACTACAGCAGCTACAAGGTTAGCAGCAGTGGGCAGATGTACATGATGCAAATATTGTCATCAGAAAATATTGGCCCTGCTTCTTACCTGGTTCAGGATGACTCAGGGATGTCACTGCAATGAAATTGCATTGAAGGAGACAAGGATCCTACAGTTCATTCATCAAACATTTCCAATTGCTCTTTGTATTAACACAGCACTCGTGTCCAGTTTATGGTCAAAGACCAACTTGTGCTTGGCGCTGGCCATGACTGTTCATGCCCCAGAGTTTAAATCTGTCTGCCAAAACACAGAGAGGGCACAGAAACATGCTCAGCTTTGACAGAATGAGAGGGAGCAACAGAGAGCAGAATAGCATGTAGTCTTAACCATGCTATTTTTTTTATTTTTTTTTTTAATAGGCAAAGGAGAGTGTTTAAGGAGGAATTTGAGGAACAATGGAGTAACTTTGCTGTTGTTTGCAGAGGTCCTTTCTGATTCCCCGGCTGACACCAAGCCCAAGGGGCTCAGCAACCAGGGGGGATCTGCAAGTTTTTGAGTCCAACTGGAAGCAGGTGAGGCAGCAGAGCCAGCTACTAAATATGGGTGGCTGCACTGCTGTCCGGGCAGCGGGTTTGACACTGTGGGAGGTAAAGGCCACCTTCCAAGTCTGATTGGGATCAAAGTGTTAGTGCACACCAGCTGATAGGGCTGGCACAGCTTTTCTGGTTGGATTTACACTAGTATTGGGTAAATCCCCAAAGGCTGTGAATGCCAATAAGCAACTAAAAATTTTATTGCTCATCAGAGTCATGTTATCCCAATGATCCATGTCTATTCGTTCAGGAAAATGGAGGCTAGAGATGTCTTGAGAACAGGATCTCTCCACAGAGCCCTGTAATTCTGCTTCCAGTCCCCTGGGTTAGTGGCAAGAACTGAGGTAGATAAAAATGGGAAATATTATTTTCAGGGGAAGAAATTCCTGTAACCACATAAGCTTTGCATAGTGTGTCATTCTTGACTTTGAACCTGCAAAACATTTGTCTTACATTGGCCTTGGTTCTGGTTTGTATCTTGGACTGAGATATGTGTCAGTGCTTTTTTCCCAGTCTAGTTCTGGCAGAAATAACAAGCTCTAAAGATTGTCCAGTATGCTTCAGTGAAGCAAACAGCATTACCAAAGTAACACTCATTGCACTGGACCATAACCATATGTACATGTAAGGCTGTCTTTTTATTTTTCATTCCATGTTCAGACAGTGTCACAGTGTTCTTGATACAAATGATTTCATTGAGTTAATAGGTGATTGTATGCCACAGAAGTTTGCAGTAGCCTCGGAGGTCATTTTTAGTAGTATTGTTTTGCAGACTCCAGCCAGTGCCTTCAACATCCACAGCTATCCATGTGCTTTCAGCTGTACCACAATACCTTTTGTGCTCTATATAGTCCCATAGCCTGCTAAGTGAAGAAGCTTCAGGGAGGAGTGCCCACACAGCCCAGCTGAATGCAGGATGTGTGGAGGCAGGATGGTGGGTACCTTTGTGTTGCTTTGTGCCGCTGGATTAAGTGAAGTTTTCACATAAGTGTGTTTAGGCTTTTTCCTTTCTTCTAATACCCAGATAAAGTAAGCAGGAACTAACAACTCTTCTACAAGCAATCATCATGATCTGTCTATATAGGCAAAGAGGTGAACCCACTTTGTCCCGAGGCCATCACATTCAGAATGTGATGGTTAATCTAATAAATCCACTCCTTGGTAGCTTGTTGCTAATGCTTGCTGTTTTTTTCATATATTTCCTGAATTAAACTCCATCTGGAACTTAACAGTACTCATTGGGGAGACATGGAAAGGAAATTCCTGTAAGATGGAAAAGTTTGCTTATAACTGATATAAAAATAGGTTGGTTATAACGGTGTTTAGTGACTCATGCAAAAGAGTCTTGAAGAGTCAATTAGACATGCACAAACTAACGAACTGCAAAAAAAAAGGCTTTCCCTCCATTAAATGTCTCTCTGTAATCATCAATATCCTTAAAAAGTGTAATGATTTCTTATCAGTGCTTGAATGAACCGTAAAACTACCTTTTGAAATATTGACATTTCCACAATTTTGAACACAAGAATGTTTTCACTTCTATATAGACGTTGATGGGCCATTGTCTTGCAGCATATTTTATTCCTTCTGGAGAACATGCTGTATAATGCAAATAAGTACTCACTTAGTAGCTTGCATTTTTCCCCTATCAGATTGTGCCAGGTTCCTTTATTTCATATGCTTTAGCTTTTGAATTAAGGCTTAATCAAGGCATTCTCTGTGTGGGGTGTTTTGTATGAATAATAGAGATCTTGGTCTTTGAAATTGAAAGCAGATACATTTCACACATGGTTTGTGCTTGGATTTGTGGGGATGGCTTATCAACATCAGATCTAAGGGATGACCTTCATCTGGGGCAAATCGTGGTAGCTCAGTTAGTATCAATGAACTGCACTGATTACATAGCTAAAGTTCTGGCCCCTGCAACACCCAAGATCACAAAGGAAGCTATCATAAAAATAGAGTGGGTCATGGATAAAAACTGCAGTACATATGTTTTCTGAACTTTCTTTTCTGTGGTGGATTATAAGCAGAGTTTTTTCTAGAACAAATATGTACAGTTAACTGCAGAAAACTCAGTGGAACAAGTTTTCCATCACAAAATGAATTGCATTTCCATCATATCTGAAACTCTGCAGAATGCCAGGCTGACTTATCCAAAATGCCATGTCAGACAGCTAGAAATAGAAAATCACGATTTTTCAGGCAGATTAGTATTTGTGGAATAGAGAATTTCAATTTTTGCTTTTGAAAATACTTGCATGTGTGATTTATTTAATGCTGCATTGTATTCTGGTTGACAAGACAATTTAAAAATGTAAAATGTCAAAAGAAAGCATTTGAATTGATGTGACACTTTTTTTTTTCCCAAAAAAATTATTTTCATTTTGGAAGAAAAGTAGATTTTGAAGACTCCAAATCTTCTCTGCATTATTTTCCCTAGCTCGTCTGCTCTGTTAATGACATCAAATCGGCTCCCTCTTTGTGTTTTTGCTTGTTTGTTTGTTTGTTGTTAAAGAAAGAAAGCATAAAGAACTGATTCCCGGTGAACCAAAATCCCTAATTATAGATGAAAAGGAAGTGATGGTCCAGGCAAAGAGCCATGGATCTCTGGTGGCTCTCTGTGTGAGACAGGAACCAGGAATTGTCTGCTGCCCTTGTCCCATGTTTCTGCCCCTGTGTCTATGAGCCTTTGGAAGATACCGCTGTAGCTTTCTGCCAAGCCATCTTGTAAACTGAGTAAGCGAAATGACTGAATTAAAAATAATATATATATATATATAATATATATGTAATAATATATATATTATATATATAATAATAATGATACATCATACCATATGTATTATATAGATAGATAGATATAGATATAGATATAATATAGATATCTAATATATATGTATTATACATATATAATACCTATAGTATGTATCATATGTATTTATACATATATATATATATATATATATATCTTAGCATAGACCACATGGCATCTCACCTTACTCCACAGCAAGTCCCTTAGGGCTACAGTAAAGATTGTGGTGTTGCTAGCTTTGCTGTGCTTACCCCAGTATTAAAAACATTTAGAAAAAAAAAAAGCTGATGCGTACACATTTGTGTTTCTTAGCCCAGTCTGTACTGAGGAAATCTGCCAGTTATATAGAATAGTCATTTAATTGCAGACATACCTTTATCTCTGTTATGTCTATAACTGGAAAATGCAAATCCTTCAGTATGCTACAATTTAACAGCAGGACTCACTGAAGCCTTACAATATTTATTAGGTCTTTTATTTATTGTCAGTTGCTACTGTTTAAATATGGCATGGACATACACCAACACCTATGCTATATTTTACTTATAATAATAGGTGTGGATCACTTTCCTAAACTAGTAAAAAGGACTTTAAAAAGTGCCTTTCAGCTGCAAAGCTTTTTATTATCCAGTGTCAGCCACTGGAAATTATGTACAAACTAAAGCCAATGGAACAAAAGTTAATTATCCAGTACGGCTATTGTTATTATGTAGAGGAGCCAACTCTTATTGATTAATGAGTCAGTGCCATGTTTGCTCACAGGAATATTAATATCTTGTGCACAAGAGAAGTCATTAAAATGAGCAAGGAAGACCTTGACTTTAAACTTAAAGTGAACATTGCTCTAGTTATCTGAATGATTTTGTCAGGTATAGCATCATAGTTATAAATTATTGAAACAAGTAGTTATTGTGAAGATAGTTCACATAACCTGTTTTAAATTAAACAAGTCGATACACTTTTCCCATTATGTTCTGCACGGTTACAATTAGGAGACTTTAGGTGCACAGAGAAAGAGATAGGAAATGTGATAAGACTGGTGAGTGAGCCTTTGCCCAACCTAGCCCCTCACAGCTTGAGAGCACTTAGAGTAATACTGTGTCCTTGCTGAGCTGATGGAGCGTGGGGATGTAGCAGACAAACTCAGGGTGGGTCAGAAAAGATCTTTGTAAAACTGATCACATAGAATCGTAAATGTCTGGATGTGGCTGACCCAGAGAGCCTTGCAGGATAAAAGATTTCAGCAGGAGGACACAAGTGTGAGAGGAGGAATGTTTTTTTAGCCTTTTGGAGTCTCAGCCAAATGCTGATAGAATTCCAGATACGGAACCAGTGCTTCTTTTGGCAAAGAGGAGACCAGTGCAACAAAGCCCCTGGATGTCAGCGGTGGAAAGGTGAGAACATCTCAAAGTAGAAATTGCAAAAATCTTCTATAATGGAACCTGAATCCAGAATTTGTTTTCCTTCTGTTCGAGACCACACTGATGTGGAGAGCTAGCAGTTCATCCTGGTTCTTAGGTGCTGTAGGATGTGTGAGTATGTGTATTTGTACACAGTACCCAGGAGAATACCAGCAGGGCATTGCAGCAGTGCAAGCTGGACTGGAACCCAGTTCACTAAATGACATGTTTGTTGCAATGGACGTATTCTGCTCTTAATTAGTCCATAGCACCTTGTTGACAATTATTTCTTTTAGTATTTCTCTGGCTGTTGTTGAGGTGCCATCCAAAGTATTGCAAAACTATTGTTTCAATGCCAGTCACAATGCCATAAAAAAATGACAGCTTCTCAGAGGACACCTTCAATGTTCTTGAACTGCATTACAGATATGATTACAATAATACTATGAGTAAAACTTAGTCTATTTCTAGCTCATTTAGTTGTAGGTGTGTTTTTTTTTTTTTTTTTTTTTTTTTTTTTTTTTTTTTTTTTTTCCCACAGGGATAACTTGCAGGGAGAAAAAGAATTCAAGCCAGATCTAATGACTTCAATTAAGTATCTTATATTTCTCCTTTAAAAAAAAAAAAAAAAATCCATTCAATTTGCACTGAAATGTTTTAAGGTTAATAGATTACCTCTGAACCCCAAGGAAATCAGGCATCCTGTGCCTGCCTGTCATTTACTGGAGTGGTTACTTATCTGTCAATATTTCTTCCTCTTTTTCAAGTCCCAGGCCTACTTGATCTTGTCCATTTGGCACTGCTGGAGGAATAACAAGTTTCTTCCCATCATGCACCATTCTGGGATACATCATGACAGAGAAATCTCAAAGCCCAGGTCAATTATAACAGAGGATGTGTAGCACCTCTGCCCCCACAGTGTCTTCTGGGGATCTACTTGGCAAAATGATATAAAACTATTTCCGAAGACTTTCCATGATCTAGCGCTGCTTAGAACTAAGTCACCGGCAAAATGTAAGGAAATATGCACATGCACCACCGTTCACCTTCCTGCTTGTTTAGCAGAGTCCACTGCTGTAACACGTGTGGGGAGGGGGCCAGGGCTGGCAGATTCCTCACAGTATGGTAATTACATTTTAATTAAAATGCATTGAATGCAGATGGATTCTTTCCATATTTTCTCCCACTGATGATTTTAATATTCCCTTGTCAGGTATTATGAGGCAGTAGCTGACAGTGAGTTACATGAAGTAATCCTGTAGCTGGTTGTGACTTACATAAAGTAACCAACTTAACCATTTTTCTTAGGTAAAATATGATCTCCGTCCTCACTTTTTGCCATGGAGTCTGTCACTGGCTCATTGATGTAGTGTTTGTTTACTCTCATTCCTGCTGGAGGAAAAATCATAGTTCATGTATCAAATTACTGTAACTGACTGGAGCACTTTTATTTAAAAGAATGTACAGTGATATTTTTTTACAGTGTCATTGATCAATTTTCAGGACTTCTAATTTTTACAAGTATATAATCTGAATATCATTTATCTGAACATGCAGCTGTGAAAACTATGGTAATATCTGATCTCATTATAAAAATCAGCACTTAAAAATAGAATAGAGTAACTAAACCTGAAACTGACTGGATGTATGCAGTATTTTGATAGAAATAAGAAAGAATTTCAGTTTTTTCTTTTTGCTGCAGGGCCTCTAAACACAATCTGACATGTGATGTATTTTTGAAGTCAAAGTTAATAATTCTCTTTACATAAAAAATAAATACCCCCTATTGAATACATGCTCTAAAATTAGAATTGCATATTTCTAAGTAATATACCTAAGGAAAGTGATTTATTCTAATGCAATAATGGCATGGATTTACAAAGCTTGAGTGATACAATGTTTCTCGTTATGGTTGTAAAATATTTGTTGCCACTGAGGGATTTTCTAGATCATTATTTTAAAAAAGGAAAAACCCACTTTGACAGATGAACTGGGGCCATTCTGAGCAAATCATAGATACTTCATATAACAAGGCCTCCAAAGAGGGGAGCACAGACTTATTACTATGGCAACCCAGATCAAAACACTATTTTAGTGGAGAGTTTCCAGTTTTACAATGCAATGATGATTGTTTGTAGTACCATTGAAACCAGATTCAGCAAAGGTTCAAGAAATGAGCTGACAAGAGGAAAATCATTATAGATAGACTGGGGATACTTGAATGACATATTGTGGAATCTGTTATTATTTGATCAAATGATGAAATTGTTACACAAAGATGGATAAATAATTGTAGATGATACAGTCTGATGGACCATATTTTGTTAGTTGTGTTATGTTGTGTATGTGGAAGATAATTATTGGTTCAGAGTTGCAAAGTGCAAAAGTAGTTTTAATAGTAGAAATTCCTTATTTTTGAAAAATCCCTGTCTTTTAATTCTCCCTACCAATTTATGAGAAGATTTAAATAATACCTACATAATAATGAGCATCATCTACGCCTCACACTTGGATGGCGGTGCTTTTTTCTGAAAGTGCCTCCAGCACATGGGCTGGATGATGCATGTTTAATCCCACAGTAATTTCATTATCAGCAAATCAGTTCTTCAAGACTGTTTATCCTACAGCAAGGAACCTCTTCAAACCTCTCTCAAATGCATGGTGGCAGGACGAGGTGATTCTCTTGTGACAATAGTCTAGGAGCAGCTCTGGGCTCCCTCCAGCCATTTTCTGCCTTGTATCTATCTGCTGGCCCAGGGAGTGAGCTGTTTATCAGCCTCCTTCCTTCCTCTAACAGTCCTACTCGCTTCAGTGTAGGAGCCACTGGAGTCTGTGGACACAGATGTGTTTTCTGTTCAGGATTATTTCTTATGACAAAAGCCAAGGATGAAGTTACTGGTTCTGGCTTCCATGCCATTCACCTCAATATTTTGAGCAAATCATGACCATTCCCCTTCAGCTTCGTGCTGCCCCACTCCTCCTCAACTTTATCTCATTAATGCTTAAAAACCTGAGCTCACCTGTCCGTGTAACCAAGGGCAGTGTGATTAAAGCTTCTGTTCCCACAGCATGAACAAAGAAAGCTCCCGGTGACTTCTCTAGAGGCTGTAGAAGGAAGCTGCTATACAGATAGAGACAGAAAAATTGCCTGGCTGAAAAGCAAAGATGGAAAGAAGAAAGGTAGATGAAGACTGACCCCAGCAAATTTTCTATCAGATAAAAAGTCTAATCATGCCTGAGCGTGCACCAAGCACAGGTCTGCAGGAAGAAGCTTGCTTTGAAGTTTCTCTTGGTGGGACTGGCTGATGGGGCAGCTCTGAGAGCAGCAGGGCCCCAGGATCATCTGGAACATGGACTTACCTCTCCACCCCCATAACAGTTTTGTCTGTGTAGCCCTCAAGGTGAAAGTGTCTGTAACTTAGGCTATTTTTTATGCCCTAAAACAAATGAGAGATTTACTTACAGAAGCCTTTGAATATTGGAAAGAAAGTATGGAGTGGATGAAAGGTTTTCAGAAGGGTGATTTACTGTGTAGTTTGTATATTATTGTGGATGGAGATAATTTGGCTCCTTGTGGAAGTTTGAAGCAAGTTTTTGCCTTACATTTGGTATTTCAGATGATGCAGGGAAAGCATTTTCTGGTGTAGTCATACCTGGACCAGAATACAAAACACATCCTTTAGTAAACTGTGAAGCTTTAACTTGCTCAAATGACACTTACCCAGCAAATCATTTTGAACTTTGAAGCATTAGAGAGGTCACATTTTTACACAGCTGATCTGCTGCTGAACAATCTCTTTTTAGAATACCTGGGCTTTTTTTAACACCAGATATCATGCCTCATCCATGAATTACATTTTCCTGAGTTTATTATGACCATTTCAAGGAAAATTAAGCCACTCCATTAACATTTGAGACAGGAGCACCCTTCAAAAATCCAATCCAGTAGAGCAGTTGAAGGTATTTATTGCTCTTCCCTAATGCACTTGCATTTTCTCTATCTTGCAAGGACTATTCAGACATCATCATACAAGTAACAAGAGTGTGCTCCTTGTCTCAGCTCCTAAGAAATGGCACTGGCACATACTTAATCATGCAGCAATTTTAACCTAAAAGACTTCCCAGAATACAGATTGAGTCCCCACACGAGGAAGCTGCACGTGTTTTCCACTGACTCCTGTGTGGTTGTACACTCTTGCCTTTTCCATCTAACCTTGCAAACATCTGTCTTCAGCCAAGGAACAGCAGCAAAGATGTCAGCATCTGTTCTGTTCATCTAAGTACAGCACTGATGTTGAAGTTTTCCAAGATCATTGGTGTCCTACATTATTAATCGAGTGTCTCAGAAATAATTTTCCTGCTGACAGACTATTTATAAAGTCAGTCTCCTATCTTCAGAGTATGCTCAGTGTCCAGCCATACGGCATGGAGTATGGATGAAGACTACTGGGCTGAAATTCAACCAGTGAGGACTTCGCTGGTCACTTGGAGGTCTGTCAGAATTGCCAAGGTAACTGCAGGTCCCTTGTTGCCCCTTGTTTTTGTCACAGTTATATTTATTCTGGAATGTTCTCCTTCCCCATGAATCTCCAGGAGTTCATGTAACAATAATGGCAAAGAACATTTATTCCATTTATTCATCTTTACTTGCCAATATGTACATCTGGTTATCCAGCTTAGCTGTTTGTCCTGTTTTTTGGGTTATTGCTGTGGGGCCAATGGTAGGCAACAGCTGAAGGTTGTAGTCATATGCTCCTCAACACTCTGTGAGTGCTTCCTACAGCTCTGCTCTATGGCGATTATAGGTTACACTGAGGCTAGGGATAGCAGAGAGATGGTTTCTCTCTTCCTGTGAGATCTCCTAATGGCTGAGATGGCTAAGACAGTGAGGGTACCAGTCTTCTCATTTGATGAAGTGGTATACACCAGTGCAGAGTCGTGTTTTACATACAGCTCTGACGCTCCTGTTCTCTTGGTCATGAAACCTCCCTATCTAATCACTGTCTGAGGCCTCTGTGGGACAGTGAAAATTACCTGACCATGATTTTTTCCAAGTCAATTGAAACAATCTGAAAATATGATGTTGGATCATCATTTTAATATTAGACAGATACAGTCTTCAAGAAAAAAAAAAAATCATCCAGCATCAGAGTAATGGCCATTGTATATAACCTTTCCTAGGCTGGCCAAAGAAAGCAATATCATCTGGCCATAAACTACAAGAGAAACGGAACAACCCTCTAGCTCAGAAATTTCTCTGTTCTGCTCTTGGTGATTTTCTTCATCTTCATTTCTCAACACCAACTTGTAGCAGCCAGAATGTCTTTAGTGTTTTATCTTCAGCCCAAGGTCTTCAGAGTAAGACCTTTGTTTAACAGCAGTTCCCAGATACAAAATAACTCATAAATTTGAAATGCAAAACAGCTTCTAAATTTCAGGGAGCTGCCAAGTGAAAAGGCTTCTGTGAGGTGCAAGGGTGGCTCTGGGGAAGATTGCCTCCAAAGAAGAGCAGCACAGAGCCAGGCTTGTGTGGATTTCTGCTCTCCGTCACTCATATGTATGTTAAGAAATAATTGCCTAGCCTGATCATCTCCATGCTTAGACATCAGCACAGATTTAGTCCTACCCAGCTCCCCTGCCACAGGATAAATCCTCTCCATCTATCTCATCTATCAGCTTTGTGTAAGTGCTCCATCTGGCTCTCTGTAACTGTTTTTATCAACAAACACTGTCAGGTTGAAAAGTAGATGACTTACTTCCCCATGCAATCTGAAGCATTCAGTGCCACAGCAACATGTTTAATGCTGGATAACCATCCACCTTTCCCAAGTGAATTTTTAATGGCTAGGGCTGCCTTCCATAGTGCTCCAACCAGAAGGAGCTATGACTTAGCCCCACACTCCGTGATTTCCATCCAAAATTTTCTGCTCAGCAATGACAAAATCTTATGTAGTTTTCACTAAACTCCCCTCTAATTTCCCACTGGCTTTTAGTTTGCACAGATAATTCAGAATAAAGCCCCTTGTTACAGTAATATATATTTTAGCATAGCACGGAGGAGCTGTTTCACCATGTAAAAGCCATATTACCAAGCTGTATTATGCTTTACCTCTTTACCTGTCACCATGCCAAGAAACATTTAAGAAGGAAGGAAAACAAGGAAAGAGCATGTGCTGCCAGACATTCAATATAGGCCATTTACTATTAAACTGTGGAAAGGTGTCGGAGTTTAAATGCACCCTGGTTTTCTTCTGCTACTAGTAGCAAAAAGCTGAAAGGTTTTGCACTGTTGACCTACTGTTCAATGCAGCTAATTTGGACCTGGACAATTTCACTAGGTCTTTGTGGTTCGCTGGTCTTCTCAAAGCCTCAAGGGTTTTATTTTGTTTGTTTGTTTTCAAAAGGTTTATATCACCCTCAGAAAGTGAGGTTTTGGCTTGAGTGACTGGTTTCAGTTTCTGTGAGGATGGATTGCCCAGCCTTCAGAGTCTGGCCCAGACCTCCTGAGTCCATGATCAGTGTTGTCTGGGTGAGTGGGGACAAGGCTCAGTCCATGCAAAACCTCCAAGGTGCAAGTGTCTTGCCATTGTAACGCCCTCATCAATCTGCCAGCCCAAAGCCCTGGGGTTCCTGTTGGTGCTCCCCAAGCAGCAAATGGTGCCTCTGAACACAGCTGACGCTCACTGATGAAGAAATGCTGGAAAATAAGAGTAGACTAGTTGTTCCCTTTTGGGGTATACCCATTCATAGGACTGTGTCACCCTTCACATCTGCTTCCTGCCATAGGGGCTGTCTGTGCCATTCCCAGGAAGCACTAGTTCAGTGATGGCCACGGAACAGGGACAGGTCCTCTCTAGGTGAGTAGGCAAACCGGCTGGCTGCAGTGCCCATGGTCCTGGCATTGGGTAAAACAAATATTGGCTTCTTCCCTAGAAAGTGGAGTGGCTTCAGCAGGAGGGATCAGGCACATCTTCTGCACAGCCCTGCTCCAGACAGCCAGCAGTCTGCAGGAGGACAGAGGGTTGACTTTGAGTTCCCAACTGCAGAGAAAGGGAGAGACCCACAGGTCCTGCCTTTCAGCAAGAAGATCTGGTACTCAGCTCTACCAAATAAGTCTTAGTAAGTAACTGTATGTTTAGGCTGTGACATTCCAGGTATTTTTAGTTTGTACAACTCCATGCTTTTATTGTCTTAATTGTTTAATTTCTATGTGGTTGCTTTGGGCTGTTGCTGGAGTACTGGCATGTGCTGTTACAGTGTGCTTTTGGAGGAAAAGTTCAGATCATGGATTCAGAATAGTGAAAGAGTAGCTTATAAAGAGCACCTCTGCTAGGCTTTGCCTTACTGAAACATGGAGCTATGTGCTTTGCTTCAGAATGTTCCAGAGTCTAATTTAAGTACTGTGCTAAAACCCAGAGAGACAAATGATTATTGCAAAATGAGGTTGATGAGTATTGTGTAACAGCCTTGTTGTAATGTGATCTACTGTGATCAGGTGTGTTATCCTGTCACTTTAGCATGTGTCAGTGTAATGCAGTTTTAATCTTGGGCACAAGGGGATAGAGGTGCCCTTGATTCACAGTTGTTTCCATGTAAGAAGCTTGAGCTACAGGGAGGCAAAACAGAGCTAGAAAAGATACTGTACTATGGAAAACCCCACTAGGACTTCATATAACTTAAAATGTGGGTGAATAGTGCTAAGTGTGGCAACACAGCTACTCTGGACCTCTACAGAGGCTTTGTTGGGGATCAGGGAGAATGAGGCTGCTCTTAACCATATGAGCTATGAAGGCTGATGCTCTCCCTTCCCATTTCCCTTGTACAGACACTTCCAGCAATGGATTTGTCTGATACATCCTTTCTCTTTAAGCATTTTGAAAAGATTGTTTCAAAGAAGAAAAAAAAGGCACAAATAAATGCAATCAGCAAAGCCTTGCCTTGCCTTGCCTTGCCTTGCCTTGCCCCACCCCCCAAATGGTGCTGTCTTACTGACCCTGACAATCATTTTATTGGACCACTCTCAACTGGTCTCTAAGTCTCCCCACCTGGTGCTCCAGTGCTAATTGGTACAATTAGCCTCTGGGCTAATGACTGTCTCACTGTTCTCTTGGGGACCAGAAGAAATATGCAAAAGGAGGAGGGCTGCAACCATAGACACACCAAGGAAACCTGGAGCTGGGACAGTTTCTTTTGCTGTTCTTATTCCTTTCATGTTCTCTTCCACAAAGCTCATAACTTCTTCTCTGAACAGCATACAGCATTTCTCTGGATCATGCTACCAATGAAGCAGCAGGGCTGTTCAGCACCAGGGAGCTGGCTGTAGGATCTGTAGGATCCATTGTGGCATTTCAGCACTTGGGCTGCTAATATGCACAAGGTAAAACTCCTTAGCTCTCTGCCCAGGGTCTTTGTAAGACATGTATTATGCAAACACCTGTCTGAAGAATATTGCTGAAAGCTGTTCAGAGGTTTGCAGTAGAAAAAAAAAGTTAATATCCAGATTGTTTAAAAGGAGCTGAGAACAAAAGCCCTATTGGCTCTTCAAAAGAATAGTGGTCTCTATTAAAAAAAAAAAATGCTCTTGGACATGCTGCATATTTAATAATACAAATGTTTGTTTGTGACTACGTTTGACATGGCTTCAGATGACAGATTGTCCTGAGCAGATAGGGTGCCTTGGAATTGGATTAGGATCAGAGTTAGGGAACAGGATTATACAAGAAAATATTGAAACTCACTTTTCATCCAGAGACCTGACAGTATTTAATAGTACCATTGCTTTTTTTTTTTTTTTTTTTTTTTTTTAATATGGGATATAAGTGTATAAATTACACTGCTACTCATAAAAGATTGTCTCATCTCCTGACATGCGTATAACCAGTATCACAGTCCACATTTTAAAGACAGCTCTGTGGCCAAACTCTTGGGAAAGAAGAAGAGTAGATAACAATCATCTTCCTATGGGCAAATCATGTGTTAGCTAACCCAGCTGAAATCAGTAGATGTGGACTGATGGGGGGTGCTCAGGGATGCAACTTTCCAAATAAACAGATCCAGATGAGGGCCAGGGAGCTTTCCTCAGTGTGTGTGTAGCTCTTGCCATGTTGACAAGTAAACCCAGCTGAGCAGAAGAACAGAGTCAGCTCAGTGGAATATGAAGTTAAACCCGAGTGGCACTAGAGCCAGTGTCATATACTCAGAGCTTCACCTGCATGGAAATGATTTTGTGTTGTTTAACCTACAGTAAACACCCTGGCCCAAAGCTTAGTCAGGGAAAGGGAGGAGTAGAGAGAGAGATCTAGACAGTCTGAACTTGTCAACCTGGAGATCAAACCTCTGTAGACAAACCCATGCAGGACCGTAAAGAGGTGTTTTGTTATTGTGTAGACATTCCATGTACCTACACATATACACTCTATGTATCACAGACATTCAGTTCAGAAACAGTGGATTTGTTGTTTAAGTTCTCAAAAAGTAGTGCTGAATGTAAACTCTTTTTGTTCAGGTAAGAAAAGCTATGGGAGTTAGAAAAGAGACCTCCATGAAGATGATTTCATGGAACAACCTGGAAAGAGAATACTTGTGGATGAGAGCAGCATGAAGGTATTTGTTATTGTTGAACTGGCAGAAATCAAGCCTCTGCCAAGCCTGATAATGGACTCGTGTTTTCCAAGAGTTGCATTTTCTTAATGAAATGACCTCTTTGAGATGAGGTAGTGTTCATTTCAAGCTATATCATATCTTGCACAATGCCAGCTTATTCTTCATTTGCTTTGGGTTTGAGCTCAGCTTTGCCAAGCTGTGTTCTTGTAAACCTATTCATATATCCAGGCATATCAAGACAGAATTTGTGGACACTGACATTTAGGAAAAAAAAAAATCAGATCAGGAAAACATCTGCCACAAGCAAAGGTTTAAGGAACTGTTCTTATCTCGTGCAGTAGATGGATGGATGTTGCAGGGCACTTAACTGGCTTTGCTGTGAACTTTATACTGTGCTGCTTGCATAAGGAAGGCTGTGTGGTGAGAGGGGCAGAGGTTGGTGCAGATGACCTGAAGCAAGAGGGAGATAGGTTGGATCATTGAAGCACTCAGTGCCCTTGAGTAAGTGGCTTGACTTGCTTGTTCCTTAGGGTGACCTTGTACAAGGCTCTTAAATTCCTTTTCCTCAGTCATCCCAGCTGGTAAATTTGTCTGGGGGTGAAGAAACACCAAAATAACATTGAAAAGCCAGCAGTGCCCCCTGCATTGCCCTTTCCAGGGTAAACAAGTCATATCCCCAACATTCCCCCCAGCCCGCCATCAGGGGTTTTCAGTGTGTCCTCTGTGTCCTCCATGGAGCCCTGTGGAAAAGTCTGGATGCAACGTGAACTACACAAGTGGTACAGTTGCATATTCAGATGTAGTGCAATGTTTGTTCATCTCTCAAAATGTGTGTACAGTGCTGATCACTGTGTTATCTATGTGCTTAGTTATAATTAGCAATGCAAAGATTCTTCTCCTTCCCTCCTACATAAACAGCCAAATATACACTACTTTTTTTCCTGTTACCTTTTCCATTATAAAACAAACAAAAAAAATCTAGACATAATAAACCAGTGTGTTCAGCATCTAGTGGAAAGATAATATTATACGTGTGAAAGATGGTTTTCCTGAAAAAGGACAGTTTTATTCACTGGCTAACAGAAAGCATTAGTTTTACAGTTCGGGGTAGAAACTGCCATAATTCTGGTCATATTGTGTCTTGTGGCAGGGAATAAACTCTCTCTCTCTTTTTTTTTTTAATACCTAGAGGTTAGTTTTTACTCTTTCTCTTTGAATTACACTGGTGGTCATCAGAGTGGTGGTAGAACAAGAGTGTGATGTTGCTGGAGTACTTCATTTGTAGTTGCTCAAAGCACTGCCACTATAATTCAAAGTGAAGAGAGTAAAACTTACAGCAGGCACTACAAAATGGAGGACACCGAGGTCTTTGTTTACTGTCCTCATCCTCCTTCCCTTTGGGCAAGAGCCAGCATCTGACATCTGCATTGCTTGGTACATGGAGTTACCCAGGCAATTATACACCACTGCAGCACATGAGCTGGCTAAACACACAGGACAAGCATGGGGGAGAGGGAAGGAGAAGACTGAAGGCCCCTGGAGCCTTCTGGGGATACACAGTTGCTGGCCACATCCTCCTGGTGCAGCGGCTGCATCCTGTAAAGAATAGTTCTCATCAAGAGCAGTAGAATGACTTACGAAATAAAAAAATTAGAAAGCACCTGGTATAGATGAGGAGTTGCAAAGCCGTAGCTGGTGTGTCACTGCCAAAAGTCTTGTTGAGGTGAAAAGAAAAATGATTTTTTTTAATCCATTTCTCACCTTTAACCTCAAATTTTGCTCTTTCTACAAAATATTTAAGATTTATCTTTTCATAACCTTTACTATAAGTCACAAAATTTTACTATGTCTGTATCCATAGCAGGATGTGTATTTATATATGATGGATTTAGGTCAAATCAGGAATATAAAAATCCAAAGTTTTCAAGAAATTTGAGCATTTGTGATGTTACTGTTTACATCTCCCCTTTGTGTTTGTTTTTAGAAAGCATTCTGTGAACAGTCATACAATTTGTTATGACCATTCCCAAATACATCATTATTTCTGAAAATTATTTGGTCCTTTTTCTTTATCCACCAGACAAAGTGTGAACATTCTCTCTTTGGAGCAGCACATCTGCACTTGATACAGATATTCTAATGAGTTAAAATAGTGACCTGATCGTGCAAAGAGTTCTTTTGAACAGCTGAGCACAGACCCTCCCACTAATTTTCTTGAAATGAAACCCAGTCAGGTGGCTGGCCTAAGCTGTGCAGCATGATAGGAAAAATGTTCCTCTACTTTGTGCTTCATATAGTTCCTGTCTGAGCAACTAACAACATCAATTCTGTCCTCAGTGATATCTCCATAGAAGGAGATAGTCTATAGATGTGTCTATTCCTAAATTAAGAGAATTACCTCTCTGAATGCTTATGAACATAATGGTCTTTAGCAGCATATCACTGACAGCATAGGTGCATACATAAAACTTTCTTCCAGTGAGAGGTTCCCCTGTTTATTTGGGGTTTTATTGTGTTTTGTTTGTTGTTTTGTTTGTTTTTTTTAAAAAAAGCTGCTTTATAAGGGGGAAAAAAAGATGAACTTTTCTTTATGGATTACCCAAATATCTCTGTAATTTATGGCAGCCCCTTGACACTGGAAGAAATTATATCACATCCACATGAAAGAAAAACAACCTAGTGGAAAGAGTGAGATTAGACATAAACTTGCAAGCTCTGCCTGTAATGTGGAGCAACAATACATGAACACACTGTTCTGCTGCTACTCTGGAGCAAGAATGAGGGTAAAACGTGTGAGAGAGCCACAGTTAAATTACTCACTATTAGCCCCTACAGGGTGCTTCCGACCTGTGTTGATATATATATACAGAGAGAGCGAGAATGTCACAGTTAAATTTTTTTTACTAGTATAATGAGGAAAGAGACCAACAGAAGAAGTTCCCTTGGCTAATTTTCTAGCCAGCAGCCACTGCAATGTTCCCACTAGGAGAGACTGAAGAAGTGAGAGAGTGATATAATAAATAATGACTGGCTCTGCTGGTAAGGAGAAATTATCACTGTGCTTGGGGGATCTAAGTATGTGCTCACCCAAGATACAGGAAGGGGGAGGGGGCCAGAAGCACTCTGTCGTGTCTCTAGAAGAACATTCAGCAAGGTTTGAATTAGAAGGGACTTCAGCCACTGTATTGTCTGCTAAACCAAGGATGGGAAAAGCTGGACAGAGCAGATCTGGATGAGACGTGAAAAGATGACAAAGGGGTTTTGAATTGAAGGTCTTAGTTTAAATCTGCTTTTGAAAAGGAAGGTTTAAAGCAAAGGTGGGTTCACAGACAGGCCCAAGGATGCAAGCTCCTAGTGACTTCCCCAGGGAGTGCGTTCCCATGCTGTGCCAAAGCTTTTGGTGGGCTGTTCACTGTCTGGGTGAGCTTTAGTCAGGCTAGGGCTGCATCCTGAGCCAGTCCAGTTCAGACTGACAATGGCAAGGAAAAAAGTGACAAGGGAGAGTTACACCATTCCTGTACTTAACTTCTGCCTTGGGGAAAGCAATGACAGAAACACTGGGGAAAAAAAAAATCGGCTCCAGTGAGGGTTGGGGTAGCATTTGGAGGCTGCAGTAACTGGTGTGGCACAAGCCTGTATGTCACAAAACTTGCATTTTGTCAGCACCAGCTTTTCATCCTGAATTTTTATGAGTGGCTGAGGAGACTGTGCTCAGCTTGAGGTCAAACCTCCGTGAGCTGTTGTGAGAAATAACATTAAAATGGTTCAACTCTGACGGTAATGACTCCTCCAACATAGAAATTAGCTATGTATTTTAAAATCTGAAAGGCTTTTTTTTTTTTTTTTTTTTTTAATTATGGATTAAAAGTAGGAGCAAACCAAGATAAAGTCATATCTACACAGCTGAATGCTATGAGCATGTGTCTACGTGTTTCTGTTCAAAGCTCTGTCTTGCAACATGGCACTTGCCCCTGAAGGCAGGCGTAGTCTTCAGAAACATAAAGGTGCAGTTCAGAGAAAAGGTCTCTTACAGGAAAGAAGAGTTACGTCTTAGCCAAACACAAATTATTAGGCTTGGGGTAGGGCAGCAGGGTAAGATGCAGTGGTCTGTGATCCAGATGTCAGTTCAGATGATCAAATGGTTTTGCCTACCCTTAACTACATGGAAAAAGTCCTATGAGTTGTATTTGCTAAAATCCTTTACCTTCAATGGTGAAAGAGTGAGGTCAGTTGTTCTTGTGACATTTGTGCTATTTTAGTAAAAAAAATCTCCTTAGAAAGGCTTGGATAATTCTGGAGCCATCTAACCTGAATTAGATTCCTGTCTCAGGTTTGCATTGTACTAATTTAAACCCTATAGCAAATACGGGGTTCTTTCCCCATTTCCAAAAATAATATGCTACTCTCTGCATTTTGCACATATATTGTCTTACATACAGAAATAAATAATGTGGTATTTAGTATGATTTAGTTGATTTAAATGAATGCAAGTGTCACATAAAGAATTGAATAGCGTGCTTTCTAGACTACATTTCAAACTTTTTCAAAAAAGAAATGCAGCACCCTTTTTTTGTGCTTCAGCATCATGAAAATTTGCATGGTGAGATGCATTTCTCACCACATGCTGACTGCAAATTGTATTTGAAATGGAAAGTATCAATTAAATAAGCCTTTCTGAACTGCCTGGTGACAGCTGCCACACTGCTGAATGTTGATGACATTTATGATATCAACAGATTCAGGCCCTGGCACTAGGGATTACAAAACACTATCTAGCCACTTAAATACTGGTTTAACAAACAAATTAATATCAGAATTTCAATCATTAAAAACTGAAATGTTTGCTAGAGAAGCCTTTTCCCCATGAGCACAACCAGTAACATCTACTGCAGTGCTAGTTTTGTTCAACAGTATCAAAACCATTTGTGAAGTAGTGCAGGGCCAAAATAAAAGGGCTGACTACTCAGATAGGCAAAGTCACCCCAAGAATACATGGATGTTTTGAGGGTCTGAGGCTGAGGAGGACAGCCCTTGGCTGGTCCAGCCAAGAGGCTTGTCCTGGCTACGGGCACAGGCTGCCCCCCACCAGCTCAGCCCCAGCACAGCAGGCATCAGGAGGCAAGGTGGGCATAAGGAGAAGTTGAGTGTACTTTTAACTAAACCAATTTTCCTTAGGAAATGCCCATTTGCTGAAGCCAGATTTTCTTTTGAATGAACATAGCAGGTTTGAGTGAAGATGCTGTTTTGTGTTTTCCCCATGCTGCCGTTCCTGGGTTGAAGTGAAAGACCCAAGACTTGCCAGTGAAGAGACTTCAGCCAGGACTCTGAGCATCCCTGGTGGACAGTGTGCCTGCAGAGCTGATGGCTGTTGTCGGTAGGCTATTTGCCTATATTTTTTTTTTCTGAGTTTATAACATCTTGGATTTAGTCCCAAATAAAATATTTTTTCTTTGTTAATTATTGAAAATCTTTGGAAATCAGGTAGAATTATTCCTGTTTCTTGGAAACAGGCCCTGTGACCTGCAGTGAAGGGGGGGTGTTGTTACAGTGTATGGTATATTGGAAAAATAAGTCATTTAGTAAAAGCAAAAATTGCACCACTAACAATGAAACATAACATTAACAATTGCCCCATTTCTCTAGCACATCAATTCTTTTTTCTCTATGCCTTTGAGATCCTTGCACAAAAAAGAATCTCAGGTAGACACTAGGCATGGTCTGGGGTGCCTGTGCCAACACATGCAATGTGTGTGATCGAACTCCTTCAAAGTCTTAGGGAAAGCATGGCCTTGGTATTGCTTTTATGAATAGCAGATGCACTGCATATTTAACATTAGCAGTGTGCCTAATCATGTCTAGTGTACTTAGGTCAACAATATAAAATAGACCCTGAGAAATACAGCTATTGTAATCTTTTCATTATTTATCCATTTTAATCTCTCTATTAGGAGACTATGTATAATTTATTTTTTATTTCTGCAATGAATAATATAACTAAGATCTCTTTATGTTTTTTATTTGAAAATTCCATTTTAAAGCACTCTGTTGAATAACATTGGCTATATATATATTTTATAATAAAAGTGAAAATAATATGCAAAGCTTTTGTACTGGAATGCATATTAGGAAGGCCCTTAATGCAGTGGTATGCCTGACACTTGGGAGAGTTTCAAGAGTTGCTGTAGTTGTGTGAGCACTGAAACCTTAAGAGTTGCATGGCCCCGCACCAAAGACCTGAATACTCATGCTAAATTGTTTGATTTCCGTTCTTTTAAAATCCTGTTTCAAATTTATTCTTCTCTGATTCTACAGATTGTGCCCCTTGTAAGTGTCGTTGCTGCCATCAGAACTGCTTATTTTGCCAACAGAATTTAAACGACATCTGGCACAAGCCCTTCTTGCCTTAATGCTGCAGCCTGGAAAAGGCAGAATCCCCAGTTGGAAAAGAGTGAGTAAGAGATTCTCTGATCCAAGAAATGTGATCCAGGAGCCAAGGCTTTTGCAAACATCCCCCTCACTAGTCCTGAGCCCATGTCTCAATATGCATGGAACTTCCCAGAAGGCTCGATGCTCAGGGCTGGCTGCACAGCAAGGGTGTGTCTGGAGGCAGATAGCCTTCAAAATGACAGCTCCTCTTCAAAGGTGCAAGTTCCTAAATATTAATAATCCTAGTCTGAGGATCTCATAAAACAAAATCCCAGCAAATTCTGTGGATGAAAATAAAAAGGGCAGCCTCCATCAGTAGGGAGCCCATTAAAGGGAAGTGGATCCAGGGGCAATGCAGAAGGACAAGGACAAAAATATGTCATCCCAGTCTCAGTCCTGAGAGATGCACTCCTCAAGCAGCCATCCCTCCAATAGGCCTGTGCTATAGTCCTCGCTGCCACGGAAGAAGCAGCTCCCTTCTCTGCCCCTTGCACTGAGCTGCCATCAGTCTGCACTCTCCTGGGGAGCTCAGATCTGTTTGTAGGAAGCCTGTCTCAACTCCCCAGAAGAGGCAGCAAGAAGACAGTCTGCTCCAAATCTTGTTCTCGAGAATTCCTCCTCTCATGTAATGCTTGCTGTCATCCCCATAGGTTTTTATCTCTCTGGAAAAACAAAGCCAAGTAAAAGAAATGGGGCAATTATGGTCCTACAGGATTTATTTACTGAATTAGAGGACTAGTGCAACCTATTAAATATGAGTCCTGTTGATCTGGAGGCACATGACTGCAAAATTAATTTTGGTGTACAGTAAGGTTAGCTTCCTGCCTTTCAAAATTCCATGCATGATTGTGAAGAGCTGGTGTTGGCCCATCTTAAGTCAAGATTAAATTTTTTCAGGACGTACTAGTTTAATTCCTCTGCAGTCTCCCTGCTCCCCTCCCTCCCTTACACTTCACAGCAGCAGGCATATACAGTAAAGGAGAACAGCTGTATAGTTTAACGAAAAGCCAAGAGGTTTGGAAACTAAGTGAGCAACCTTCCTTGCTCCCTGCCTCAGAGAAGAGAAGACATTGTGCCCATGGATGTAGGGCCCTAGGGTGGTTTTAAATTAGCTGAAGACTCTACTTAAGTGTGAAGTTTGGCAGCAAGAACAGCGTGGTAAAACACATACTACCACTTCCCTACATTATAGTTAATCACTATTTTCTGGAATAGTTAAATAGCCATTCCCCTCCCAGAGAATAATTGCTGCTATTTAATTGTATTTATAATTTAGTATACACCTGAAAAATATGCTATAAAATATCAGGAGGGTTCCCTTTAATACTGGTGTTCCATTTACAAACTGTCACATTTATAATGCGTCTTTAATCTTCTGTGGTCTGCTAGAATTTTATATTAAAGTCTGCTTTGTGATTTAAATATTAAAGATTCTGCAGTACTTCAAAAGGTGATAATGCCTGATGCTCTGGTGATGCTTAAATCTCAACAGCTAAATATATTGAGGAATGTTCGGTGGCCCTGGCTTAATTAAACATGTATGTGTATTTTCAAATGCAATCTTTTTCTGCTTGTTAGGTTTTTGACAAACCTCCAAACAGGTCCAGGTGGAACAAAGCATGTAAACAAGCTTGTGAATGCAAGCTTAAAACACTCAAATTAGCACCTTCTTACAATTAATATGCAAACCCTGGGATTTCTGTTATTGATAATACCATTTAATATTATTTGCAGCTGTGCCTTATATTCTAGCCTTTTCATTTTTCTAAACCATGTCCACTTTAATTATGCAAAAATACTGTTAGAGACTAGTCATCGAATGAGATGCTACTTACTATGAGAAACTTATTCTACGCTGCGTAACACAGTATAAATTACAAGGCTGTGATAGCATTTCAATACCCCATTTGTTTTGCAATGTTTAATGGTCTAATTTAGCACATATGGCTAAATCTGGAACCATCAAGATATGCACATAGTTTAACACATGGTCTTTTCATTGTTTCCATTGCTTGTTCTCCACCCCCCACAGGTTAGTAAGTTCACTTTCTGCATCCTCTCCTAGCTTGGATAGCAAGTGCTACAATGGAGGCAAACTGTCTCTGGTAGGAACAGGGACCGTATTAACTGGATGAGGCTCTGCTCAGCTCCAGAGCAGGATATGAGTCCCTCTCAGCACCCTGCTATGGAGTCATGTATTTATTAGGAGCAGATTTTTTTTCTGAGTAAAATCGCTCCTACCGCAGCACCTGCTCGTACAGATTTCTAGCAACAAAAATGTTTCAGTTATTTTTTTCCCCCAAAATAACAGGAGGACAAAGCTCTGATGCCCCAATACATGCACAGCTTGTGCCCTACAGCTGGTCCACTTGTACAGACATTTCTTTGTCAGTCTTGTTGATCTGACTATTCATGCCCAGTTAGAGTAATTGCTGCAGTCAAAGATACTGTGGGTAATTAAGGTCTTGTGTTAATGACATGTTGCTTTTGCTACCCTAAATTTAGTCCATATCCAAATTACCTGTCTTGTCATTTCTTTTTATTTAAGCTGTAGGTTTTCAATTAAATTGAAGTGCTTTGGAAATGCTTCATTTTATAAAACAAAAACAAAACCACCATGTATGAACACAGACATATTTATGCATATTTTTGTGATATGATACTTACATGCGGAGCTATTTGGAGTTGATGTATATGGAAGTATTGCCTTCCAACACTGCATAAATAAAGATTGGCCATAATTCAAACAGGGAAGGAAATATTCCATACATGTAGAGATACAGGGAATTATTTTATTTGTTTTAGTTTATAGTGCAAATATGCAGCAATTGTCTGAACACATTTGAAATATGATGAAAATATCTATTAATGCACCTGAGAAACTTTCTTTTATTCTACTGTAATAGGTAGGGTGATGGCAGAAACTAGGGAAGCTGAAATAAAGCTGCTGCAGTTTTACAGGTGAGGCAATGTTAGCAGGAAATGACAAGCAGGCTATAGTTATAATACCTAGGGCAAAGCAGCAAGCATACACAACGATAGACAAATTTAAATTAATGATAGCATGGGTGGTGTGGCATTTTAATGTAAACTTACTCTACTGTACGGAAACTAGTAAGAAAATTGCATAACAGGAGGAATACCAAGTATCATATGCGACCAACAAAATGTTTTATAAAGAAAATGTAAATACAAGCTGGGATACAGTGGGAATTTGTATGACAATTATTAAGGGAACTATTTATTTTTAATTTTAGCAACATATTAAAAGTCTGATGATTGCTTTTGGCACATGTAGGACTACTAGAATTTTAAATCGATAGAACAAGCACTTTGAGAAACCAAACCCCGCATTCTGTCTTTGCCTTTTAATATTCTCCTGTTCAGACAGAACACGACTGGTTAGGTAGTCATCATTAAGCCTCTGAGAGAGAAAATTGTTTGTTTCTGTGCGGGATTTGGCATATTTTCTCAAGCTGTAACCACCACCTATAATTAAAATGTCATCCTAACAACATCAAGGTGCAGAGAGTAAAACAGTTCACCTCCGAACTGCACACTTCATGGAGCTCCACAGCCCTCCGAAATGGAAGCTCGTAGAAACTGTCTCTGTGATCTTTAATGGATTTTTAAAGATGACAAGAAAAGAAATGGGAAACTAAAGGAATGGAAGACATAAATTCCCTAAAGGTGCGTTCTGAAGTAAATCAGAGCAACTGAAAAAGTGAACTCTTTGAGCCCTGGGATATCTCCCAGGTTTTTCAGCTGGACACTTACAGCTTGTCGGGTCCCTGAACACCTCTGCTCTGTGCATGCTTTGACACAGCAAGTCACAGAAAGATGAACAACATCACCTGAAGTGCTGTTTGAGGGGCAGAAAATTGCTCCCATTGCACACTATGCTGCCTTTACTCTAAATCACATGACTTATTACAACCTTACCCTTTATAAAAGTGCCATTTAGGTATGTTAACTTCTCCAGTGGTAATAGGCATATTTTCCTTACTTGTTTCCACGATGCAGTCAAACAAAGAGGTGAAGATCAATTTTTATAAAATCAAACTCAGATTGTTCTCAGGGCTAGGGCTGCATGAAGGCTAAATAACAATAGGCAAGAACAAGAAGCCTAAGAAAACTCTGTGCTACCCAATATGTGTTATTTAAATATGTCTGTTTGTATAAACTGTTATGGAGAAAAAATCACTTCCCCTTCCAAAGACCTCTGACTACCGTTGTGTTTTGTAGGTCTCAGCTTGTAATACAGGCTGAGGCTGAACACAGTCAAACTCTCTTGAAGAAAAAAAAAATGCATTTTTAAATAGTTACATTTATTTATTAAATTTATAAAATAATGAAATGTATATTCATCTAATCAAATAGCATTTGGTATAGGATTTTCTGGCAAAATTAAAATGTTAGTCTAATATCTTAATAACAAAAATATTTTAGTATATGCACAACCCACAAACTATATATTTTAGTGATTTTGTGCAGACCTGGTTCAGTCTCTGTTTTGACATGCAGTGGTCTGATAGCAAATGCACCACCTCCCTTGTTTGCATGTGGGTATGGCTGCTGCCATCCCTCTTTAGCTTCCCTTCATGCAGTGGCATACACTGCCACTACGCTGAGGGCCCAGCCTTGCTCCTGCGGTCCCACAGGGCACAGAGGACCTAGCATTGCATTGGGCTGGGGACCATCGGGTCCCAAAATCTGACAGGGCAACCATCAGTGGCTGTGCTGCTTACTTGATACCAGAGCTTTAGACTGAAACATTGAAGGAACTACAGCATTATAATTGCTGTACTTGATTACCTCAGGCTCATCTAGATAAACATCTAGAAAGAAAAACATCAAAAAAAAAAATCTGGTTGCATATTTGACCTCTTACCACATATTTGCCTGCAATCTATTGGTAATCAACTTGATTAACTATGATTCTGGAGTTCCCATCTAGCTTTGGAGAGATTTTAACTCCCACCTTTTATATTTTTTATGTGCAATATATATGGTACGTTTATCTATGCCACCGGAATTCTGCTACAGGAAAACAAAACCCTTATATAGAGGGAAATGATGAACATTGGCAAAAATGGTGGTGAGTATTGCCCACGATGGTATTCTGGTTATCAAACACATATACCAGAGCAGTAACGTCAGACCACTCTGTAGAGCAAGTGAAGTGTTACACTGGCTTTCTTCTCTTGTAGTTGTGGCCATGGAAAATGTTGCAGACAGTCACAGTTCTACCCAGCAGCCATAAATAACGCCAGTCAGATATGAGAAGGAGAAACATCTTCTGTATTCTCCAGCATTGTGAATCATTGATTCTGCTTTCAACTGTAAGCTAAAGCATACAAAGAAGATGACTGACTCTAAATTATTAGTATTCTAAATGTAATTTTTTGGCCTGGAAAACAGTTGCAAGGTTCATATAACAGCATAATTCTCTCTATTTGCATTTCAGTACAGTTTCTTTTGGGAGGGAAAAGAGGGATTTTAAAAATACAGATTTATTGCCAATGTGAAATGCAGCTGTGAAGCAGGTAGAGGGGAGTCACCAGAGGACAGAAACTCAGCGTTTGCTTGGACTGGATGCAAGGCATCTCAATGCAGCTAAATCCTTTGGCAACAGGCATGGCAGTTTTCTTCCTTAACAAGTAAAACACAGTTGCAAAAGGCACAGTAACTTTGGGTCCAGTTCTGCATTCCTGCTCCCCTTCCCTATGCAATAAATACAATCTATCATAGGAGCCAGATGAGTGCTCTGCTGGAATATCTCCCAGC